>NW_012153396.1:4030618-4055333 GCF_000956105.1 Propithecus coquereli | reverse complement strand
GGATGTGGCTCTTGCTCAGGCTTGTCTCAAACTCCTGAGCTCAAATGATCCGCCCGCCTCAGCCTCCCAGAGTGCTAGGATTACAGGCATGAGCCACCGCGCCCGGCCTAACAATATCCTTTTGATTACACAGCTGAGCTTGTGAGCCACAAGGAAGATCCCCCAGGACCAAAAATGATAGGGAGAACTAGAAACCACAGTAGTAGATGAGGTCAGACCTTTCCAGTTGCCCCAGAAAGTGGGGTAATTTGTTGATTCTGAGCCCACCTGGAACAAACAATCTGAATTGAAATTGAGACTTAATATAAAGCTGGAAGCCTCAAAGGAAGAGAATGGATTAGAAAATACATTAGCCCACTGGCACTTAGTGACAATAAGAGAGCTCTGAATTGAGCGGAAAAAAGTATCACTTCTAATAATCTGTGATCACAGACTATTTGAGATTTGAATGGTACTACATACATGGTCTGAGAATCCCCAAGAAAAAATTTAATACAAAAAGTAGTCCCAGGCTGGCAATAGCCCTGTGACATCTGGCAGAAGAAACATAAAACTCTGAAGAGATTTAGCCTACCCTCAACCAGGGCATGAAGTATTCTCACAAATCAAAGCTCTGTTGAAGATAAGCTCACAATCCAAAATACAAAAATGTTTGCAAAAACAATCCATCATAAATAAGACCTAGGAAATTCAACAAGTAGCAGGATAAGACCCCCTGAAAAAAACTCAAGATATTAGAATGATCAGATACATTGTAAGATATAAGCATAGGCTGGGCATGGTGGCTCATGTCTATAATCCCAGCACTTTGGGAGGCTGAGGTGGGTGGATCACTTAAGGCCAGGAGTTCAAGACCACCCTGGGCAACATAGAAAGATGCTATCTCTACAAAAAATTTTCAAAAATTAGGTGGGTGTGGTGGCATGCACCCGTAGTCCCAGATACTTGGGAGGCTGAGGCAGGAGGACTGCTTGAGCCCAGGAGTTCAAGGTTGCAGTGAGCTATGATCATGCCACTACAGTCCAGCCTGGGAAAGAGAGCAAGACCCTGCCTCTTAAAAAAATATATACACAGACACACATACACACATGTTTCAAATTATTAAAGCCAAAAAGAAAGAATTAAAAACACGAAAAGAACATTACTAACAAAGAGACAGTGACCAGGTAGATTTGGGAAAAAAGTAAAAATAAAACCTGTAGAAAAATAGTTACTGAAATCAAAAACTCAACAAATGGGTCACACAGAGATTAGACCAAGTTAAAGAGAGAATTAGTGAGCCGTAGAACAGATCTGAGAAAATTAACCAGCAAAGTGCTTCTACCAATTAAGAGAAAATATGGAAATGGAAAATGAGAAAGAAACAGCTTGAGAAGAGAAGAATGGAGGATAGGCAATATAAACAATAATAAATTCACACCTAGGCACATTGTATGAAACTGCAGAACAACAAAGGCAAAAAGATTTTAAACACATTCTAGGGGAGAAGAGTGACAATTAACAAGTGAAATCAGAATTTCCCCAGTAGTAGTAAGCTTCATGAGGATAATAAAACAGGATAATGGACGCCTGTAATCCTAGCACTCTGGGAGGCCAAGGCAGGTGGATCGCTCAAGGTCAGGAGTTCAAGACCAGCCTGAGCAAGAGCGAGACCCCGTCTCTACTAAAAAATAGAAAGACATGATCTAACTAAAAATACATATATAGAAAAAATTAGCCGGGCATGGTGGCGCATGCCTGTAGTCCCAGCTACTCGGGAGGCTGAGGCAGGAAGATTGCTTGAGCCCAGGAGTTTGAGGTTGCTGTGAGCTAGGCTGACGCCATGGCACTCTAGCCCAGGCAACAGAGCGAGACTCTGTCTCAAAAAAAAAACACAGGATAATGGGACAAAGAGCTTTAGACAGGGTTGTCCAGAAAGGCCTCTCTGAGAAGGTGACATCTGAGTTGAGTCCTGAATGACAAGAAGGAGCCAACTGAAGCAGACCTGCGGCAACAGAATTCCAGGTGGAGTAAACATCAAATGCATACAAAGACACCAAGGCAGGAATGAGCTTGGTGTGCTCAAGCAACAGAAAGGAGGCTGCTGTGGTTTAGTACAGTGACCCTCGGAGGAGTAGTGTGAAAAGAGGACTGAGAATCCAACCGAGGCCAGACTCCATAGGCTTTGTACAATAGTTAAAATAATATCCAAAGTACCATAGCTTGTAAATTCACTGTTAGCATTGGCTACTTTCTCCCTTAGGTTATAGTGAAGATTTGAAAATATTCTTGCAACTCTCATATTTACTCTTGAACTTGGGCCCTTCCCTCACAGGTTGTGGCTACTATTACAGAGTAAGCAATAAAATCAACTCTCCTTCCATTCTTGAACCAGGAATAGCTTTCTAGAAAATAGACCAAAGTCTAGCACTGCACATCTATTGGGGCAAAATTCTATCAGATTTTGGTAATGCTCTATAATCAAAGAATAACAAAGTCTTCATAAACGTGACATCTGAAATGGTTAAACAGAAAAGATAGCAAGCAACTTTAACTTAGAATCAGCTATTTTTGTTCTATCCTAGATAGACTCTTCAGATTCTGAAAATGCAGCACTTTATGGTCTAAGAGGTCCTTAGAAAAAGATTTTTAGTTGGTCATGAAAAAATGCTCTTTGAAACATCATGGATTTACCTATATTTTCACAAATTAGAAAGTTAAGATCACGTTTTCCCTATTACTACTACTTTTTAAGGCTGTTCAAAGAGCTGAGGGAAAAAAATAGAATTGTTCAAGGGCACACATTTTTGAATTGAGTAGAGAGAGGTTACAGAAGAGCTGGAGCTGAAGGAAAGTAAACTCAGGAAGAGGAATGATTCAGCAAGAGTCCTGGCCTATTGTTTCCTATGTGTTAGTCTGATCACCCTGTCTTTGACGGGAGCGACTATCATGTACTACTTTTGTAATCCTTCCCAATATATACCATACCTGACAATTAACCCATTAACTGTGTCCTTAACACATTAACTGCCATGTGAGTTGTATTTAACTCACAGTAGTTTTGAGCCTGGGGCCTCGTGAAGCATATGTAACTCACACATTTCTTTACCTTGGGAGCCACGTGAACTACTTTTCGAGTTGCATGTAACTCACACACACAGAAAACAATAAAAAAAACACTTTTTTTTCATTAGATTAGAAAGGATTGATGTGTTTTCAAAGTTTTTATTCTATTTTCATAATAACACCAGGGCCCCAAGGAAAAACATTTTAGTCTAGTGTGGCAATCAATGTGTTACTAGCTAAAGGAGCTCAATTCCATCCTTTCTGATAAAGGGCAAGCCATTGCTAAGAAGTTAACCAAGACTCTGCCTTGTATGCACTGGGATATTAGGACGGGATTTAATGCTATTTGGTTGAGTTCAATAATTTTCCAAAAGAACAAATTGCCTGGGCTAGATAGGCAGGTTCCTCTAACCAAGCCAGTAAATCTTATCTATGATAAGATTCAGCCTCATCCCTCAGATCTGGTAAGTGTGGTTTACCACCTAAGGGCTCTGGACCCCAGTTCCCTGGGCTCAGGAGTACCCCGTCCCCCATCCTCTAGCTGTAGAGTACTTTGAAGGGTAGAGCCAAAGAATGGAGTTAGTGACACACTTGAGAAAAGCCTAGAAGCAACAGGGGCACCTGCTGCTTTGAGATGTGCCTGCAGTGTGTGCTGCTGAGGGGAGTTCCAGGCCCTTGCTGTAGTGGGGAGAAGAGCCCATTGACTGCAATCTGTCAGGGCCTCCTGGAACAATTTGGTCTGAGGCCTCCCAAAGACTGACACTTGCCGAGAATCTGATGAAGGGCAACACTAGTCAATCAGGACAAATTAGGGCACCTTACAAATAAGCAAATTTGCCCCCAAATAATAATGAACACACTTGGACAATAAATGCAACAAAATAGAGTTGTGTTTCCTAATATATGGTCCATGGGCCCAAAACCATCTGAAGTATTTATTAGGAATGTAGATTGAGACCCTCTGGGTGCAGTTACTAAAAATTTGCCTTTTAAACATGATCTCCTGGTTATGTTCACATATATTCAAGTTTGAGAACCACTGCCCTAGATCTATGAAGAAATATAATAAATAGTTCCTACCCTCTAAACACAGGATAGACTAATAATCTTTCTCTAGAACCCCAAACATGTCCCAACAGTTACCCCCAAGAGTACCCACGTAGAATCAAGGCACATTATTTATACTCTCTCTGCCTCACTCCACAAAAAAATACACACAATAGATCATAAACATAAATCTTAAAAAGTGACATGTTAGTTAGGTATGCTCCCATCCACACAAGGATTGCTACTGCCAAAGGTGCACTGCAATTGGATCCTCATTAAACAGCCCCCATACAGAGCAGCCGGCAAAGAAATTAAAATCCATTTCCTGTGTTGCTATTAGGAACCTGAATAACAAATTCAGAAAAAGACACTTGACCCTGGTAGGAAAATCCCAGAGCAAAAATCAGAAGTTGCAACAGATCCCACGGTTTTATTAAGGTCCACTTGTCAATGTCCTAGTGCATGCAAGCCTGTGGGATCTGGCTGGCTGCAGCAGCACAGGACACCAGGTTAATGTACCACTCTTTCACTCCTAGACACTTAGAAGAAAAAGCAGTCCCCAGCAATCCCTCATCACTGGCCTCTCCTGCTACAGGATAAGTCCACTGAGAAATACATCTTCTTTAGCAAGGACAGGTACAGAGAGCTGAGTGCTGAAACAGTAGGCAGCATGTGGTAGAGTAGGTAAGTAGCAGGTAGCACTCAGGCAGAGAAGGAGAGCTGTCATCTGTCCACAGCTGGTCTCATGACGAAGGTCCTTTCCTTCCCACTGTTGCATCATTGCCTCCCCCTCTTGAAAGTGGGGATTGCAAACTGGTGGCCCTGAGGCCACAACAGGCTCATTAATGGGTTCTGTGCTCACATGGTACCTTTGTTTTTCAACTTTTTAAAAAATGGAGTTCGAGACCAGCCTGAGCAAGACTGAGACCCTGTCTCTAAAAAAGAAAATAATAGAAAAATTAGCTGGGTGTGGTGGTAGGCACCTGTAGTCCCAGCTACCCAGGAGGCTGAGGCAGGAGGATCGCATGAGCCCAGGAGTTTGAGGTTGCAGTGAGCTATGATGACGCCACTGCACTCTAACCAGGGCAAGAGAGACCCTGTCTCAATAAAAATGGAATTAACTGTCAACATTTATTCATACAAAAATTCAGATTTCCAGTTTATCTCAAAAAAATCAAGGCCCACATTCCTATAGGGCTGTACGAGAGACTGGGGCAGAGATGGACATGGCCTCCAGCTACACCACAGTCTCCACACTCCCACCCACCCCGCTCGTGCCTACTGGCCAATAATCCCATTTGCCTGACTCAGTCATGTCATTGCCTGGCCCCTACCTAATTATTAGCTCCTGCTCTCAGGCTTAGTAGATTGTTCAACCCCTTACACTGAGGTTAAGGCAGGCTAAAGGGACCTAAAGGTAAGCAGCAGACACCTGAATTCGCTACACTCAGGCTCTAGCCGCACCTTAAACATGGCATGTCAAATAGGTACCTGGACAAAGAGGGGCCCTTCTCCACTGCATGTGGGGAATACTTCCTGAAAATGCGGAAAACCTCCTGCCACAACGGCATGGAAAAGAGAACCAGTTCTGCCCAGTGACTCTGTGTCTCAAGCACTGGGCAAGGTGTTTTTATCTATGTTATTTATTCCCCTTTTGACAGGAACCTGAGGTTCAGAGCGATCATACAGCTAAAAAAAGTTTTATGGACGTAAAGCCCAAAATTTAGTGGAAAGACTTTAGTGCTTAGAGGTTATCCTAAGCTTTCAGGCAGGATGCTGACAGGCACAAGGACAGATAAGATATGGACTTTGCCTTCGAGGTATTCTAATAACTGTTAGGTTAAAAAAAACAGTTTACGTTTCAATGCTTATTGTTGACAAGCTTCCTACACTATTCAAGTTCATTCTGTCCCTTCGTAAGTACAATCTAATTAACAGAATTTGTTCTTTATTTAATGATTTGTAAAGTAACAAAGCCTCAGGTTCATCATTTGGAGCAATGATGATATACACACATATAAATATGTATTATAACTAATATATATAATACATATTTACATAGAGCACTCAAGCTTTCCAAACCTCTTTAACAGCCAAGCTCTTATTTGAGCCTGCCAGCCAGCACCCTGCAAGAGGTCTGAAGAGGTGCTACTACTCCCAACTTACAGATAAGAAACTGACATGTAGACTCAGATTGCAGATGACAGAATCAGGATTATCAAAACTCTGATATTCTGACTTTTGGTTCTGTGTTCTTTCTAAGACTGGGTTCTAGCTCATCAATGTCTTTACTATGCCCTAAAAATGGCTCTTGGTCAAACAAAATACCCACTTCTTCTTCTTCTTCTTCTTTTTTAAGAGACAGGGTGTCTTGCTCTGTCACCCAGGCTGGAGTGCAATGGCATGATCATAGCTCACTGCAGCCTTGAACTCCTGGGCTCAAGCGATCCTCCTGCCTCAGCCTTCCAAGCAGCTGGGGACTACAGGCATGCGCCACCATACCCAGCTAATTTAAAAAAAATTTTGTAGAGACAGGATCTTGCTATGTTGCCAGGCTGGCTTTGAACTTCTGGCCTCAAGTGATCCTCCTGCCTTGGCTTCTGAAAGTGCTGGGATTACAAGTGTGAGCCACCACGCCCAGCCTAAAATACCCACTTCTTTACCTCGAAAGAAAGAGGTATAAGTTTCAAAAGGATCTGAAATATTGAAGGTACAAATTAATTTGCTGCTGATGTGCTTGAAAAGAAATTCACCATAGTTTCATTAGACTGTGAAAAGCACATGTCACATCTCATTCCTCATTTTAAGCATAATTCTAAATTTAACCCCATTTTTTTTCTCAGCAGTTCCATCCCACAGCAGCAGACTTGCTGGGAGCAAAGGAAATATAACAGGATTTGCCTTGCACAGCTGTCTGTCTAGGGACCAGTACCAGAGATTTATTGCCAGCAAAAAGTTCAATGCTGTTCAAGGGCACTGTTTACTTCTACCTTGAACAAAGGGTCACATTAAAAATGGTCTCACTGCAAACAGATGCAAGATAAAAGAAGCCTTTGGAATCCGGAGTCTGTATCTCCAAAAGACTCTGAAAAATTTCAAAGAAACATAAGAACTTTCTGAACTCTAAAGGCCTTGACTTAAAGATTAAAACAGATTTTAGATGATTTAGAAAAGGGAAGATTTAATATGTTATCATCAATAGCCCAAGCCACAGCAATAGGTATCTGGCTTGAAATTCAGCCAGTTATTAAAATAACTATAGCCAAAATCATTAAGCTGCACAGATAGAGTTATTGGGTACTACTGAGATCCCTTCTTGCAGGATGGTTATCCAGATTATTCAGAATAAGAGATGAAATTTCAGTTCCAGAAGGGCTTGGTCATATCTACTGGCTCACAAAAAATGACTCTATACCTGCTGTTGATGAGACATAGTACCTGCTGTTGATGAGACATAGTACCTGTTGATCGAAGGGGCAAACAATGCCAAGATCCTGTATCTCTGGGCAGATAATTAACACATATCGCGTAGAATGCAGCAGGAAAAGGTACACCTATTTCCCCTTTATTATAACAACTCAGTCGTTCCCTCAGTCCTGTGACTCCCGCTTCCTAAGCAAAGTGGAGTGCCATGCATCGGTGGTTTCTACCCCAGGGTTTCTCCCCCTTGACACTACTGACACTTGGAGTCAAATAATTCCTTGTAGGGACTCTCCTGTACATTGTAGGTTGTTTAGCAGCATTCCTGGCCTCTACTCGCTAGATCTGTCAGTAACAACTTCCCACTCCCCTTTTTGTGACAACCAACAATGTCCAAACATTGCCAGATGTCCTGGGGAGTGGGAGGGGGCGGCAAAATTGCTCCTAGTTTAGAACCACTGCTCTAGACAAAACTGTACCACATAATTTTGTGCAGAATTGTGTTTCATCCAGTCGTGTTCCCTGAGTGCCTCATAGACTCCTGACTCTAAATTCCCTGAGGGCAGGACAGATGTCAATCTCACAGGTGTACCTACCCTAGCAAAAAAACCTTCAGAAAGTACTGAACCTGCTGACTGCCGAGTCAAGTGACCACAGGAGCTAGTCGTCCCCAACACTCCCTGTGCCTCTTAGCTACATGGTACAGGCAGCAACATATGGGGATGTGATTTTCACATGACTAGTGAGAAACCGACCCATGGATCTCTGGCCATGACAGGTTAACAGTAACCCAGCACCATCCAAGCCTGGCCCATAAATTTGGAACCTCACACAGAGACGGAGGAATGATTGCATGTTCTATTTTTGCTGGCAGCCCACCCCAGCCTATCCTAGCGTCCCCCTCACGCTCCAGAGCCATACCCAGAGGGATGGGAGGTCACAGGTATTCACACCACTGCCTGCCTGGTGGGTAAGCAGGAATTTCAAACCCTTGATGAAAACCACATGATCAGCTGGACAATACCTAAAACCAAATTGAGACCAGGCGTCACTGTTCAGTGGGAGCTTCTGAAATATGTGTTAAGCAAGAGAACAAAACAGTAATAAATACTCTGGCCTCCCTGATGCAACGCCCAAGGGAACCCATGTCTTATGTGCAACAAAGTACCAGCAAACCCTAAGCCACTTTCAGGAAATGAAGTCAAGCGTGTCACATTTCAGCCATTCTCAAAGCAAGCCTCCCTTGCTCCTGAAGCAGGTATAGCTTTCTGTCACTGTCCCTCCTCTCTATTTTAGTTGAAAGAACAAGTCAAGCCAGCCACCTCCCAGGATTGAATCACCATTTCCAGCAACCAACAACAGAAGCCTCTTGTAAGGTCCAGCGTTCAAGTTCAGTCGCGCCAGCGAAGCCCAGAGAAGCAATGGCTACAGAGGGGCACAGAAAGGGCTCCAGGCAAGTCAACATTCAAGGCTCTTGCAACTCACTGTTGCTACAAATTAGCAACGGAGTCTAGAAGCTCCAGGAAGAGTTAAGAAACTAGTATCTGCATCCCAGGGAATTAGGGGAGGAGAAGGAGTTTCAAAGCAATTTTTTTAAATAGCCCCAAATTATTCTGTTTTCCTGGACTAAAATTTACCTCTTCAAGGCAAAAGGGAGGGAAGGGGTGGGCCACACTCGTGGGATATCACTGGAGGAAGTGACTGTTTTCTTTGGCTCCATCCTAGATAAAAGTTTCAGAATCAGCAGCCACAGTCCTCTTTTCCACTAAGTTACTGTCCAGGCCAGCACTTTCTCTTTGCTTTGATAACAGAGGTGTGATGAAAAACAAGCCATGTTCCTCTAAAAAAAAAAAAAAAAACCAACAAAAGCAGCTTCTTTCAACAGAGATAGTTGAAGGTTCAAAAATTAACCTGAGAGGGCTGGGGTAAGTACCACCTTTCTCACCTTTAGCTGACAGCAGAGAATTGAGGTGTTACGTGGAGCTGTCAGGAGAGTTTTACCAATCAGTTCAGATAAGGATCCTGGCTTCAACCTTTGGTAGTACAAACAAGCGTCACCTTAGTGTTTGCTGCGTTATATATCCAGCTAGTTCCCTTCTAAGCAGGATCTTGCTTAATTTGTCCTGATCCTGGTGGAGTAAGGTTAAGCACAGAGGGCACCGGTGACGGGGAAGCAACACTTGGTCCTCTGCAGAGCACAGAGCGGACCCACAGCAGACTGTGGGAGTGTATGTGCCAAACCAGAGCAATGTGCTGGAGCAAGGTGACACCAAGACCTGCAGTCCAGTCCCACCACTGCCACACATTAGCCTTGGGATCTGGAACAGGTAACTTCTCCTTGAGTTTGTTTCCTATAGTAAAAAGAAGATAACGCCTTACAGTAAAAAGAAGGCCAGTGTGGTGGCTCATGCCAATAATCCTAGCACTTTGGGAGGCTGAGGCAGGATGATTACTTGAGCCCAGGAATTCAGGGTTAAAGTGAGCTATGATCCTTCCTCTGCACTCCAGCCTGGGTGACAGAGAGTGAGACCCTCTCTCTCTAAAAAAAATAAAAATGAAAATAAAAATAAAAAGGAGGAGATAAGACCACCTCCCTCATGGGTGACTTTGGAGTGAAATAATAAATGCCCCAAGTAAATGCTGGCTAATATTCAGCAGTTTAGGGGTTAAACTGGAAGCTGGCAAATTCCCTCTTCCCTCTCCCCAGCCATGGCGCTCACCCTGAAGCTTTAGGCTGCTATTGTCATAGCCCTTTCAGTGCTCTCCTTAGGAGACTCTAAGGCCAATTTCCTGGAGTAAGTGCCATCAGCATTCTGTTTGACTTGTCATGTTCGGCATCAGGCCTGGTAAGAGCTCACCCTTTCAAGAATACAAATCAACCCTTGGGCCAGGAGTTGCCCTCTGTGCCTCTTTCCATGACAAATTTCAACATGGGCAAGGGACCCTAAGAGGGTTCCAGGGCCACCCCAGTTTTGTTGGAGACTACTCCTTTCCAGGATCACGGATCATCCCATCTCATCTGTGTGGACAATTTGGGAGAATGATGGGGTCCTTCTCACAGAGAGAAGGCAACATTCCAAGATGCAAGATGTAAATTACTGTCTTTATGGATCTATTCTGCATTCCATCAACTAGAACTTACCATCGACTGGTCCTTCCACACACCTAACCTGTACCTACCGGTACAACAGCCAACAGCCGATACTACTAGATGTGGAAAGGGCCACCTGCAGAAGGGTTGTGTCTTCACACCTCTGAACTCCTGCAGCATTCCATTCCTCTCTAAGGTCATCTGCTACCACCTGCTGTTCTAATTACCTGTGCACTTCTTCTACTTTCCCTACCTGACTGCAAAGCCCTCAGGGGAGGGACTGAGTTTATATCTCTTTGTATCCACAACATGCTTTGAATAGAACAGGTGCACAATATTTTCAGACACAGAATGTTGATAATGAGAATCCTTCAGCCTTACCAAATCAATGCCTTCTGGATCAACACGAAATAGAATTCATTCAAATCAGCAGACTAAGAACATTCTGTTTGTAATCATGTTCTCTGAAAATCGGTAATCCATTTATTAGGTACACATGATGGATTCTCTTTTAGCCAGAAAACCTATTTTCTCATCTTGTCAGATAATAAAGAGATAGCATGCCTAATTGTGTGTTATATCTAAAATTTGGTATATGGTGCCATACCCAAAAAGTTTAGTTAAGTGACTATCTTCTTCTGAACTTTGGCTCTTCTAAGCACAAAAAGATCATCCTTTAGTTAACACTGTAGTTTCCAATGGGCTGTGTCACCTGTCCCTAGCATGAAAGAATACATGCTATGGCTTATCTGTCCTTGGACACTGAAATCATGCCACATTCATTACAAGACTGAAGGACCCTAATGTTTTCCTCCTTCTCTGTGTCCATAAAAGACACCAATACCTGGTGAGTCAAGGTCCTTGTCTTCCCTCAGGAAAGCTCAATGACAGTTTCCCTTCTCATCAGTAGGAGAAAACAAAAACATCACTCCCAACCTGATCTGTCTGGAATGCTCTTTCCCCAGCTCATATGTCTGGTAGACTCCTACTCATCCTTTAAGACTCAGATCTGATATCACCTCAGGAAAGCCGGCCACATAAACCCTCTCTCAAACCCTGATTTAGACACTTCCCCAGGCTCTGCTATCCAAGTCCGTGGGCATTCTTCTGTTACAGTCTCAGCACACTGTCTTGTAATTATTTCCATGCCACTAAACCCTAGAGGACAGTCTCTCAAAGTGTGGCCAGAAACAACCTGGGTCAGAAACACCTGGGGAACTTAATAGAAATGCATATTCCTGGGCCCTGGCCCCAAACCTACCGATTACATTTTTAAAAGCCCCACTCCCAGGTGATTTTTATGGTTTTGAGAACTATTGCATTAGAAAACAAGCTCCCTGGAAATAAGGATTATGTATCTTTGTTTCCTCTGTGCCAGGCCACATTCATTAAGCAGTCAAAATCTCCATGCAGTGGCATTTTCCAGTAGATCCTGCAAGCGTGAGATTCTTCCACAGAGTAAAATGTAAACAGGCATACAAAGATGCAAGCAGCCTCTTATCTCCTACCTGGGTAGGCTAGAAATAAATATGCCCTAACTAAAACAGTGCATTAATCACGCTCTACTCTCACAGACATCAGGCAATGCAGTCTAGGTAGTGAGAAAAATCCAGGATTTGGAAAAGATCTGATTTAAAAAAAAAACAAAAAACAAAAAAACACTTCAATTACCATTTCTCCTTTTTGAGACAAAGTCTTGCTCTGTTGCCCAGGCTACAGTGCCGTGGCATCATCCTAGCTCACAGCAACCACAAAGTCCTAGGCTCAAGCGATCCTCCTGTCTCAGCTTCCAGAGCAGCTGGGACTACAGGCATGCGCCACCACACCGGCTGATTTTTCTGTTTTTAATAGAGACAGGGTCTCACTGTTGCTCAGGCTGGTCTCAAACTCCTGAGCTAAAGTGATCCTCCCGCCTCAACTTCCCAGAGTGCTAACATTACAGGCATGAGCCACTGTGCCCGGCCACCAATTACCATTTCTCTAGCTAACTGAGCAACTTTGGACAAATGGCTTAACTTCCTTAAGCCTCAGCCTGTACCTCTGTAAAAACAGAGTAATATTACATAGGACATGCATTAAGGGGAAAAAAATAAATGAAAGCACATACATATAAGGTATGATAAAGATTAATAGTATACATTATTTTTGTGGGTTTCTTTTTTTAAACAGATTTATCACCAAGTAATGTTTAGAAGTCTGGCTTTTACATGGCTCCAACAAAGGACACAGTTACAATTGTCAGACATAGAAATACAAGAAATAAACAAAATTATGTAACAAAAAATACTCCAAGTCTGTACAGGCAGGGTTTGAATCACAGAAGCCTAGGGCAGGAAGGACCCTCAGAGGTCCTCTAATTCAGTCTTCTACCAGCAAACTGTTCAGAAATGAGGCTAAAGATTCACCTGCTCTAAGATGCTCCCATGACAACCTTCCCAACCCCCACTCTCCTTGAGGATTTTAATTTCGTGCTACCCACCACTTCATTCTCTTACTTCATGGAGCAGAGGTTATTGGACACAGGCCCTCCCCTTCTTGCCACCTCAGTACATAAGATTATTGGTATCTTGGTACAGGAAGAGACGGCCTCCCAGCTGTAAGTAAACGCACAAAGTAGTCACTGAATGGACGATGCAAGAGCTCATTCCCATGGCTGTGGGCTCCCGCCGGCCATACCCACCACCTCTGTAAAGGCACTGTCCCCTATCTTCTAGTTTCCTGTACCCCTGCAGTCCTGCATCCTTTCGGAATGAGAAAAACAATAGTTAAGCCTACTCTCTGCCTGCCAAGGTGCTAATGTTTTACCTACAGTCTTTTGTGAAATCCTCTTCCACTAGGTATTATTATTTGCATTTCAAAGATGAGGTTGGGCGCTGTTAAGGGGCCTGCCCAAGATTCTGGGGGAGTCAAGATATGAACGCAGGTATCTCCAAGCTCCCAACCCCACTCCTTCCACTACATCGGCAGCTCCCCCCTCCCCCGCCTGCTGACATAGCACGAGGTGCTTCACCCGTCCTATTTCCAATGCTGCTCAAAATCCTCCCTAGGGCTCACTCTGCCCAAAGGTGAAAAGGAGAGCCTTTCTTGGGGGTAGGGGAGGTATTCAAAATGGGCACCCTTCTGCCTATCAGCTGCA
The DNA here is from genome assembly GCF_000956105.1 of Propithecus coquereli. Taxonomy (NCBI): domain Eukaryota; kingdom Metazoa; phylum Chordata; class Mammalia; order Primates; family Indriidae; genus Propithecus; species Propithecus coquereli. The sequence goes on along the minus strand of NW_012153396.1, from coordinate 4,041,594 downwards.
TCAAAGGGACACTGAACATTAACAAGGAGCCATTATGGAATGCTTGGGGCTTTTCAGAGAAGCTTCCTTTTAACAGAATTTTAGGTAACTGCAAGGCAGATTTGCTCACCTAGCTCTGTTCTCAGAGTGAGAGTAAAGCCGCAGTGCCTAGCAGCTCCACTCTAAGGCTTCTGGTTTGAGCTCATCTGTGGCTTTTCCTCACCCAGGAGCAGGCAGCAGAGCGGGTGTGTGTGGCCGTCCCCACCCCTGCTTACCGCTGGTTACAGTTATGCATTCCAATACAGACATGCCTCTCGGACCAGAGAGGGGGTGGGGGTGTCCGACTCTCAGAAGCCCTGGAACAAATAGTTGGCAACAGCTGTGCTCTCAGCAGACAGCAGTTGGTCGCTGGCTACTGTTTTCTCCTTCCACACTAGGTTACCGGCTCTAATTTACCAGCCCCTACTTCAAAGAGTGGCTCACAAAGCAATTAAGTCTCTGCCACAGGGGTCTGTTTGCCTTGAAAAATCGGTAAGGCCAAAATGGGGTCACCTCCACACCCTGTCCCCTTGAGGTGTCCAGGACGTCCCTCAGCCACACAGCCCCACTACATGCTTGAAAGGAAGAAAGGCTTCCCTTTAAAAGAAGAACAGGACCCCTAGCCCCACCCTCACCTCAGAACCAGAGGGAGGACCGGGAGGAAATCTCTGCTAACTAGCCAAGTCAAATGGAGAAGGAATGAAAGGGATTTTGAGCAAGAATCCCATTGTGCCTCCCCTGTTCCCAGCCTCACTCTTCAACCATTTCCTCCAGGAAGCTTCGGAAACAGTTTTATGGTGTCTAGTGGAAAATCAGAACCGGACAGCCCTAGAGAGACCCCAGGGATACGAGGGGTTAAGAACACAGTGGCTCTGAAAGTGAGGAGCAACTAGCAAACAAGAAAGGAAGACTGGAAAAATCTGTGTGGGAGCAGGCCTGCGATAACAGAGAGACATTTTCTAAAACACTCCCTCCACCCAAAGCTGTAGTGCAATAAACAAGCTCCCACCCTTCTTCCCTTCCCAAGCCCAATCCCTGTAGAACCAATTCAATTACCTGTCTAAGACCCAAAAGGAAAGGCATCCTGCCAGAGCATCGTCCACACTTAACGTTTGGAACAAAGGGCTTTTAAAAGTTAAAGTCTTGGAATGAGCATTGCCCCTGGTGGGCCTGTGCTCCGGTCCCAGTTAACCCGCCTTCCTTAGCAAAGGAGAGAAAGTAAACAGAGTCCTGGGACCGAGCAGGCAGCTCCCTCCTACTCTCCTGCTACTCCCCCCGCCTGGCTCCCCCCTTCTCGTGACATATCTCAGACGCAGCAAAGCCGAAGCTGTCTGCCAAGGGGGAAATGACATCAGTTCAGGCACAGCAGAAAAAACTTCAGACAGCTGCTGTGGAACACTGAGGAGGATGTGCTGCAGACCCACGGTGCCCTGCGCCGGACCCACCTAGAGCCGGAGCGTGCAACGGGAGGGCGGGAGCACCCCTCGGCTCTGAACAGGCTCGGGAGAAAATAAATCAAGTCCCTAAAGCTGAAAACAGCGACATTTCTCTGAATAAGTACTGACTCTATAGCTCCCGAGGTATTGTTTCTCCTTGAGAAGGAAAAATCAAGCCCAGCTACGGTCAGTTTCCCAGAAACTTTTCCACTCCCACCCCTGCCAGAGTCAGGGCTCAATAAATAATAGCGCATCAAGCTCGGCCTTCCCAACTTTCTCTAGGGAATGAGGCAATTCGCAGGGAGGGCCTGGAGAAGCGCGCCTTTTCCCCAGCTAAGGTAGGAAGGACGTGCTACCTTGCACGCTGACCTCTCGAGCCCTCGCGTCTACAGGAGAGTTTATATTTCATAAACAAACTGCGCGTGTACAGGTGCCAACATCTTTCCTCATTTGTCTTACAAAAGGTACAACAAGTCCCACAGCAGCTTCCAAGTTGCCAGAAAAGCAGATCGTCTATATTTAAACCAACTCTTGCTTCAAGAAAGTTCACCACCTTAGGTTTGTTGTGCTTTCTTCACTAAGTTCAGTTTAAGGAGAAGAGGGTTCCCCAACAGCAAGCTCCGCACAAGAGGCAGAGGCCCTGGGGCTGGTGCCCTGCTCTGACTTTTCCTAGTCAGTGGTGTAACCCAACGCTCTTTTGGCCACTCTCCCTCAAACACCAGGTCACAGCAGCTCTCCCTGGGCCTGAATCCTCTACCAAAGACAACACTAGCAAAGGACAAAAGGTCCCTGTTTGGATTTGGGTATGCAGAAATGTCTCCTGAGAACAATCTTCAGAGGAACTTTATAAGTCCAAAGTTACTTTCTAATAACTTCTTAGGCTGCAAATTAATTACAATTTCCATGACTCAAAGCGAGTATATCTCATCTTTCTTTTTATTTTCTGCAACGATCTTCTGTGATATTTATCCAAGGTCTCCATGGCAGTCATACTGTGCTAGACATGACCCATGTTAGTCAGAAATGATTGTTGCAAATTAATATCTATAACCCCCTCCCCGACAATAAATTAGCAGCACATAGCACTTACAGCATGGTGAGGTGCCAAAAGTACTTTGTGATCATTAGAATCCAGCCAGACACACAACAGGCTTGTTGCAGGTCCCCACTGATGGTCAAGGTCACCTCGACTTTCCTGACAAGGAAATGAATGTGCCAAGCTGGCTGAGCCATTTCCTTGAGACTCAGGAAAAGCAGGGATTGCCCCCTCACTGCTATGGAGTGTGAACTAAAATAAAATCTTAAAGCTCAACCCCCCACCGGCTGACTGAATGGACCCCCTCCAGGCCAAAGGAATATCCTAAAACTGCATTGCCCACCTGAGGAGGGAGGTCAGACATGCCTCATCATGCCCCTCCCCTTTTTGGAGACATCCTTTGTAACCCATTAACAGGCCTAAGGGTATGCAAGGCAAACCTGCAGGTCCTCAATTTACACAACAAATATATGTCCAGGTGGCTCATCTCTGATAAACAGCTCCTTATGTTAAAACATTCCAAGCCTTTAGACAAAGATTCATGTCTTTAGCCAATAACAAGTCAAAGACTCTTTAAACCCACTTATAACCTGTAACCCACTCCCACCCAATCACCCCACCCCCCCTTCGAGATGGCCCACCTTTTCCGGCCAAACCAATGTATGCCTCCCAGGTACGTACTGATTTATGACTTCACCTGTAACCCCTGTGTCCCTGAAATGGATAAAACCAAACTGTAACCCAACCACAGCGAGTCTACTTGCTCAAGGCTTCTTGGGCGTGGCTCCGGGTCATGGTCCTCAAATTTGGCTCAGAATAAATCTCTTTAAAATTATTTTAGAGTTTGGCTTTTTTTCCCCATTAAGATGAAAAAATAAGGCTGGTGTAGAAAGAAGTGGCTCCTGCTACTTCAGGTGTTTGGGGACTGGGGAACTATTCCCTAGCAAATAAGTACTCTCAAGACATGGTCAGTCTATCTTACGCCTTGCTGCCACCCTAACAAACAGGCCAAACTGCCAGACAGACGAGGCTGGAAATCAAGGCATGGCCACCCAGAGGATGGCAAAAAGGCTGCTTTCAACCCTTTCATTTCCTCCATTCCCTGGCAACCACTGAGAACCACAAAACACATGTATTATTATTATTATTATTATTAAGCAGCCCTATTGACACCTTGACATTGTTATTATTATTTTTTAAGACAAGGTCTTGCTCTGCTACCCAGGCTAGAGTGCAGTGGTATCATCACAGCTCACTGCAACCTCAAATTCCTAGGCTCAAGGGATCTTGCTGCCTCAATAGGCGCATGCCACCACATCCAGTTAATTTTTCTATTTTTTGTAGAAATGAGGTCTCACTATGTTGCCCAGGTAGATCTTGAACTCCTGGGCTCAAGGGATCCTCCCCCGGCCCCCTGGCCTCTCAAAGTGCTAGGATTACACACATGAGCCACTGCACCCAGCCACATGCGGCATTTTAACTTTGGCCACCAAACTGGAGGAAAGAGCATCCTCAGCCCCTCATGGGCAACTCTGGTCTGCACTAATCTATCTAACAAAACAGACCGGCACCTGCAGTTCTCTTGGCATAAGTGTACCCATTCATTCATCCCACAGCCACTGAATGCCTACAGTGTGCCAGGCACTGTTCTAGGCATTGGAGATACCACCATGATCAAAATACCCAAGAAACCTTGCTCTGCTGGGCTATGGAAGCATTCCACATTTCTAAATAATATTCATCAATGATGATATCAGCAGAATTGCAACAAAATTACTGGAAATATGAAAAAAAACTTTTTGTAAAAATGCAATCTAAATGATCAAAATTGCATTATAGACTTCCTGATTTCCTAATGAACCATCCTTTTATGGATGCTACTCAAGACAGTATTTCTAATCAGCATTTGTCTATTTTTGTCTTCTTACAAGATTATAAATTCCTGTGTGCAAGGCAGTATTTAACTCAAAGCATTACACCTACCACAATATCATATACACTAAAAAAGTGATTGCTTCCCCAAAACTTTGGGAGGCAGAGGCAAGAGGATTGCTTGAGACCAGCCTAGGCAACACAGTGAGACTTCGTCTCTATAAAAACACACATAAAAACAATTAGCTGGGCATGGTGGTGCACAACTGTAATCCCAGCTACTGGGGAGGCTGAGGTGAGAGGATTACTTAAACACAGGAGTTCAAGGCTGCAGTGAGCTATGATCATGCCACTGCACTCCAGCCTGGACAACAGAGCAAGACCCTGTCTCAAAAAAAAAAAAAAAGTGATAGCTGACGATGGCTTCTTTCTCACTAATTGACTTTTACTGACTAACCTGCATTGAGATCTGGGGAATGAGAAGAAAAAGAGGCTGAAATGGCAAATTCAAGCATTCCCAGGAATGTGAGTTTCTGCCATGCCCTACAAATATTACCACAACCTAGTGACAAAGTAGTCAGCTTTGGCATTTAAGAAGCAAGTGATGATCATTAGCAATTTCTGGTAGCCTGAAAAAAAGGGTTCTTCTATGTACGTGATCCAGGCTCATATATGATGGGCCAAAGGGATAAATCCCTCTTCAAATGATTTTAGTCATCTGCCTGCCAATGCAGAATTAAATTCAACGCTTAATTCACCAACTTAAAAAAAAAAAAAAAAAAAGGAAGTCACACTAAACTAGAATTAAGCAGGATTATGTTGTCAAAATGTTGCAGGTTAACAACTGTTTATGGCCCCAAGCAGTGTCTGAGATCTCCTTCCACTGACCCAGCCCCTGCCTCCCCAGTGCAGAGAAACCCCAAAGATAGCACTGCTGAAAATATTACCCTTTGGATTCTGATTAACTTATTATTTAAGACATACTACAACATATATGATCATGGTCAGTTTAATTCATTCTTTTACAGTAGTCAATTTGTCTAAGTACCTTTTGGCAATATTTTTGTAGGCAGTTTATACATTTATAATCTTTAAATTCTGGGATTGGGGTGGGGAGAGACAGTCACTTGTTCAACCCTGACCATGCTAGGAACTCCAACCAACCAACATCTCACTTAATGATGCCACAACAAACCTATGATGTAGGTATAATTCAACTGCAGAAACTGAGGCATCTGGAGTTTAAGTAACTTGCCCAAGGTCACGCAGCTAGAGAAAAGATTTGAAGTCTCTAGCTCCAAAGGCTCTTTCCTTTACTTTAATACAGGGGTCAGATATTAGAAGACCAGAAGTTACCAACAGGGATAAACAAATAGCAAAAACCAGAACTGAGGCTCAGGTGAAATGTTGAGCAGACAAGCAGGTCCCTGGTCAGTGCTCCAGAGCCCTGTTTATAAGTCTGCCACTTACACACTGGATCTGACAGTGGGGTTCTAGAGCATGGAGTCAGGGCCCTCAGGTCCTAGGACTCTCCTTCTGACCCACTTTCGAGAGCTGAGTTCTATGGGGCAAATGACTGGGAAAGCCCTAGAGTTCTCACCTGTTCCCAAAACACAAAAGATCCCCACACAAGGAGCAAGCTGGAGACCTTCCTATGCCTTGGCTCTCAGGGAACCTGGTGAACTGTTCCCACACCCACATCATCTGGCTGACGAAGGCTGAAAGAGACTAGGGCTGAGGGCCTGGGGTGTCTTGTTGCACAATCTAGGAATCTGAAGAAAGTGGGCTTTATCAGAACAGGACAGCAACTGCCAGGCTTCTAGGGTAAGAGATAATCTCCAGACATAAGGCCATTTTACTTCCGGGGGCTTTGAGGATAGAGGCTGCAAGGCAGACAGAGAACGTCTCAGATAAGGGACCTTTCTTATCTTCCTTGGGTTTGGGCACACACCCATTTAAATGTCTCAGTTCTGACTCAAAAAAAGAACAATCCCAAACCAACAAGAGTGCCACAGTGAAAGTTAAACCGAGACACCTTCATGTCACCAGCCTCAGGCTGGGCAACAACAAAAGCATAGTGAAGTCATTATTCCCAGGAAGGCCACGGGACAAATTCCAAACCCAGAAGGAAGACTTGCAGAACTTCGCCAAGGAGAACTGTTAAGGACTGCTTAGCTACCAGAAACCAAGAATACTAAGCTTATCTGTGTGCTGGGGCTGGACAAAGTCAGACGTGAAGCAGGCCTGCTGAGGCAAGAACACAAACACCTCTCCTCATTTCTGGGCAGGACAAGGAGTTCTATTAATACAAATCACGGGGCTTACTTCCTCTACAATCCATCCGTAAAAACCGGTGGGTGCTTCCCCACTATCGAGTCTTTCTGGGAGGATGGCTGGGCAAACAGTTCTTAACTGCAGTATGTAATCCCTTGCTAAACATCAAATGATATATTTCAGAGAGGGAAGAGTCCATCAGATGTTGATGTCTCACACTTTACAGAGAGCTTCAGAGACATCAGGTAACTCGTACAAGGACACGCACCTAGCAGGCAGTGGAGCCAGCACTTCAACCAGATCTCTGTGGCTCCAAAATGGCTTGAACACACATGGACATAGTATTTTGAAATTAATTATAATTGCCACTTCCTCTTCATTTGTGACCTGATATTCACAGTAGCATCAGGCCATGAAGGAGATACTGTGGGGATGACAAAGATGTACTATTGGACGAATCGGTCTTGTCCTGGGGGATTTATTTATTTAGTTACCCAGTCTGGGAGAAAAGACAAGCATGCACAGGAACAAACACAGGCACTCTATAATAAATGTGGGGGACACGGGGGGGACAGAGACAGTGACGCAAGAAGAGCTCAAAGAAGAGATGCCGTTGAGGGGTAGAATGGCCAAAGAAAGTTTTATCAAGAGATGGTTACCAAAACAATATGTAGGTTTGGGTGGGGAAGACGAGCACATCAGGCAGGGCTAAACAGGGACACGAGCAGGGAAACCAGGGCACATGGGGCATACGAGAAAGGCAGAAAAAGATGAGGCAGAGATCAGCTGGAGGTAGAATGTGCAGCCCTCCACACACGAGTCAAACGGGTTCCTTGGTCAGCACATTTTTTCTGTCTGATGATTACAGGAGTGCCATGAACATTAAGCACAAATTTCTATTTTACTAAGTATCTCGGGCCCTCATTTTGCTTGTTTGATGATATTTATTGCTAAAATATGATAAATCTTGGAGTTGATTTTGTTCTACTGCAGGGGTTAGGGGGAATGGAGGGAAGATACCCATGTCAATGATATAGCCTCAGTCTTTTATTTTTTTTATTTTTTTTTATGTTGTCCAGGCTAGAGTACAGTGGTACAATCATAGCTCACTGCAGCCTCAAACTCCTAGGCTCAAGCGATCCCATCTCAGCCTCCTGAGTAGCTGGGATTACAGGTACATGCCACTGTGCCCTGCTTTAAATAGAGGGAGAGAAATAAAAGTAGCAGAAGCTGAAACTGGTTTACAACAGCTTCCTAAGATTTCTGCCTCTTGCTTCTCGCCCTGAAACAAGAAAATTCTGCTGTTGTTAACAATCAATCACTCCAAAAATATTTATTATCTTCATGTATCAGCATTCACTGCCATCTCCAGTGAGTACAGGGGGTCTCTGAAACTCACCACCGACAGTGGACTCTCACCAATGGTTAATGGGCTCTTGCTGGATCTGCAATTTGAGTTTCACCAAATACAAATACGAAGCAGCTTTGTTTGTTTTTGTACCAAAATGCTAGGTTCATTTTTCCTATCCTGGAAACAGTTCAACCCCAACCAATCTGGCAAGTAGCCAAGAATTACATGAAAATCAGCAAGCTCATGGCTGTCCCCAGACACATTTCATGCCTCCTTAGAATTGCCCTCTAAACCAAAGATAGGAATAAGAACAAAAGGAGGGACATCTCCACGGGTCACGTCAACTACCTGATACACACCCAGATGTAACTTGGAAAGAGAATTCCATTAGGAAAATTAGGCTTCAAGGTCTCCACCAAATCTGAATTCATCTTTCACTTTTATTTTAAACTTTGGGCAAGATAAACAGAGATGTAGTCCACTTTAAGTGGGAATGCAGGCGCAAAGGTGGCTGACCTAAGGAAAGGGCTAACAGCAAGGTCATTTTATTACAAGCATCTCAACTCTGAGTCTCTGGATGCAGCTCTGGGTACAAGGTCATTAGAGCTGTCATTCTCACTGTCTAGAGAGAGACCATCTTGGTTGTGCTTTTATAGGAAAATCTACTGACTTCTTGTATGTGGCTCATAAACTTAGCAAAGACAATTCACAGTTTATGTTTTAGTTGTTTATTCTCAGGCCAGCTCCTCTTATAAAGTATCAGCAACTTGGGAGCAAGATATGAAACTTTCACTTTTGTGTCCCTCACAGTACCAAGCAATGTCTTGCATAAGGCAGGCTTTCAAGAAAAGATTCTTAAATGGATGAAGAGATGAAGACTTTAATGCCTAAAGAGATGATCATAAAAATGAAGCTAATATAGCTGAATCCCTAAATATTAGCACTGGTGACATTTGCCTGGCCACAGAAACCTGACAAACAGCTAAGAGATGAGGAGAGCACCTGGATATTATCCAAGCTCATGAAGTCTGATGCAGGGATTGGGAAACCCTCGGTGTGTCTCATTATCTGTACGTCTCTAATTTCTCAGCTGAGGAATTTAAAGCACTTAAATCATGTCAAAAGCAAAATTCCCTTTCTCAAAGTAGAGCTGGGACGTGATCTAAGCCCAGAGCAATAGTTTTTCGATTATGGGGAATGGGATGAAGCTGCTCCTGGTTTTGTCCCTTAGTCACCAGATACCTCCATTAGCAACACCTGGAAGTTGTCTTTTTTGCATAAAGGATTGTGAAACTTAATAAGGCCTAGCTGGAAGCACAGCTCATGGCACCATTTCCTGGATCTTACATAAATCAAATATTAAGTCCTCCCTTCTTAGGCTATTTGGTAACCAAATCTACACCAGGTCTAAGATTTCATGGTCAAAAACACCAGAAGAAAACATTAAGACAATTGCCTCTCCTATGAGTTGTAAGGGGTGAGGAAACTTCTGGAACACACGTGTCCTCACCCCAAGTAAAGTGATGACTAAAGGTGGTGAAACTGGAGAGGGGATCACACCAGATGCAGGAGATGCTGGGCCTTTTGTCACAGAATGCCCAACTACAGCCAAGCCTAAACCCTGTTCTTCCAGGCCACAGAAAGACAAGATAGTAGCAGTAAGCAAAACTACTTCAAAAGCACCTTAATCTGGGGTCTAAATCATGAGAACAGCCCCAGAGCAAAGCAAAGGGAATGGTCAGAGAAAGGCAACTATGCCTAACACTTAGGAGGAAAAAGCTGTAAGCGCCTGAGAAAGCAATCCCATCACTGCAAGGAGGAAAGTGAGCACAGCAATTGGCCCTTCCTGAAAAAAATTAGCAGATGCCAATACCTTTGCACTTATATCCACTGCTCTTCCTTAAGAAACAAAGATTTTCCAAGGCCTTTCACTGTGCTCGAAATTGCCAAAAAGGTGGAGCTAACCAGTGGAGGCGCAATAAATCATTATCCTTATCCTTACAAAAAAGTCAAGGCTTTTAAGTAAGCTTAGTGAACTGCAAGAAAATTCAGAGAAACACTGCAATAAAATCAGAACTCAAGGTTTATAAACTATGTTCATGCCCACTTCAGTCGCTCGTTATATCAGCTAGTAACAGGATATTACTGTCCCCACTTGCCAGACAAACACACTGAAGTCCTGAAAATGTCAAAGGACCTAGGACTAGACCTAGGGTTTCCGATTGAAGGGACAGAAGTCTTCCCATGGAACTCCAGCGTATAAGCCCTGGGGGAGATTTTCCTTTAAACTAGACTCTGCCGGGCTGCGGCACACCAGACCTGGCCACGCTACCACATGGTCTCGTGACCCTGGGCCAATTACTTAACATCTCTGAGCCTTCCTTACTCCTATCAGTATTGCCCAGAGGCTGCTGGGAGGCCAGCCATTTCTGTGATAAAAGGCCCATGAGGTCAGAGAAGTCTACCGTCCCCTTTGGGGAGTCACACTGCATATGCTTACAGTTAAGCCTCTGAACAGTCTCACAGTTAAGAAGCCTGTTTAAACCCCAAATCTCCTATACTTTGGCCAGCAAAGACTCCCTTTCTAAGTGGACATCTGTTCATAGCATCACTCTCTCTCCAGTGTCTTTTAATCCCCATATTCTATATTCCATTTCTCCTTCAGCAGTGTTGGCCATCTGCCGTGAAACCCCCAGTACTGTACCATAAGGGCAGGCATAGTCAGCCAGGCACAGGAGGGGACACACAGCTGCGCCCCCGGAGAGTTGAAGGAGAAAATACCCTCACAGGGTCTCTTCATTTTCTCATGTTTCTCTGAACTTTTGTGCAATCTCAGATAAGAGTAGGATTTTCCAAAAAATCCTACACTAGAAATTGAGGGCAAAAGTCGTAAGTTAATCTTTCACTTTATACACTAGGCAAAGGCTGGAAATGGATATGTGCGTCAAAGAAAATGACACAGAAAGTTTTGAGGCAGGGAAAAGGGTTT
>NW_012153396.1:4027143-4029613 GCF_000956105.1 Propithecus coquereli | reverse complement strand
ACTGACTCAGATAAGGGGCTTTAAAAGGGCAAGGGACTAAACATTTCTCCAAAGAAGATAATACGAATGGCCAGTAAGAACATCAAAAAATGTTCAACATCGCTAGTCAGTAGGGAAATGCAAATCAAAACCACAATGAGAAACTACTTGACACCCACTAGCATGGCTATAATTAAAAAAAGACAGACAATGACAAGTGTTAGAGACAATGTGGAGAAACCGGAACCCTCATACACTGCTGGTTGGGGGTGTAAAATGGTGCAGCTGCTTTGCAAAACTCTGGCAGTCCCTCAAAACGTTAAACGTAGAGTTACTATATGACCCAGCAATCCCACTCCTAGATATACACCCAAGAAAACTGAAAACATGTCCACAAAAAAAACTTGTACACCAAACTGGGTGCAGTGGTACATGCCTGTAGTCCCAACTACTTGGGAGGCTGAGGCAGGAGGATCATTTTTGCCTAGGAGTTTGAGGCTGTACTGCGTTACGATCGCATCTGTGAACAGCTACTGTACTCTGGCCTGGGTGACATAGACCCTGGTCTCTAAAAAAAATTTGAAAACCTGTACTCCAATGTTCATAGCAGCATTATAATAGCCCCAAAGTGGAAACAGCCCAAGTGTTCACAAATTGATGCATGGAATAAATAGAATAAATAAAATATGGTATATCCATAAAATGGAATATTAATTGGCCATAAAAACGTATAAAGTACTAATACACGTTGCAACACAGATGAACCTTGACTACACTAAAAGAAACCAGTCACAAATGACCATATGATACACGATTCCATTTATATGAAATGTCCAGAATGGGCAAATCCACAGAAACAGACAGTAGATTAGTGGTTGCCAAGTAATAGAGGGAGGAGGAGAGGGGAATGAATGCCAATGGCTATTGAGGTAATGAAAATGTTATGAAATAAGGTAGTGGTGTTAATGGCCCAATCTTGTGAATACACTAAAAACCACTGAATTACACTCTTAGAAGGGGTGAATTTTGTGGTCTGTGAATTGTAATCTCAATAAAATTGTTAATTTTTAAAAAGCCTCAAAAACTATCCTCCTCCCAGAACAGGAAGTGCCAACTGGATGCCGGGGACAGGAATCAAGGGGCCTCAGGGAGCCCCCTCCCATCAGCAGAGTACACTGTGTGCTGAGAGCAGACAGATCTGCATGTAGTCTGGTCCCGTGACTGGGGTGGTAACAATGCCCTCACACCTGACATGACCAGTCAGGTGGTAACAGTGGTAACACCCCTACTCTACTCACTCAAAGGAGGGTCCGACGATGTGCAAATAAGAATAGCATATATTCTAACTTACCTTCTCTGAGAATAATTGCATACTTCATTATAGGAAAACATTTGCTAGAAAAACACCTCTCATCTGATTGCCAAGGCTGATAATATGGAAAATGATTCACATGCCTTCTGGAGTAGGAGTTAACCAAAATAGGTTCTTAAATTCCTGCACTGGAACCAAATCTTGGGTCGGTCAGAGAATAGGGAAGCCCTAAGGCTTCCCCAAAGGTAAACAGAAAAAAAAAAAAAACAATGAAGGCTAACATTTATCAAGTGTTTACTATGTGGCAGGCACTGTTCTGTTTTACAAGTATTAACTCAATTAACCTTCACAATATTAACTCAATTAACCTTCACAATAATCCTATAAACTAGGTGCTATTATCCCCACTTTAAAGATGAGGAAACTGAGTTAACTCATTAGCCCAAGGTTATGGGGACAGCTAGGCTTCAGATGCAGGAAGTTAGGCCCCTGAGTCTGCACTCTTAGCAACCCTCCTGTACTTCCAAGTGTTCCTACTGCTGGGACGGCCACCACAGGGAAAGGTGATTGCTCAGGCACACAATTAGACTTGTGTGCCATACAGCAATTGGCCAACAGCTCCAGGCCACGTTCCTAACATCTTCCAGGGGACGATAAACCACTAGCTTCAGCACCTGAGAAGGCATTTCTACCCTACTCCAGCTATAGGCTCCCTGTTCTTGGGTGAATCCTGTTCCACAGTAAAGGGAGCTACGGATTGCAGACAGGGAAGAGAGTGGAAGCTAAGCAAACTGGAGACCACTAGGCTTTTGCGGACGTGACTGAAACATTCCCGAGGTGCCCGTGGTAAGAGTCAGAAGGCACATGTTCAAGGATAAGCAGAGTGGGTAGGTGAAGAAATGTTGCTTCCCTGTGGGTGGGGAAATGAGCCTTTGTACACCCTATTGATGGAACTGCAAACCGATACCACCACTTTGGAGTGCAACTTGGCACCATCTACCCCAATTTTTAAATGTACATACCCTGTAACCCCACAATCCTCAATTCCACTTCTAGAATTCTAGCACAACTGTCCAAAGAAATAGGTACAACAATGATCAACATAGAACTGGGCGAAATGGCAAAAACTCCATTCACCAAGGAGTAGTTGTTAAATAAATCACGGTATAAAGCAATAGC
>NW_012153396.1:4025094-4027093 GCF_000956105.1 Propithecus coquereli | reverse complement strand
ATAATCCTAGCACTCTGGGAGGCCAAGGAGGGAAGATCACTTAAGGCCAGGAGTTTAAGACCAGCCTGAGCAAAAGCGAGACCCTGTCTCTACAAAAAATAGAAAAATTGGCCAGGTGTGGTGGCGCATGCCTGTAGTCCCAGTTACTCAGGAGGCTAAGGCAGGAGGATCACTTGAGGTCAGGAGTTTGAGGATGCTGTGAGTTATGACGACGCCACTGCACTTTAGGCCTGGTGACAGAGCAAGACCCCTGTCTCAAAAAAAAAAAAGAGAGAGAGAGAGAGAATGCTGAGGCTGAAAGAGCACTTTTATTTTTGTATATGTTTAAAACTTTCCATAATAAAACTTAAAGGATTCTATTCCAAATAATGTTCATTCTTGACCCAAAATATAATATGAAGCTCTTCAGAGCCCTTAAAAGAACTAAGGAACATCAAAAGCACAAGCAACAAAAGAAGAAAAATGGATAAATTGGACTTCATCAAAACTAAAAACAAGTGTGTCTCCAAGAACACTATCAAGAAAGTGGGGGGAAAACACAAGAAGGGAGAAAATATTTGCGACTTATATATCTGATAAATCTTACAGATTTCTTAACTGTGGGACTATTCAGAGGCTTAACTGTGAAGCATATGCATTGTGACTCTCTGTAAGAGACAGCAGACTTCTCAGACCACATGGGTCTCTTATCTCAGAAATGACTGGCTCAGAGCAGTCTCTGGGCAATGCTGATAGAAATAACAAAGGCTCAGAGAGGTGAACTGGCCCAGGCTCAAAAGACTAGGTGGTAACACAGCGGGATCTGGAATGCCAGAGTCCCGACAAAGTCTAGCTTGAAGGAAAATCTCCATCTAGGTATCACTACTGACTCAGATAAGGGGCTTTAAAAGGGCAAGGGACTAAACATTTCTCCAAAGAAGATAATACGAATGGCCAGTAAGAACATCAAAAAATGTTCAACATCGCTAGTCAGTAGGGAAATGCAAATCAAAACCACAATGAGAAACTACTTGACACCCACTAGCATGGCTATAATTAAAAAAAGACAGACAATGACAAGTGTTAGAGACAATGTGGAGAAACCGGAACCCTCATACACTGCTGGTTGGGGGTGTAAAATGGTGCAGCTGCTTTGCAAAACTCTGGCAGTCCCTCAAAACGTTAAACGTAGAGTTACTATATGACCCAGCAATCCCACTCCTAGATATACACCCAAGAAAACTGAAAACATGTCCACAAAAAAAACTTGTACACCAAACTGGGTGCAGTGGTACATGCCTGTAGTCCCAACTACTTGGGAGGCTGAGGCAGGAGGATCATTTTTGCCTAGGAGTTTGAGGCTGTACTGCGTTACGATCGCATCTGTGAACAGCTACTGTACTCTGGCCTGGGTGACATAGACCCTGGTCTCTAAAAAAAATTTGAAAACCTGTACTCCAATGTTCATAGCAGCATTATAATAGCCCCAAAGTGGAAACAGCCCAAGTGTTCACAAATTGATGCATGGAATAAATAGAATAAATAAAATATGGTATATCCATAAAATGGAATATTAATTGGCCATAAAAACGTATAAAGTACTAATACACGTTGCAACACAGATGAACCTTGACTACACTAAAAGAAACCAGTCACAAATGACCATATGATACACGATTCCATTTATATGAAATGTCCAGAATGGGCAAATCCACAGAAACAGACAGTAGATTAGTGGTTGCCAAGTAATAGAGGGAGGAGGAGAGGGGAATGAATGCCAATGGCTATTGAGGTAATGAAAATGTTATGAAATAAGGTAGTGGTGTTAATGGCCCAATCTTGTGAATACACTAAAAACCACTGAATTACACTCTTAGAAGGGGTGAATTTTGTGGTCTGTGAATTGTAATCTCAATAAAATTGTTAATTTTTAAAAAGCCTCAAAAACTATCCTCCTCTCAGAACAGGAAGTGCCAACTGGATGCCGGGGACAGGAATCAAGGGGCCTCAGGGAGCCCCC
>NW_012153396.1:4017936-4023084 GCF_000956105.1 Propithecus coquereli | reverse complement strand
TGTTATAAGCATGTGCTGTTTTTGTGTAATTCAAAACTGATGTAATAGTCCCAGCTGGGAGGATCGCTTGAACCCAGGAGTTCTAGTGTGCAGTGCATGATCACACCTGTGGATAGCCCCTGCACGCCAGCCTGGGCAACAAAGCAAAATCTCACCTCTAAAACAAAACAAACAAACAAAACCCTGATGTAAAAAGGTAAAAGGTATCCTAAAGATCAAAGAAAAGCAGCAGCCAGCTCTAAGGAAGGAAAATGGAAAGATGACCACAGTGGGCCTCAGCCAAATCATGCCCGAGCAGGCTTTCTGCTCACACTTCACAAATGTAGCAAGGGGATTTGCAAACTTAAGGATAAATTACCCAAGGAAAGAGGAGTAAACAGGACCAACTCAACACTATTGAACTCTGTATTTAAGTCCCAAATAGCTACGGTATTCCAGTATCCTGGTGTAGAAAGCCAAATATTAACTTCTTCTCCCAAGTCAACTGCTCAAAGAGAAAAATATTTAGATCTGATCAATAAATTAAACTATGGGGCTTTTTTTCACTGTTGTTTCTATGTTTGGTGAAACTGCCAGGTGGAAATTTAAATGAGGAAGATAAATTAGGAAATGGCAAACCAAAGAGCAACATGTATAATTTTTGAACAACATGAATATTTTCTCCATGAACACATGCCTCTGATCTCAAAGAATGTGTAATAAAAGAGTGTTACAACGTAAGATTTGCCTTGCTAGATATTTAAAAATCAAAACAGATATGTTGTTGTAACTCTTTACTCTAGGACCCACCCTTCCAAGCCACAAATATTCTTGCAACATCTTACATTTATTTTTACCTCTTCCAAAACAAGTTTAAGTTAAATTCTTTAAAACACCTGAGATCTTGAATCAAAATTTAGCTGTGGCGCCACAAGGATGAGTATGGCACCAGGAACAGAAGACATACAGCTCATGTTTTCCCACAGAAGTGTGGAAAGAAGAAAACCAAAAGTAAATAAATCAGTGCTATGGGAATGTAACTGAGTAAGCGAGAGTATCCCAAAAACTCAGTCCACACAAGCTGGGTGATCTACAAGTCTTAAGGGGATGACCTATTTTAATTCCCACACTAAGAAAGCCCAGAATTATAGCCACAAGCCATAGAATTCAATAGGATGGAATTTGTTTCCCTTTTCTTGACCTCCCAGGTTGAAATGTTCTGGATTTATTTGTGTTTCTTTGTTTGTGGTTTCCACATGGCATGCAGTTTTTAGGCCAGACTTTGCTCCACCTAGTGGAACTAACTACAAAGGATGGTCCAAAAGGGAGGTGCCCACAAGCCAGACCTCAGCCGTCTATTGCATGGTCACCCAGATCCCCTGCCACTACCCCCCATCACTCAGTGGCTGCTCTTACTGGCTGTGCAGTTACTGTGGCATCAGTGGCCCTGGTAGTATCCATGACTAGGATTGTAGGGGCAAAGAATGACCCCAAGTCATTGTACTATCTGGATCCTGACAGTCCCTCAAATGTTAGGGAACACCTAACAACTGAAGGCGAGAAAGAAAGAGGTCCTCTTGGGGTTATGGTATTCAAAAGGTAGTTAGAAATTTGGGTTTTGTTTTGTTTTAAGAGATAGGGTCTTGCTCTGTTGCCCAGACTGCAGTGCAGTGGCATAACTGTAGCTCACTGCAAACTCCAACTCTTGGGCTCAACGATCCTCCTGCCTCAGCCTCCTAAATAGCCAGGATTATAGGCACAAACCACCATGCCTAATTTTTTTTATTTTTATTTTTTTTTAGAGATGGAGTCTTGCTATGTTGCCCAGGCTGGTCTCGAACTCTTGGCCTCATCAATCCTCCCACCTCAGCCTCCCAAAGTGCTGGGATTGCAGGTATAAGCCACCACACCTAGCCAGTAGTTGGAATTTTGAATTCAAAGCCATCTAAGATACCCCCAGCATCCATATAGACTTTCCTGCTAGTGCCACACACTGCCTGATGAGCTGCATCCTGCGACCTAAAGAGAAGGCTCTCCTCTAGACACAGCCACCCTAAGGCCCAGAACATTTGGCTTCCCTTGTGGCAGACCCTGAGAACACCTAATGGTTTCTGCAGGCTGAGCATGCATGAGAACAAACCAGTGTTCCTGAGGTCGAAAGTGAGAGTAGAGACTTGGAATGGGGAAAGGAAAAAGTTCTAAGAACATGACTCAGTTCAGATCAGTTATTAGGACTATGGAGAACATTGATAATAACTGGCCAGAAGGCTTTCACTGGGGCAAAAACAAACCGTGGTCTTAAAATACAACCACAGGGCAGATCAAAGAAAGAGGAAAGAAAGTTCAAGATTGGGTGAATAAGGGAGGCTCACCTGCTTACTGAACCACAGACTAAAATATGTGTTTTTTCAAAATATTTGATGTTGGCTGACAAGACAGAACTGAATGGTAATTCATGTCAACAAACCTGAGAATAACCAAGATTCAGCATATCAAAGCTTCAAACTGTCCCACCTAAAACTTGTTGTTCGAGGTTATTTCATACACTTCACAATGCTATGTTCTCTCTTCATGAGAGCACTGATCTGAAACTCTGCAATAATGAATAGGAGCTGGTAAGGTGACAGCAGATACCACTAAATCAGGGTTTCGCTATCTTAGCTCTACTGACGTTCTGGGCCAGACAAGCCTTTGTCGTCGGGGGCTGTCCTGAGCATTGTAGAATGATTAGCAGCATCTCTGGCCTTCACCCACCAGATGCCAGGAGTACTCCCAAGTTGTGACAACCAAAACTGTTTCCAGATGCTGATAAATGTCCTCTGGAGGGGGCAAAATTGTCCCGAATTGAGAACCACTATTTAAAACACATAGGTTCACCATGAAAAGTTATCTACGTGGCTAAAAGATCACAAAGACAAACCTAAACTCAGATATTGAACAGAACTAAGGAAGTCACTTTCAAACTCCCCAGATTTCAGTTTCTGATCTTAGTTTGAGTGTTGATACTAACCAACCCACAACACACTCTGAGAACCACCAGTAACAATAATAGTGATGATTATTATCATAATTAATCATGTGAGTACATTCCAAGAGCTTTACATATATTATGTCTTTCCATCTTAACAACAACCCTATAAGGTATGTACTCTTAGTCCCACTTTATAAATGAGGAAACCGTGGCACAAAGAGGATAAGTAACTTGCTCAAGGATAGTGTCAGATTTGGAATTCAAGTGATGCGATCTCATGGTCTATGGCCTTACTACTACATAGACTATACCAAACTCCTATGCCTGGAAAGGTGCTAGATCAGCATTGCCCAACATGTAGTCGTTAGCTATTTACTTTAAATTAATTAAAATTAAGATCATACTACTTTGAAAAACAGTCTAGCAGTTCCTCAAAAGATTACATATCAAATTACCATATAATGCAGCATTTCCACTGTTAGGTATATACCCAAGAGAACTGAAAACATTTGCCCACACGAAAACTTGTACATCCATGTTCACAGCAGTGTTATTCATAATTCTCAAAAAGTGGAAACAACCCAAATGTCCATCAAGTGATGAAGGGATAAATAAAATGCGGTATATCCAAATAATAGACTATTAATTGGCCATAAAAAGGAATTTTGTACTGATACATGCTAAATAAAACATGGGTGAACTTTGAAAACATTATGCTAACTGACAAAAGCCATGTAATGTGTGATTCCTTTTCTATGAAATGTCCAAAATAGGCAAATCCATAGAAACCGAAAGTAGATTAGAGGTTGCTATGGGCTGGAGGAAGAGAGGGTGGAACAGGGAGTGACTGCTAATGGCCATGGAGTTTCTTTGGGGGATGATGAAAATGTAAAAATTAGATATCGGATCAGACACAGTGGCTCATGCCTATAATCCCAGCACTTTGGGAGGCTGAGGCAGGAGGATCACTCAAGTCCAGGAGTTGGAGGCTGCAGTGAGCTATGATGATGCCTCTGTACTCTAGCCCGGGAGACACAGCAAGACCCTGTCTCAAAAAAAAAAAAATTATATACGGTTAAAAACTCAGTTCCTCAGTTATCCCAGCCACATGTGAAGTGCTCAGTAGCCACATGTGGCTACACAGCTACTGAACTGGACAGCACATATAGAGATCACTTCCAGCATCATAGAAAGTTCTACTGGATGGCGCAGCCTTAGATGAATGGATGACAGGCCTTACCATGTGACCGCAGCCTCCCTTTCAAGTCTCAGCTACTTTCATGCTCCTTTACACACCCACACAAAAGGCTTCTGCCACAGATTATGTGCCACCTCCAAACACATCCTCCATTCTCACTCTTCCCACTGGAATACGGTTTTCCCCTTCCTGGTCCATAGATACCCTACTCATCTTCATCAGTCTTTAAAGTCCTATCCAAAAGTTTCTTCCTCCTAGATCCCCGTCTTCCTCTTGCCCTCACAGAGTCAACTGCTCCCACTGTTCCTTGTTTGCACTTCCATGTCAGCATTAATCCCTCTGCATTACAACTCTGGATGTGTGTTATCTGTCCTTCCCACAAGATTACCAGCTCCTTGAGGACAGGGATTCTGTTACTCACACGATGGTTCCCAGAGCCTGACAATAACAGCCTGCTGCAAAGAGTAGACATTTCTGTAAACGTCCATTCTTTGAATTCTACTGTATTCCACTGAAAGGATTTACAGAAACTCAAGGTATTGATTTTACACAAATGCTCACTTTGGTATATCCAACAGACTAAGAAAATAAAGTAGATTCGAAATCTGCAGTCTTACTTCCACTACTGCACGAGAAGGAATGATGGTGACCACACTGAAATACCATTTGTACGAAAGGAAAATGGAGCAGCGCTTCCAGACTGAAATACTGAGGCAAAGAAGGCAAGGAAAGGTGAGGTGGGAGGCCAAAGGGCATACTATTGAGGGTTAGTGGAAAGAAACGGCAGGAACTGGGACCCCCATCCAGCTCAAAGTTTTAAGCTTGGTAGAGGAAACGTAAGGACTACATCTCCAGAGATTTGTGCCTAGACCACTGGCTGGGTTACCTGATGGAAAAAGATATTTCTACCAAAACTTTATTTTAAATAATACAGTCAAATATTCTGGTTAAATCTAAACAATAGGAAGAAAGAAACTCTACGTATCTCAGTCATAATTTT
>NW_012153396.1:4007070-4017114 GCF_000956105.1 Propithecus coquereli | reverse complement strand
AAAAAAAGGAATGGCTGTTCCCACTGCAGAGCTAGTATCAGGGGAAGCAAGCCACTTAATACACCTAGTATATTTCTGATATTCAATGTGTATATATAAAAAGATTCTATTTAATAGATCCATGTCAGAGGGGAAAATGCAATGAGGTACCCATACTATTTTCAATACAAGATGAGTACAGCAAGTCCTCTTCAACTCAGAGTTAGCTGGAGGTCACTGTTGAAAAAAGGACAGTGAGTACCTGAAGTACATCCTATGCCAAAATGGTCTCTGGATTTTTTTCTTCCTTGCTGATTTGTACAAGCAAAAACCAAAAAAACTAAGTTGACTAAATTGTGGTAGATTCAGAGTTAATAATTATATAGTAACTTCCAAAGGTTAAAATTCAAAACACAGATCTCACTATTGATATCTAGTACTCACCAACAGAAAGAGACAAGCGTATGCCATGGAGAATGGGAGTACATGTGAGGAGTTGGGGGTAAGGGTATGTTGGGGGGTGGTTAGGAAGAAGGGTACTGTTCATTACAAAAACTTTCCCTCCTCTGCAGGAAGTGTACCCACATAATAGCTGTTGGTCACTGCTAGCATCCATCCAAATGGAACAGTGTACAAAAGCCACCCTGTCCCCAAAATAAGTATTAGAAGTACCAGATTTATGATAAGAGAGTGGCCTGTGATTGACAAATTACAATTAAGATATGACATTGAAGATCCCCTTCCACATTTTCTTGCCACCTCCCAGGCTCCATGACCTGGTAGGAACTTCCTTTTTCCATGGTTCCCCTTGCTGAAGAAGTGTATCCAGTTCCCACGACTGACGAGCCCATCTCCAAAGGCTATGACATTCCTAAATCAACCCTCTAGCAACTTTATTTATTGGTTATTGGGAACAATCTTTTAGAGATACTCACAGAAATAGACATGGGCAAAGGAAAAGTTCATTCTATATTTGGTTCTGTCAATACCTGTACTTAACTTTACCAGTCCTGAAGGTTATAACTTTATATTGGACAAGGAAAATTTATTATTCCTGCCAGTTTATGATTTCCACTGGAAAACAAAGAACCCCAACAATGGCTAAAATGGAAGGGTCCCAAACCTAGAAAAGGGAATACACTGGGCCAGAAAATGAGCTCCATTCTTTTCACATATTATTTCCAATATACATAAATATATTCTGAGGGAAAATTAGATACTTCAACAGATAAATGGATAAAAAATTGTGGTACATACATGCAATGGAATGTTATTTGGTCATAAAAAGGAATGAAGTACTGGTACATGCTACAATGTGGATGAACCTTGAAAACATTATGCTAAATGAAAGCCAGACCCAAAAGAACACATATTGTGGGATTCCACTTATATGAAATATCCAGAATAGATAAATCCATAGAGACAGAAAGTAGATTGGTGGTTCCCAAGGGCTGGGGGAAGGGGAAGACAGGAAGTAACTGCTTAATGGGGAGTAGGTTTTCTCTTAAGGTAATGAAAATGTTCTGGAACTAGATAGAGGTGGTGGTTGCACAACATTATAAGTGTACTAAACACCACTGAATTGTTCACTTTAACATGGTTAATTTTGTCACGTGAATCTCAGTTCATTAAAAAAATTAATTTTTTAAGATAGAGGATACTGATGGGCAAAACAAAATGCACTTGTGAAAAGGCAGCCTTTAAACTCTTAGGGAAACGATAAGCATTTTGAGGGCACTCAGTTTCTGCTCTTGATCACAACATGAAGTTCAAGCACTAAGTTGTATAGATTTTGTCATTATGCTGTCTGTGTATGCATGCCTTTCTGAAAAAAAAAAACAGGGAAGGGAACAGAAAGTGAAGAAAAGAGAATGGTAAAGCCTTGCCAAATGCAAGGAAGGAGGGGTGATTCCCCCTGCTGCACCCCACCCAACTTGGCACCAAGAGTAATGCTCCCATTAGGGTTTCGAAATGCCAGCTGGAGCTGGAATCAGCACAAGCAAGCTTCTCTGCCTGCATAAAGAGCAAGCCGCCCAGCAAGAAAAGCTGGGGTGCTCCATTTGCTGCCCATATTGGCATCAGAAACACCCTTTGCTCAAAGGCCCTGAGCTACCTCAGATCGGCATCAGAGACTTGCTCTCCCAGGCCAGCCAGCCTAACAGCAACAGCTTGTTGGGGCTCAGTGTGCCCCTCCTCCTGAGGGGTTCCACTCTACTTCATCTCACCTGACTTCCAAGATCTTGCCTCCAACAACCTGCCTCCGAGGGTGCCATGCCTTACACCATTAAAAAATAGGACCAAGACCAAGATGCCCTCAGAACTTTCCCCTCTCCAGCCTGAAATAAACATCCTCTCCGGATCCCCTCCTTCTCTCTCAGACGAGCTCAATATCCTGTATACCCCTACACAAACAGACGTACACCCTGCATTGCTGCCTCAGACGCCTGCTCCACGGGGGGGATACGAATACGCTCCACATGCCCCAGCTTGCTACAACCATCCTCTCAAGAGTCAACGCATCCCACCTAACTTACCTGCCGTCTCAAAGGCCCCTCACTCGCTTAGCACCATGCCTCTACCATCTCCCTGCCACCAAAACCGTCACAACTATCCCTCAGCTAAATACCGACGCTCCCTTAGATCCTGTCCACGCCAGGCATGGGCGCCCCTCTTGGCAACAATACTCCTTCAGGCCCCTCCAGCCAGGCCTCGACGACCCCCAGGCCCCCAGCCTGGTCCGGACGCCCCCTCCCCCTTACCTGCGGGGGTTCAGCCCTGGCTGACAGGGTGCTGGGCAGCGCCTGGAGGAGCAGGAGCGCCATGCCACCCAGGAGCCTTCTCCTCTCCATCCCCCTCCTGCTCCTGCTCCTCCGCCACGGCGCCGCCACCTCCCTCCTCCTCCTCCTCCTCCCTCTCCTCCTCTACCCTCTTCTTCCTTATTCCCTTCTTTTCCTGTTTGACTCTCCCCTCCTGCTTCCGGCTCTGCTCCACCCCGCCCCAGGCAAAACACCCTCCCAGACACGTGGGAGGGTCTCCAATTCCAGCGCTTCATTGGCCCTTGCCCTTCGCCCACTGACCAAAATAGCTGTCGATCAAATCTAAGTCCCGCCCTCCTCGTGAAGACGGAAGCCTGGAGCCTTCCAACCAATGAAAAGTAGGAGGAAGCCGGGCCATCTTGAGTGCTGAGAGGCGGTGTGAAATGCGTCCCACTGCGCACAGCGTGGCGGAAGTAGCTTCGATCAGGGGGCGGGGCCACTAAGGTCTATTGAAAAGTCTATTTCGGACGCAACCATCTAGAGTGTGGCGGAAGTATAACGTTTCCACAGTTTAGGGAAAAAAAGAAGAGAGTCGTGGTGACTCTAAAGGGTGCTGGAAAAATAAGTTATTTCTGGAAGGTAACCAGGAGCTCCTCAAGAGGAAAACAATGTGAAGCTAAAAAATTTTTGATGTCTTTTGTCTTGATGCACAGCACCGTTACCAAGGTCCCTCTCTTGGTCTCAAACTGCCCAAACAGCTGCTTAGCTCCCTTTAAATTCCCTATGAGATAGTACCTTTATTTGAGGCATAGTGCTTTGTAACCCCAAGTTTCAAAGACAAAATTCTATTGACTCTATCTCTGAAATAGCTCTGAAATCCACACTCTCCAGCCCACATTGTTTTAATCCATGTTCTTATCTTCTGGCTAAATAAAAATGGCCTCCCAGCTGCCACTGGAATTGCCTATTCTTCCCTCTCAATTCCTTCCGCACCACCACACTGGCAGTGCTGCACCACATAAAACCAAACGTTATGATGTCATGGCTTCTCCTTTTGAAATACTTAAACTAGCTAGCTACACGATATATAGTCCAAACTTCTCAATATGGTGCTCTCTGTGACCTAATCCACTTCTCTTTATCTCACCTCCAGCCACTACATTTTCCCACACGGTCTACTCATACTGAACACTTAGACGCCCAATAACTTCATTTACACATTTCACAGACCCTTCCCTGCTTACAGACTCTTAGCCCCCATCCCGTTTCTTCTGAATTCATGTAACACTTAAATCTGCCTGCCTGATTTGCAGCTTTTTGTACAGCACTAGTTCTTTTTATTCTCCTTTTCATTTAAATCTCTACAACATTCTGTACAGGCTTCAACCATGAGCTCAATCAATGTAGGTTAAATAAATGAATAAATGAAGACTCATGGTAAAGAAGCCAGCTGCCTGTAGCAGCCAATTTCCTCTCAATAACCTGCCAAAGTATTTTACAGCCTGACCAGTTAGCCCACAGCTGAGCCCAGAGGGAGAGGTTCTTGGCTTAAATGTTGGCAAAATGGGAAACAGGTAAGAGTGAAGAAATCCATTTTGCCCCAGCTTAAGAATGCCCACAGTTCTGCCTCTATCTTGATCCTGCTTTCCCAAGTACTACAAAAAATGACAAGTGTTTTTGCCAATCTCTAGTTTCTTAGAAATGCATCCATCCCACAAATCAAGCTCTTTAGGGAAGAAGATTGAGTACTAAGCAAAGACCAAATTATTTTCATGGCACAGTCTCTCAATCCTGGCCTCAAGAAGTTACAAGTGTCCACTAGAAAGGCTGGGTTTCATCGTCATTAGGAAAACCCATTTCAATTTGGCAAATACAAGGGATTTTCCCCCAACTTCCTTTCTCCCTTTACCTGAGAGTTCAAACTGAGCTACTGCAGAGCACAAACACTAAACCCTGTGCAATCTGGATTAGCACTTCCCACATCATGGCCTTTTAGTAATTCTACCTCTTATTCAACATCCCACAGGAGCCAACTCAAATGAGGCAGAGAGATGCTACCAAATAGGACTGACATGAAGTTTGAGTGAACTTTTTTTTTTTAGAGATGTGATCTTTGCTCTGTCGCCCAGGCTGGAGTGCAGTGGCTGCATCATAGGTCACTATAACCTGGAACTCCTGGGCTCAAGCAATCCTCCTTGCCTCAGACTCCCAAGTAGCTGGGACTACAGGTAGAATGAATGCTTTTTAAAGCACCCCTGAAGACTGTAGCCACCACATACTCTCCAGGACTTTTCAAAAGAGCAATTATCTATGAAGAGAAGAGGAATGCCGGGAGACTTGAGGAGCTAGGAAAGAAAGAGGAAGGTTGTCGATTTTGAAAGCTGTTTCAACTCAGTGACGACTTGTTCCTGAGCTCTGGCTACCTCTGATGCTTTGCTTTTCCTATTTGCCTTTGACAATGGGCAAAGCTGAAGCCAGTTCTCCCATCCTAAAGAAACTATCTCAAAGGCAGACTTTTCTGCTTAGATACCAGCTAAAATCAAATTGCACATGTTACAAAATGGATGAACCTTGAAAACATTATGCTAAGGGAAAGAAGGCATACACAGAAGCCCACATACTGAATTATTCCATTTATATAAAATGTCTAGAATAGGCAAATAGAGACAGAAAGATTGGGGTTGTGAAGAGCTGAGTATGGATAGGGAGAATGGAGAGGGATTGCTAATGGGTATGGGGTTTCTTTTGGGGGTAATGAAAATGTTCTGGAATTAGATAGTGGGGACAGTTGCACAACTTTGTGACTATACTAAAAACCACTGGATTATATACTTTTTTTTGAGACAAGAGTCTCGCTCTATCACCTGGGCTAGAGTGCAGTGGAGTCATCATAGCTCACTGCAACCTCAAACTCCTGGGCTCAAGTGAGCCTCCTGCCTCAGCCTCCCAAGTAGCTCGGACTACAGGCACACACCACGATGCCCAGCTAATTTTTTCCATTTTTTTTTGGTAGAGACAGGGTCTCACTCTTGCTGGGGCTGGTCTCAAACTTCTGAGCTCAAGCAATCCTGCCGCCTCGGCCTCCCAGAGTGCTAGGATTACAGGCGTGAGCCACCTTGCCCAGCATTAATTGTATACTTCAAAAGGATGAATTTTACAGTGAATTATATTTTAATTTTTTAAAATGAGGGGGGGGGATAAAATTGCAGCCAATACCTTGGCTTTGGGGAGGCCCTTCCCTTTGGAGCAGTTTCCTCTATCATCATCCTCAGGCCCTACCCCAGACCTTCAGGATTAGAAATTCTGGGGATGGGTCCTATAATCTGTGTTTTCACAAGCCCCCCAGGGGATTTGGATGCATGTTCTTAAGAACCACTGCTCCAGGGTAGGGTAAACTTTTTGTCAGATGATAAATATTTTAGGCTTTGCATGCTATTTGTATATAGGGTCTCTGTCACACATATTCCTGTTTTTTTCTTTTTTACAACTCTTTAAAAATATAAAACCTTTCTTAGCTCCCAGGCGCACAAAAACAGGTAGTAGGCGGATTTGGTCCCTTGAGCCAGGGCTGGCCAACTCCTGCCCTAGGGCAGCAAGCTCCCATTCTGAGAGACCTCTGGAGCCTGGAGATTCTTCCCCTCTAATTAGGGAAATGAACAATGGCCTCCAGGCATCACAAGTTCCCCTTACAGTTGTGATACCCTCTGACAGGCCAAGGCCAAGGTGAGACCAGATCCTGCTTTCCATCCAGGCTTTATTAACTTAGTTTGCAGACAGTTTCTTTTGTGCTCTTTCAATTTATTCAATTCACAGTGATATCTTTTGAACAGGGTCAGCAAATCCTACCAGACAAAACTGATACGCACATTGATCCCAGATAAGTCACAACAGTCCTCCAAGGAGCTTGAGAAATCACCTTGGGCAGCCAAGCTGGGGAACGGAAGTGGCTGCACTTTGCTGTGTGCCCTTTAAGGCTCTTTGGTCCTGCTTGATTTTCTCTCAAAAGGGTCCAAATAAAACTTCCCTTTCCTATTCAGTACCCACCAATCTTTCTTTGGTGTTTAACCTAATGGGCTGAGGAAGGGAGGCAGCCAGGAAATGATACCCGTTAAAATGTGTGGTTAATGCCTACATATATCCTGTTTGCTCACAGTGAGTGGATGTATCTTTTCAAACAACATGAGGCCTTGGGGAAGAGAACTTCCATTGTTATAGAGAAGATCCCAAGAATAGGTTCAGACATGATTTGAAGCACCATGTAACTGCTGCCTCGCACAGTGTCTTTTTTAGCACTAACAACTCCTGGGAGTCTGACAAACTCAAGTTTAGCAGCGCTTCCTGAGACGCTGTCTGACCAGGGGGCAATGAGGAGGATGGGAAGCGTGGAGATGAGCCCCAAGGAGACACAGATGCCTTTCCCCTCCTTCTCTCTCCAAGGTGCTAGAACTGCATGGGTAAAAAGGTCCATAGCTTGGGAGAGGAGGAAGGGAAGAGGGAAGAGTGGGAGGAGCTTCTCTTCATCCCCAAACCCGGCTGGAACCAGGATCCTAAAGGTTTCCTGATTTTTCAGATGATCTGCATGAGTGTCTCCCCCAGGTACCAGCAACTTCTCCCTGAGAGGGCCTCAGCTTCTGGTCTCCAGCGGACAGGGGTTAAGGAAGAAGCAGAGAGCACTTTGGTCTTTGCTCCCTTTTCATTTTTGTCCCCTGGAGTCCAGTAAACCAACCAGGTGCCTGGGTGGAAGCATGAGGCATCCTCCCACCCCTAATCCACCCTGGCCTTCAGGCCTTGGTGGCGAAGAGGAATGAGGGCACAGGTGTGCACAGTGGCCAAGGAGGAGCTGAGGAATATGGGTAGAGACTGGTCCTTTCTGGGGCGGGGCATTTAGAGACCCTTATTGAAGTAGACATAAGGCAAAAGTTCTCCATACTTGGCCTTAATGGTGTCTTGGAGCTCTGGTTCCAGATAGGAAACTGACAATTCGCTGGAAAGAGAGAAGAAGGGGGTTATAAGCATGACACATGGGACAAGCAGCAAATTACTCTCAGACACAGTCCAACTCAAATGCCACCTCCAAGAAGCTCTTCCTGAGTTTTTCAGCTGGAATTATTACTGGCCTCTGTATACCACAGTATGTTGCTTTTACTTCTTTTCCGGCCCGACTTCATTCTCCTGGACTAGGATTCTTGGTTTAAACTTCTGTCTTCTCCATACTATTGTAAGCACAGTGCTTGGGACAAGGGAGAAGTCTAGCAGATGACCACTGAACTAGTATTGAACTAGAGCACCAAGGAAGGGGAGACTGGCACCTTGTCGATGTATATTCAAGCTACACCTGTCTCCTGGGGCCAGTGTCCCCAGTGTCCCCCCAACCCCAATGTGTGTCCCTTGCCTTTTCCACCATCCCTTCTCCCTGTGCGCCCCCCCTCCCGCCCTTAGAACACATAACGGAAGTGGAGATGTCCAAGTTGTCAACCTTCTGGCAGACATGAGCCAGAAGTACCTGTCCCCTTATTCAATTTTAAAGACCAGGTCCAGCCAGGGCAGAGCGTCCTAACAGCCCCACAGGGAAAGAAAGTCCTTTGTTGTTCCCTCACCTTCTCTCCAAGGCAGCCCTTGCTCCGCTAGGAGGGAGCATCCTCATTCCTGCTCCTGGCTTCTCCCACCCCTAAAGATCTGTGTTGGTTTGCCATTCACCCAGGGTTAAGAAGTTCCAGAGTTTAGGCTCATGGACACTTATCCTTGAACAAATGCTGCCCTTCCTGCCCTCTCCCTCTCTCCATCTGGACAGCAGGCAGGTCAGGGAGAGAGGTGGCAGGGTGTTCAATGAAACAAAACGAGGAACGAATAGCTGATACCATCTCTGTGGGAAGAGCCCACATGCCACTGGCACCATGAAGATGAGGCTGCAAGAAAGGAGAAACCAAAGCATTAGGGGACATCGTCCCACTGGCCTGCCCACACCCCATCCTCAAGAGAGGCTCCCCAAAGGAAGGGAGAGACGCCCATGCATCTGGCCTGCCTTCCCAGCCGGCCCACTCCTCTCCTTGGAGTGCCAGGAGACTCTTTCTGGCAGGGGGTTAAAATCAGTCCCCTTGCACCCCTCATCCCCATCCCCGCCCCCACCACATAGTTCAAGCAGAGGAGGAAGACAAAGACGTGACAGGGAAGTGTGAGCAGCAGACATAAAGCCCACAAGCACCGCCGGCTGTAGCGAAAGGAGGGAGTGGTGCGAGTTCCGAGGCCCAGCTCCTCCACTGAGGGAACACCTGGGCCGCCAGAGCACAGTGAAAGGCAGGTTCCCAAACTTCGCTTTGCCCACAGATAACTTCGGGGGCTTGTAAAAATACACATGCCGATTGAGTAGGTCTGGGGAAGGGCTGGAGAGTCTTTACTTCTAACAGGTTCTCAGACGCTGCTGCTGATGCTGGCCAGGGCCAAGTTTGGGGTGCAAGGTCTTACAGGATTTAGGAATCTACCAGACCTGGCTTGGTATTCCAGCTTTGCCTCTTAACTGGCTGTGCAACCTTGAGCAAGTTACCTCTGAGCCAGCAGAGGGAGGACAACAGTGCCCACTTTGCAGGGCTACTGTGAGAATTAAATGAGATAATATATGCAAAGCACCCAGCCCAGGGTAACTCACTTAGCAGAAGTTTGTACAGCCCAATGTTAGACTGTTTAGGATCAAATCTCAGTTCCAGCAAACAATTACCAGCTATATACTCTTGGGCAAGCTTCTTAATCTCTCTAGGCCTCACTTCCTTCATTTATAAAAAGAGACAATAATACTATATACACCTCTAGAGCTGAGAGAATTAAATTATAGACGTGCAGCATTAGCTCAGCAGGGACACAAAGAAAACACCCAGTCAACGCAGGTGTTAGTGTTGCTGTCAATAATCCTGTGGCCTTGCAAGCACGATTAATGTAGGATGTGTCCAAGTCAATGGCAGGCACCTACAATGACATGACTGGTGGCATTTTCATCCTGTGGGAGGCTGGGACACTTGACAGCCCCTGTCAAAGCTGTGTCTCCTTATTCTTGTCCGTTCTCTAAAACTGCTCCAGTCCCAGAGGGAGACCCTGGGAAAGACGGGCACCCAAGCACTCCACTTTCCACATGGACATGTATATAGGGCCCCATCACCCTGATGCCCTTAAAAACAATGGGGTAGGCTGGGCGCAGTGGCTCACGCCTGTAATCCTAGCACTCTGGGAGGCCGAGGCAGGTGGATTGTTTGAGCTCAGGAGTTCAAAACCAGCCTGAGCAAGAGCAAGACCCCGTCTCTACTAAAAATAGAAAGAAATT
>NW_012153396.1:3975524-4006605 GCF_000956105.1 Propithecus coquereli | reverse complement strand
GGCTGAGACCAGGAGTTTGAGGTTGCTGTGAGCTAGGCTGATGCCACGGCACTCGCCCCAGGCAAGAGAGTGCGACTCTGTCTCAAAAAAAACACAAAAAACAAAACAAAAAAAACCATGGGATAAGAGCTCTCCAGATGGACCAAGTATTCTTTTTTTTATTTTTTATTTTATTTTATTTTTTTAGCTGTCCAGCTAATTTCTTTCTGTTTTTAGTAGAGATGGGGTCTCGCTCTTGCTCAAGCTGGTCTCAAACTCCTGAGCTCAAATGATCCGCCCGCCTCGGCCTCCCAGAGGGCTAGGATTACAGGCGTGAGCCACTGCGCCCAGCCAAGAAGACAGATCCCCAGCCACCAAGAACCCAAAACATCAAAACACAATACTCACAAGCACCCAGACAGCATGACCTGCAATGGGGCATGCAGGACCTTGACTTTCTGCACAAAAACAAAAGAGAGACCCACGTGGGACTTCTATACTTTAAGGTGAACCCCATGCTGCCCTGCCATGGATCAGCCAGCTAGAAGAACAGCAGGTGAGGACCCCCAGGCCCTGAAGGGGAGGAGAAGGGGCCTTCTCTTTGCTCTCTGCGAACCAGGTCAGGGGACTGGCTATGAGGTCTAAGCAGGAGGCCAGCAGGGATTGGTATGGGCTCCACCTGAGTGAGATGGTGGTGTGGCGCTTAGAGGGAAGGATGGGAGTTCAGGAGTCCCCAGGCACAGGTGTGGATGGGGCACTCTGGGAAGGAAAGATGCAAAAGGAAACCCTGCCTACCTGCATGAAGCGCAGCTTCTCCAGCCTTTCCATGACGACTGGCAGCAAGACTGGAAGAGACCAGGGGAGAAGCTGAGAGAGGGTTGAAGACTCTCCCCAGGACTCCTTCTGAAGTCAGATCAGGGACTGAGTGATCCCCCTCCTTCCCCAGAAGCTCCATTTGGGAGAAGAACAGAAGACCTACGTAGTGGGCATGGCCACCCTCAGCCCCTCTCCCCTAAGTCCCAGTGGGACCGTGCTTCCCAAACTCCTCAACCTGCACACCTGCAGTAACAGGAGAACATGTGCTGCTAGGCTCAAAGCATCCTTCTCAAAACTCAGAAACATCTTTGAAGGCTCCTGCGAGCAAATTTTGTATCCTATCCTGCAATATGTCCTTGCTGGAAGCAAACCAGGGCCAGGAACTTATTTTCTCTACCGCTGTCTCCCTAGAACCTTGCACTGTGTCCAGCACATTAAGCGATGTTACTTAATAAGTATTAGTTGAGCCGGGCATGGTGGCTCATGCCTATAATCCTAGCACTCTGGGAGGCCGAGGCGGGTGGATCACTCGAGGTCAGGAGTTTGAGACCAGCCGGACAAGAGCAAGATCCCGTCTCTACTAAAAATAGAAAGAAATTATCTGGACAACCAAAAATACATAGAAAAAATTAGCCGGGCATGCTGGCGCATGCCTGTAGTCCCAGCTACTTGGGAGGCTGAGGCAGACGGATCGTTTAAGCCTAGGAGTTTCAGGTTGCTGTGAGCTAGGCTGACGCCACAGCACTCTAGCCCGGGCAACAGAGCGAGACGCTGTCTCCAAAAAAAAAAAAAGTATTAGTTGAATGAACATAACTGTCTCCTCCAAATCTCTGATTAATCGATGTTCTAAGGAACTAGCGTGGTTCTCCTGGGCACAAAGCATTCAAGCAAAGCAGTTTGAGAAGCATGGCTGTAGAGGCTGGGGTCCCACCTTCCACCCGAAAGCTGAGTGTGGTTGAGGCCTCCACCCTGTGTTCCAGGATCCCCAGGATGGGAGGGCCTCCCCATCTTACTCATGGCGGGAGCTGCCATGGTGATCCGAGAAATAACCACTTGGGTGATGCCTATGGCGGCAGCTCTCTGAGGGCAGAAAAAAGTAAGTTGTAAGGAATGACTTATCCAGTGTACATAGGCTGCTCTGGAGGACTGGGTCAGGGTCATGGCCAGGTCTGAGATGGTTAACAGGGAAGGGATGAAACTGCCAGGGGCTCAGTGGCCCAACCCTCTCCCACCCAGCTAGACTTTTATGGCTTCAGGACCAGAAATGATGAAGAGGGGAAATAAATGGCCTACCCTAAACAGAGAAACAGGGAAACATTGATAGGGAATGAAGACGGAGTGAGGGAGAAGGCTTCTCGGTCCTATAATGGTGCCCAGGCCTTCTCTGATCACTAAGCAGGGGATAGGGTCTGAGAGGGAATTCCCTCCTCCCACCCCAAAGGGAGGCCTCTGCTCACCTGGGAATGACCAATCTCCTTGTGATTCCTGTCTTTCACGTAGATGCCCTGGATGAGTTCC
Organism: Propithecus coquereli; assembly: GCF_000956105.1. NCBI lineage: Eukaryota > Metazoa > Chordata > Mammalia > Primates > Indriidae > Propithecus > Propithecus coquereli. Next base: position 4,004,292 of record NW_012153396.1, on the reverse strand, counting down.
CTAAACATAGACAGGAGTTGCTGGACTTAGGACAGAGGTGCTGGAAGCATGCCAGCCATGTGACATGCCAGCGGACCAAGGCCAGGGCATTGATGCTTTAGGAAGCCACCTCTTTCTGTACTCCAGTGAATGACATCTCAGGAGTGCTCTAGGGCAGCGGATGAGAGAGGTGGCGAGGTGGCCCTCGGCCCAGACTGCCTGAGTTGACTCCTGAAACTGCAGGGTATGTGTGTGATCTTAAGTACAGTCCTTAACCCTTCCAAAGCCTCAGTTTTCCTCATCTGCAAAATGGGGATGATCCTGGAGCCCACCTCATAGGGCCTGGTGAGGATTAAATGAGATAATGCCCGCAGAGTGCTTAGTCCAGCACCTGACACAGAGTGACTGCTCCACAGAGAATAGATACTCTAGCCATTCTCCTTAGGCCAGTTCCTGACAGCACTCAGCCCATACCCAGTGGGTGGCTGGGTCTCATTATCTGTTGAGAAAGAGCCCCTGGATTGGGGGAGGAAAGAGGATAGGAGTGACGTGGATGGGGCACGCATGGCTATTCCAGCAGTGCTCTTCCTACAAAGTGTCCTGCGGTCAATTCCCATCTGCTAGTAGTCCCAAGAAAATGCAGCTTGTAAATATCAATGATGATGACAATGGTAGCAATAACAGCCAACATTTATGTAGCATTCGCTATGTTCCAGGTGCTGTCTTGAGTGCTTTATGTATATTACATCATTAGAACCTCGTAACAGACGGACACCTATGCTTTCTCTGGGCAAGAAACAAAAACTGGGAGACACAGTGAGTTTGTCCTTTACCTTTTCTGCTGAAAAGCTCAGAGCTGTGTGCCTGGGAAAAACTCCCCTGGCTTCCTTCAAAGCTTGTGGGCTCTGCTCTATCTTTACACTCCTCACTCTGCTACACTCCATTTCATAAGCTGTCCCCAGGGCTTTGGGAGTGGGCAGCATTCACAACTTTAAGTTTCAGTTGAAAGGACATGATCCAGTCTAAACCCCACAGGTCCACCCCATCTCCCCCATCCCACGCCATGCAGGAAGGGACTCCCACCACACTCAACACACTCACTAAACCTGCCACCTGCCACTCCCGGGGCCACCACCCCAGGAGCAGCCAATCCTCAGGGACCCTTCCGAGGCTCAGCCCAGCACCCACCTTAGTCCCCCGAAGCCACCAACTGCCTTGGTTTCTTGCCTTTTCCCTGCTAACCTTGTGGTTTGTGGGGACAAAAAGGGCTCCCTATACTCACTGCTGTCGCATCATCGGGATGTTGACACAGTTAGCTGCAGCAACGGCGGCAAAGGGCACCCAGCGGCCCACCAAGGGTGGCGCTCTCTGTGGGGGAAAGGAACAACGGGAGTTGTTGGGCTCACTGGAAGATGGAGTGGAGGGGGCTGAAGGACTACAAAACAAAAAGAAAACGAGACCGCGATACTGCCACATACCCAGACACTCTGTCTGGGAACTCCAAACTCTCTCAAAGGCCCAAGAAAGACCAAGCTAGGGTAGCCCTGCTGTGGTTCTCATTACCGGGCTGGGCTCTGGCCCCCACCCAGCCTGGGGAAGGATGTTTTCCTAGGACTCTGCTGCCCCCAAGTGGCCACCACGCCCACAGCAGCCCCGGGCCGTACCTTTGTCAACATGTTCATGCCCACAGCAGTGGCCACGGCCGTGGTTGTGGCTGTGAAGTAGGAAAGGGCCATCTGCCTAGTGGAGGAGAGAGATGCTTGGGAGTGGGCAGCACTGCTGGCAGAGGACAAGACTATAGACGCGGGAGAGAAAGTCTGGTGACGAGGCTCCACGCCTGAACACCTCTCATGGTCTGTCCCCAGCCTCATCTTGCGACCCTCTCCCGCTCACTCACAGCGCCCCAACCCCCTTGGCCTTCTACAAGTACTTTAAACACACCAAGCTCCTTCCTGCCTCAGGACCTCTGCACGCTGCTGCTCCCTACTGGGGAATTCTTGCCTGGGCTCTTGCATGGTTGAATCCTCATCCTTCAGAACTCAGCTGAAATGTCATCTCTACAGAAGGGGCTCCCCTGGCTGGCCTAACTACACAGACGCTCCCTGCTGTTCTCTGCCTTGTCACCCTGTATATGTCCTCAGTGGCAGCAGTCACAACTTGAGATTATTGTGCTTGTTCTCTTAAAAGACCTTAAACTGGCTGGGTGTGGTGGCTCACACCTGTAATCCCAGCACTTTGGGAGGCTGAGGCAGGAGGACTGTTTGAGTTGCCGGGAGTTTGAGACCAGCCTGAGCAATGTAGTGGGACCCCATTTCTACAAAAAAATAGAAAAAAATTAGCCGGGTGTGGTGGTGCACACCTGTAGTCCCAGCTACTCGGGAGGCTGAAGCAGGAAGATCACCTGAGCCCAGGAGTTTGAGATTGCAGTGAGCTGTGATGATGCCACTGCAATCCAGCATGGGCAACAGAGTGAGACCCTGTCTCAAACAAAACAAAAACCTTAAACTCCACCAGAACAGGGACCATGAATGCCTTACTCAACAAGGTGTCCCCAGCACCTAAAACCGTACACATTCCAGCACATGATACACACTGAAGAAATATCTGCAGAATGAATGAATGAGCAAGTAGAAGAGCTGTTCCTGGGGAGGTAAGAGGACAGCCTGGGGTTCAGGCCTCCTACCTGACTGACGTTGGGGAGGCTGCATTCCTGTTGGTGTAGTTGACTAAGGCATTGAAGGACTGGTTCACCCACTGCCAGAAGATCACGGCCGGCATCGTCCTACCAGTAAGGGAGGCCAGGAGAGGCAAAGAGTAGGACGGAAGGGAGGGCTTGGGGTACACCAGTGAAGCCGCATGATTTGCAGTTCCCTAAACTGTGCCTGTGCTGCTTCGTGTACCTGGGCTTTTGCAGATGCTGCCCCTCTGCCTGGAATATCCCCCAACCCCCTTCCATACGTGGCCAAGTCCTGCTCTGTTGAGACCTCACTTCCTCCTTGGAACCTTCCTGACCCTTCCCCTGCCCTTCGTGAGACAGAGTTAGTCATTCCACGCTCCCTGTTCCCACAACCCCTGCTCTTCCCCCAACCTACCACTTACTAAGCTGTACTGTAACTGTTTGCACTTCTTAGTCTCCTGAACAAAACTAGGAACTCCTTTAGGGGAGGTATTAAAGTTTTAATATTCCCCAAACCTGGCCCAAAGCCTAGCTCAATAACTGAACAAATGAAGGCACAGTGCACAGATGGGAGGGGGCAGGGGGAAGGAGAGGGAAGGAGAAGGAGGGAGAAGGAGGGAGGAAGGTGGAGGAAGAGTCACACATCCAGCAGCTACAAAGTATACTCTCTCCCCAACCAAACCCAGAGAAAGGGTCTTCCTATTTTTTTATTTGGATGTTACATTATAAAAATAAATTCATTGTGGAATATGTACTTTGTTTTTTTTTATCTTAAAACGATGAAATTGGGTTTTTTTTCTGCATATTATGGGGGTACAAATGTTTAGCTTACGTTGCCCTTTCTCCCCCCCACCCCCCGCCCCCGAATATGTACTTTTTAAAGAGGTAGTTTATTTGTTGAGACTTCTACAGAGGACTACCTCAGTTAAAATCCAGGCACCCACATTTCCTGACTGTGTGAACTTGGACAAGCTACTTAGCCTCTCCAGAACTCCAGTTCTTCATCTATAAAGTACAGATGATAATGGTACCTAGGTGCAGGGCTGTTGAGAGGGTTAAATGAGGCAATACAAGCAAAGAACTTAGCACAGTGCCGGGTACCTGGTAAGTGATCAGAAAAGAGGATTATTATGGCTCCCTGCTAGTGAATCCAGCAGCTGCCCCTCCCACTGCCTTGCTGCCGGGTCCCACCTGTAGAACTGGAGCATGAAGCCTGTGATGATCATGCCGCCAGGGACCTGGAAGGACATGCGCCCAATGACATTCATCTTCTCCCCGGTGTCAGGGTGGAAGGCTGAGTCATATAGCTTCTTGGCATACAGTAGCTGTTCCACTTGGGTACCTGGGGGCACGACCCCCATCCTGTCACCCAAGGACAACAGGCAGTTACCAGCCAGCCTGGCCGATGCCTCCCAGTCTCCCACTCTCATTTCTCCTTCCCTCCTGAGATCTCTGCCCATTCCTTCGCCTTCAGTTTCCACTTCCTCCTTTGAGGATGCCATCAATGTCACCCTACTGCCTTCAGCCTCTTCTCTTAACCATTCACCTGCTCTTCTCCACCACTGCCTTGGCCCAGTCCAGCTTCTGCTCCGGCACAAACACGGTGCGGGGGTCCGTGATGTTGAAGAAATGTTTCACTCGCCCCAGGAAAGTGCCCTGGTCCCAACGGGGAGCATCGATGTCAAAGCTAGACAGGTCGGCCTCCATCTTTGCTCACACACACAACTGTGGACTTAAGAGAGAGAGGAAGAATGAGGATTATCCCTCAAATCAAAGCCTGCCCCAGAAGCCCTGAGCACATCCCACTGTTGCAGGCTGCCTGCTTTTACCAACTACTGGGCACCATCTGACTCGGCTGGGGAGAGCCCCGGAGAGTGGTCACCAGACAGCAATTGGGCACCAACATGTATGTCCTGCAGGCCTGCAGGTGGCCAGCCCTGTGCTTTACTACGCTGCAAGAGAGACTGGAAAAAGGGACAGTACAATGTCTGTCCTTGGGGAGCCTTGAGTCGGACTGGGGAATAAGAGCCTACCCATAAGGCTGGGCGTGGTGGCTCACACCTGTAATCCTGGCACTCTGGGAGGCCGAGGCGGTGGATCGCTCAAGGTCAGGAGTTCGAGACCAGCCTGAGCAACAGCGAGACCCCCGTCTCTACTAAAAAATAGAAAGAAATGATCTGGACAACTAAAAATATATATATAAAAACTAGCCAGGCATAGTGGCGCATGCCTGTAGTCCCAGCTACTCGGGAGGCTGAGGCAGGAGGATTGCTTGAGCCCAGGAGTTTGAGGTTGCTGTGAGCTAGGCTGACACCACAGCACTCTAGCCCGGGCAACAGAGCAAGACTTTGTCTCAAAAAAAAAAAAAAAAAAAAAGAGCCTACCTATGAAATAATATATAATAGGTGCTTTGGGCAAGGAGGTGGGAAAAGTAGCCATTTTGAAAAACATCCAGAGCCCTCTCTTCTTCTTCTTTTTAAAATTTTATTTTTTAGAAATGGGGTCTAGCTATGTTGCTTAGGCTAGAGTGCAGTGGCTCTTCCTAGGCTCAATCATAGCACACTGCAGCCTCGAATTCCTGGGCTGAAACAATCCTCCCTTCTCTGCCTGGCAAGGAGGTGGGACTGACTACAGGCCTCCATGGCATCCAGCCCCGCTGTTCTTAACAAGGCCTGCTCTCAAAGGAAACTATTTTACCAGAACCTATCCAGTTTGGGGGAGAGGAACTCCAGCCTCCTCTTGCCTTCCTGCCCACCTGAAGTGGGGTGAGGGGAGGCTGAGAAGCACTTGTGAAGGTCAAGGGCACAGGCTCACTAGAAGACTAAGACCTCATCATAGGACTGTAGCATGCTTCCCCTCCCCTACCTACCACTGCATCAGGGGGGCTGCTGTGTAACCACAAGGGATTACAACAGGAAAAACTGCAAGGCTCACACCTTATTTAAGAAGTCTCTAGAAGCCCAAAGATGACAGAGGAGACAAAAACAAGGATACCAGATGAAATTTTGGCCTTTGACACCTACAGCTACGGCAAACAGTAAACACAGCCTAACTCCTAGCCAGATAAACATAAAACCTCACACCTCAGTTCCTTTTACCAGCCAGGTCCCTTGTGTCTGGATTTCAACAAAAAATTACAAGGCATACTCAAAAGTAAAAAACACAGTTTGAAGAAACAAACCAAGCATCAGAACCAGATTCACTTACAACAGAGATTTGGGGTTTTTTTGTTTTTTTTTTTTTTGAGACAGAGTCTCACTGTGTTGTCCGGGCTAGAGTGCCGTGGCGTCATCCTAGCTCACAGCAACCTCAAACTCCTGGGCTCAAGCGATCCTATGGCCTCAGCCTCCCAAGGAGCTGGGACTACAGGCATGTGCCACCATGCCCGGCTAATTTTTTCTATATATTTTTAGTTGTCCGATTAATTTCTTTCTATTTTTAGTAGAGACGGGGTCTCGCTCTTGCTCAGGCTGGTCTCGAACTCCTGAGCTCAGAACGATCCGCCCGCCTCGGCCCTTCCAGAGTGCTAGGATTACAGGCGTGAGCCACCGCGCCTAGCCTACAACAGAGATTTTGGATTTATCAGACCAGGAATTTAAAATAACTATGATTAATACGCTCAGGAATCTCAAGGGAAAAGTGGACAACATACAAGAACAGATGGATAATGTAGGCAGAAAGATGGAAATTCCTAAGAAAGAGTCGAAAGGAAATTTTAGGAATCAAAAACACTGTTACAGAGATGAAGAAAACCACTGATGATTTCAACAGTAGGCCAGACACGGCCAAGGAAATCAGTGAGCTTGAATGTGTCAACAGAAACCTCCCAAATGGAAACGCAAAGCAGAAAAAAGAATAAAAAACCAGAATATCCAGGAACTGTGGGACAACTATAAAAGGTACAACATACGTGTTAATAGAAATACCAGAAGGAGAAGAGAGAAAGGAACAGGAAAAAATATTTGAAGTAATGATGATTGAGAATTTTCCAAAATGAATGACAGAAATCAAAACATAGATCCGGGAGGCTCAGAGAACATCAAGCAGGATAACTACCAAACACCCTACACCTAGGCATATCATATTCAAACTGCAGAAAATCAAAGATAAAGGAAATAAGGAAAAGTAGCCAGAGGAGGAAACGAAACCTTACCTACAGAGAGGCAAGGGTAAGAACTACATCAGATTTCTCTTCAGAAATCCGGCAAGCAAGAAGAGAATAGAGTGGAATATTTAAAGTGTTAAAGAAGAAAAACCCAACCTAAAATTCTGTATCCAGTGAAATTACCTTTCAAAAGTGAAGAAGCAATAAAGACTTCTTGGACAAACGAAATTGATAGACTTTGTTGCCAGTAGACCTGACTTCCAAAATGTTAAAAGAAGTTGGAGAGAAAATTATATAGGTTATGAACTCAGACCCACATAAAGAAAGAGTGTCAGAGAAGGAATAAATGAACTAAATGAAGGAAGTGAAGGAATAAATAAAATCTTTATTTTTCTTATTCTGAATTAACAGCAAACAGGTAACAATTTGTTCAAAATGATAACAGCGACAATGTATTCAATGACTATAGCTTACAGATAAGTAAAATGCATGACCCCAATAACATCAAGGATGGCAGGAAGGAACTGGGAATATACTATTATAAGGTAATTGTGCTACCCACGAAGAGGTATAGTGTTATTTGAAAGTGGACGTGGATTAGTGGTAAATGTATACCCCACACTCTAGGGCAACAAACTAAAAAAGTTTTCAAAAGAAGTATGGTTGATACGCTAAGAGAGGTGAGAAAATGAGAAAATGCAGTCACACGAAGAAAGCTAAGGCCTTTGAATTTTTGCCTGAAAATTTCAGGAAGTCATTAAAGGATTTTAAGAAGAAAAGCGACAAGATCAGATGTGTAGTTTAGAAGGGACGCTCCAGGCACTCGTGAGAATAAACAGGATGTGGCACAACCTCACAGGACGCAGAGACTGCCTGGAAGGGAAATCTAATAATCCAGGCAAGAAGGAGAGAGGCACAAACGGCCCCAGGTGCACTCAGAGGAGAGACCAAAAGGAGAGAACCTTTTAAACAAGCAGAATCTTAGGATTTGCTAAGCAATTGGGTATTAGAGGAATATTGTATCGGGGTTCAACCAGAGAAGCAGAATCAGTAGATATATATTAATATATATATCCTTTATATAATAAATATATAAAAATATAAAAAATCGATTTATTACGAGGAATCAGCTAATTGGCTTACATAATTGTGGCAGGTGGCTAAGCAAGGCCACAGTCAGCAGGGCAGGCAGCCAGAAACAGACCATCCTGGGGAAAGGAGAGTCACATGGGTTATGGCTCAGAGACTCAGACCTCATGGTTGGGGGGTGCCTGACCCTCCTTTGAAGGGCTTCCATCTGATTAGGTCAGGCCACCAGGGATAATCTCACTTTTGATTAACTTAAAGCCAACCAATTGAGGGCTTTAATTACATCTGCAAAATCCCTTCACGGCAGCACTTAGATTAGCATGTGTCTGAAAAACTGGAAGAAGGTGTGCTAAGCTCCCACCATAACTGGAACCGGACCAGAGAGGGAACGCAGGGAGCTTAGCTTAGCCTAGCCAAGTTGACACATCACAAATACCTAGAGTGATACCTGGAGTTTCTGACTTGGGCAACAAGGTGCTGAGTCAGAGAGAGTAGAAAAATAGGCTTTAAGGGAGAAAATAATGAGCTTGATTTTCTATGTGTTGAGTTTTAAGTGCCATGGGACTTGATTAATGCAATAGGCTGCTTCCCGTCTTGGGCTCTTTCCAAATGCCCTACCCTGTCCAAAAGCTATTCCCTCCCCTCTTGACTAAGTAACACCTACTTATCCTTTCATTCTTTAGGGATAATTTTCAGATTTACTTCTATACCTTCTATTCCTAGGCCATTTGTCTTTTTTCTGAAAAATATCATCTTAACTAACTTAAATAGTCACCTCTGAAGTCAGGGGGTGTGTTCATTTTGCTCTCCACTGTTGTCCCAGTGCTTAGCACAAGTATTCAGGCGCTTGCTGCATGAGAGGGCCAGCTCAGCAGCAAGCGGGTATTCAGGCTTGACAGAAAGCACAGAGTTCTGGGCTGGAAGGAAAAAGTTGAGTCAGCAGCATCGAGGTGGTTTAAGATAAAGTTTTCCAATGAGAATACACAGAATGGGCAAACCCTGAAAAACCACACTTAAGAAGTGAGCTGAGAAAAGGAAGCCCCGAGAGGTGGGAAAGAACCACCAGAGAGACAGGAGGGGGAAGGAACCAAGTGGGAGAAGAGAGAGTAGTGGTGAATTTTTAGGTTTTTTGATAGGGTGGAAGAGACTTCAGGAAGTTGACGTGCTGCGGCTAAGTCATTTCCCAAGAGGAAGGAACCAGGAGAGGAGCAGAGGCCGACATGGAGTATCCACAGCACCTGGCCTGGCCCTGATGCTACCGCAGAAGTGGCAACCTCTGCAAGTCAGAAGGCAGGCAGCAAGCGTCCGCTGCCAAAACTCTTGCCTTCTCCCCTCCCACTCCACTTGGCCTCCTGCAGGCTGGTTCTAAGACCAAAGGCATTTCTCTCAGTCCGGAACTAGGAGTGGGAGGAAGGGAAGAGAGTTCACTTTCCTGGACTCTACACTGGCCCGCAGATCACACAGTGCCTTGGTTTACCAAGCCCCAGGTTCATGCCTGCTAGAAAAAGCCGACTCAGCAAAATGCTATTCCTCCCCGTCAACACACACGGCCAGACCTTCTCTGACATCTCTCCCCGCCCTCAGCTCAACATTGCAAAGCCCTCTGCCTCTCATAATGAAAGCACTTCTAACATGAAGGGGTAATCATTTGCTAAATTATGCAACAGGCTTTGCCTTCTTAACTGAGGTCAGTATAGAAACTGCACAGTCCCTGCCTTATATAAGACATAAGGCCAAAAAAAAAAAATCTAAATTATCTTTCTGGAACGTTTTCCCCAACACCCACTGTCCCCCAATGGGCACAGTTCCTTGACTCTTTCAAGGCAAACTCAAGTCCTTCTGTCATATATTCCTCCAGCATCCTGACCTTTGCAGCATGCTGGGCTTTTGTAACCGTCACCTTCTTGTCATTTACTGTTATAAAATCTGCCTCCCCTGACAGACTGTAAGGCTCATGAGCATTAGGAGATGTCTGTAATGTTCACTGCTACATCTCTCACATGCCCTCTAAAAATCTGTACTGCCTGCCCGAAATGAATTCTGATTTATTCTTGCATTCTCTTGGCATCAAGGATGTTACTCCTACCTGGTTGATCCTGCCAAGTAGCAAAAAAGAAAAAAAAAGGATGTCACTCCTTTTAAGTTAAACCCAGAAACTGCCTGGGTTACAGAAGGAAGAGCAGCCTTTCTTTCATGAAGCTGCAAATCATCTACCTTGCCTGTACTGGGTCATATCTGGTCTCTAAGTTTTCTTCCACGGTTACTCTCCCTCCTCCTACACAAGCCACATCTAGTCTTCCCTGAAAAGGTCACTATCATGTCCAGGGTGGCCCAATTTCTGAAGGATTATGGTTCCACTACTAGGAACAAGGTAGGAGGTAGAACTCAGACAAGTGATTAGCTAATACCTCCTGCCATAGTTTGAATGTTTGACCCCTACAAACCTCATGTTGAAATTTGATCACCAATGTTAGAGGCAGGGCCTAATGGGAGGTGTCCGGGTGGTTGCGGACAGATCCCTCATGATTAGATTAATGCTCTCCCTGGTGCAGGGGGAATGACTGCGTTTTTATTATATTAGTTCTAGCGAGAGCTGGTTGTTAAAAAGAGCCTGGCACCTCCTTCTCCTCTCCTGCTTCCTCTCACGCCATGTGATCTCTGCACGTGTCAGCTCCTCTTCACTTTCTGCCACTAGTGGAAATAGCCTGAGGCCCTCAACAGATGTTCAATCTTGAACCTTCCAGCCAGCAGAACCATGAGTTAAATAAACTTCTTTATAAATTACTCAGCCTCACATATTCCTTTATAGCAACACTAAACGGACTAAACACCTCCCATCTAGGATTAGAGAACGTCACAACTTAAAGGCATTAGGGATTCAAGATCTCAGTTTACAGAAGAGGAAACTGAAGCCTAGAATGGTTCACATTGATTGGACCAGAACAGTGAGCATTTGTGGCACACCTGGCCTTGCAGTAAGCATTTGTGGCACATATAAAGATGAACCATAAACAGATCCTCAAAGATCCAACAATAGCTAGGGCCTTACTTTCCTAAGGTTACAAGGGTTAGTTAGTTACCTAGACAGGTCCCCTAGCCACTATAGCCTACTTGTCATGTCTTTTTAAAACAAAGAGAAAGAAAGAAAGGAGGAGGCTGGACATGTTGGCTCATGCCAGTAATCCTACCACTTAGGAAGGCTGAGGCAGGAGGATCACTTGAGCCCAGGAGTTTAAGATCAGCCTGGGTAATAGTGAGACCCCATCTCTACAAAAAATAAAAATTAGCCGGGCATGGTGGCACACCTGTAGCCCCAGCTACTTGGGAGCATGGGGTAGGAGGATGGCTTGAGCCCAGGAGTTGGAGGCTGCAGTGAGCTATGATGATGGATGATGTCACTGCACTCTAGCCCAGACAACACAGCAAGACCCTATCTCGAACAAAAAAAAAAAAAAAGAAAAGAAAAAAAAAAGCGAGAGAAAAGAAAAGAAAAAAAATGAAATAGGCTACTACTTCCCCTGAAACAATGCTCATCCTTCCTAGACAGAGCTGATTTTCTCTGGCAAACAGTATCAGAGCTCACAGAACGGGCTTAAACCCATTCTGAGGTATCCTCTTACAAGAGAGGGAAGTGCCCAAGATTCTCCTATTTGTAGCTCCAGGTAGAGAGAAAAACAAAACGTCATTGCTTGTACTCACATCAGAGGAAGATCAAGGCACCCAAAGACTCTAGAAAGGCAGACACAAAGACCCCTGAGAGAGGTGAGGATTAGGGTTAAGGCTGCCTAGAGCAAGTTGGGGAATGATAATAACAATTAAAGGAACAGACCCATGTATATGCTTATGGACACTCATCTACTCCAAGGCAACCATTATGTTAGACACCAGACAACTTAGAAAGAGAAATCTGCCCTGCCTTTTTTTTTAGGTTTTAATTTTTTTTTTTTTTTTTTCAGAGGTGGGGTCTTGCACTGTCTCCCAGGCTGGAGAGTAGTGGTGTGATCATAGCTCATGGTAACCTCAAACTCCTAGGCTCAAGCGATCCTTCCACCTCAGTCTCCCAAAGTGCTGGGATTACAGGTGTGAGCTACTGCACCCGACCTGCCTTTTCCACAAAAAGCTAACAGTCTAAAGATGGGTGAATTATAGGAGTTCATGCTCTAAACTAACCATTCATTTTGTAACTCCCTAGTCAAGATGCTGAACTGAGTTTTCTCCCCAAGGATCTGAAGCAGGTATGCAAGTTGCAGATGTTTTAAAAATACTTTAGTTGAATGCATAAATAGTTAAGCATCATTCAGGACAACTCTGCTTACACTCCAACATATTAACTAGACTGGAAAAACTGCTGATAGGAAGAGAGGCAAAGGCCAAAAACCTAGATGAAACTATTAATAATAGCTAACCCATGGCCAGCACAGTAGGCTGGGAGGCTGATGCAGGGGGATCACTCAAAGCCAGGAGTTCAACACCAGCCTGGGCAACATAGTGAGACCCTCTACAAAAAATAAAAATATTAGCCCAGTGTGGTAGTGCTGGCTGTAGCCCCAGCTACTCCAGAGGCTGAGGCAGGAGGATCACTATATAACACCTCCTTTGTGGCAGGCAATGCTCTATGTACTTGACATATAATTCACATAACGCTCACAAAAACCCAATGAGGTAGGTAACAGGGACACATGCATCTGGAAACTTCCAGGCTCACCTAGACTTTATCAGCTCTTAAAAGTTCTTGGTTACATCATAGATATAAACCTTTCTGTTCCTCCTACTTGAACAATAGTGTTATAAGCAAACACTGTAAACAGTGTAAACAGTGTTTACAAGTCCTCAACTGTATAACCAATTTCCAGGGGTTGTGAGAATGAAATAAAATCTTGGATGAAAAGCATTTCACTAGGAAGGATGGAATTTCCATGAGGGCAGATTTTGTCCATTGCTGTGTAACCAGCGTCTAGAACAGGGCCTGGCACGAATGTGCTAAACTCTGACGTTCCTCTCCATGGGAAAGGGGTGCGACACAGCACTTCCAAACCTACCCAGAACCCCTCTTACTCTCCGTTGGCTGGAAATGCAGACCCATTTTTGCCTCGCCCAGTCCAATGTAGCTTAGCAAAACCTGGCCGATCCCAAAATGCCTTCCACCCCTGCTTTCAGCTCACCGCAGGGCTCAGGGCCAGTCTCAGGGAGAGGCTGCTTCTTGCCCTCCGACAGATGGCCTCCCCCCTTCGGGACTCCCCCATTCCCAATGCGGACACAGAGCCGTGGAGATGGGAGAGCAGTTCATAACGCCCCAGCCGCTCAGCCTGGCACTCGAAGGCAATGCGGATCAGAGGGAAGGTGTCCATCGGCAACCCCAGGGCATTCCTCTCGCCACGTGGCTTATGTAGGTGGAAGTTTAGCTGCAGCCCCATCTGGGCAGCCAGGACAGAAATCCTAGCTCCCTTCTGAAATGTGGGGATTGCAGGTAGACGTGGCGAGGGTCGCAAGGCACCTTACCTGGTCCTGGGAGGGATACACTAAGACACCTGCCACCAGATGTAGCCCGCGTTGGAAGCCAGGCGTAGTTGTGCCAACCCGCCTGGACCTGGGAACCGCCCCCTTGCCCGCCCCCACGCCCCTCTATCCCGACCAATCACAGGCTGGGAGGCTACCGCCAGCCACGTGGGAGAATTTTCACCAATCCCCTGGTCCGAGTTAGCAGCAGCCTCCTCCCGCCGCTCCTACAGCCCCAGCGGTCCGCCCGCGCAGTGGGCGGGCACTTTGGCGCGCTTGCGCACTTTGGGGAAAGCGGAGCTGGACCCCGCCCCATACCGCTGCTTTGCTCCTCCACTGTGCGAGCGAGGGACGTCGGGGGCGGTGCCGCAGCAGTTGCCCCTGGTAACGGGGGAGGCAGCTGCAGGAGCAGGAGGAGGAGGAGGAGGAGGAGGAGGAGGGATTCGGCGGGAGGATGGTAAGCGTGGGGGCCCAAGCCCCTTTGGAGCTGGCCGATCACCCCCCTCCCGTCCCCAGGCGCAGGGCGAGGCACTGCGCTTAAAGCCAAGGAATGAGTGGGACGCAGCTCTGCCTGCTGCCTGGGTTCTGGACTGGTTTCGGGGGCGACAGGGAACCCCGAGGATGGGCCTTGGAGGGAGGCCTGGGCCTGGAGAGGAAGGCGGGGCTTGCGATGAGTCCCAGGCTTGGGGAAAGGGCTGGTAGAGTGCGTGGCTGGCCCCATACGGATCCCTTGCTCCATCATTACTCCAGAGACAGGGATGAGGGCGGGTCCGAGGAGCGGTAGAGAGCCGCCTTCGCACGCAGGCTTAGTTAGATCTTCCCGGGGAATCGGCCTCCCTGCGCTGCAGGAAAGTGGGGTCCGTCTGGGGCCCGAACAAGAAACGGAGAGAAGAGCCAGCGCTAGTCTTTGAGGTCGCCCTGGCGGTACCAGGGGAGATGATAGCCTAGTTCGCCTCTTCCTCGCGGTGTGCGGGTCCCTGGAGATCCGGGGAGTAAGTCCCAGGACACACTTAAAGAGGTGTCTTTTGGAAGGGATGCCTGGTACATTTTATGCCGTCTTAGTGTCTGCGTGGCGGGCGCGCTTCTGCAGTTCTGAGTTTTTTATTTGCTGAGAGTTTTACAGGACCTGGTTGTTGGTGATGACCAATTTTCCGTTCAATACTTAATCCTGTTGATGGAGGCAAATTAGCTGCCTCGTCCCTAGTATTTCCTTCGAAACCTTTTGCAACCTCATTTTGCGTGTGACCATAACAGGACCAAAGGTCTTAACCCCAGTTTAGGGTCTCCAAACTAAAAAGAATGGGAAATTAAAACTGGAGAGTGGGCATCAATTTGGGGCAAGCTTTTTCTGTCAGCCCTAATTAAAGCTTTCCCAAATTGTAAATTATAGTTGTGACAGATTTGACCATTGACACTGTTCCTTGCTGATTTCTGTACAGTTAGTTGGAGGGGGTTAAAATGGAATTGAATAATTTTAGAGCTAGTCAAAGAAAAATTGATTTCGAAGCATGTAGAACAGGTTGGTTGGTTTACCAACTGCAAAGAGCCCACAATCGAATTTATAGTTACTGCCCCACCTCATCCCCTAGTCCCTTTCTGACTTTTAAAAATGTTGAACCACTTCTGTTGATTTAAGAAGAAAAAATTATCCAATTATCCTAGGAGGAAAAAAAATACATGTACCTTTGGTCAGATTATCCAGTGAGTAAATTTTGATAGAGGAAAAAAAACTCAGTTGGTTTTACGTTGTTAGATTGTTAAATAAGTAGGATTATTTGATCTGAAGTTGCCAATCACATTAACACTTGCTACATGTGCAGCTTTTTTAACCTCAGGCTAACCAGATTTTTACAAGTGTTTCTTTTTCTTAATCGTTTATACATGAGCTGTCCATTTAAAGGCTAAGTTTTTCTCAACAAATGAGTACAAACATAAATATTTATACAGAAAATAACTGGAATTGAAGTGAAAAAGGCATGCCAAACCTACAGAGAATGAAATTTGTCATTATAAATGAGAAACGCATGAGAGTTGGCTAACTTTTCTCAGTTTGTTTATCAATTAAGCGGGCTGTGTAATTTCATGATTGTTTAATTTATAATTACAGGCCACAATAAATTAACCACCGCTCATGTTTCCAGGTGCAAATTGGCACTGTATACAACAAATTGACAGTGTATATACAACACTGTTGTATACAACTGTTGTAGTCACTGATCAAAACAGATTTTGTTTTTCTTTTTTTCCTTAAATGAACAATGAGAAATTAGGAAAAATTATTCTGGATTCTTTATCAAGTTTCCCAAATATCATTTTTTTTTCCTATCTCCAAAAGTGCAGCTATTCTTAGAACTGGAAATGGAACACTGAATTTAAACAGTCAGTGGTATGATTAAGTGTGTCACATCTTGCTGTCTCATGAGCCCCCATGGGTAACTGTACAACTGAAGAGTGAATCCCAGGCTTTTTTGTTTTTTGTTTTAAACTTCAGCTATGACTAATACAGTTTTTAAAAATTTGGGTAAGTGCAAAAAAAACCCATTATGGGTTTCCCTGAACATTTAGGGTCTAGGGTCAGCTGTTTTACCCCTGCCTTATGATACCAAGTCCTTGATGAAATACTAAGGTGGCAGTAATTGTATCGCATAATCACTGTTACTTAATATATGACTCCTTCAGTAATTATTTCAGTTAAGTATTCAGTAATTATTTGTGGATGACTTTCTGCATATATGGAGCTTGTGGCAGTTATGGAGCATGTTCAACATTTGAAGATTGTTCCCAACAGTATTTATGTTTTGTGGTCAGAAAACAGTCAGTGAGAAGTTATTTTTAAAAAACCACAATACACAACTACTGTTTAGAGGGCTACTATGTGTTATGCTTTATATACCTTACCTCATTTAATCCTCATAGCATTTTTCTTGAGATATAAGTACTGTTCCCATTTTCTAGATGAAACTATGCTCAGGGTTATACATACACAGAAGTTGAATCAAGTCTGTGAAACTAAAGCCTATAGTATTCTTTTCATTAGGACTCTGGTAAAGTATTCCTGAGGAGATGCCCAGATTTTGTTCCTCAGGAAATGTTGTTTGTATTTATTTAGTAGAGGGTAATGAGGAAGAAGACAAAGTTTGGATGAGGTTCTCCCTTTCAAAGCTGATAGGAGCTTTAAACTGATAGGAGTTCAGTTTAAAGAGGTAAAAATAAACTGAAGCCAGTTCCATTTAAGCTGGTGATGGGGGGTATATGTACTTGACAGCTGGTTTAGTAATTTTAATCTAGAAATTTTAGCTGCCCCTCACAGCCACATATATTTTCCATATAACACCTTCCTCTCCCTCTACCACTCCGGTTTCTTTGAGTGACCTAGTTTGTATCATTTTAGGTCAGTGCGCCATGCCTCTGCCAGCAGTTTAAGTTGATTTTGAGGCAGATAAAATGTCTGTGTTCAATAGCACGTCTATTCATGATTTGCCTGCAGAAAAGTTTGTTTAAATGTTTTGTGGTTGAGTCAGACCACTTCTGTCCACCAGGGTGCAGATAACTTGTACACACACATGCCGATAACACACAATATGCAATTAACCGAAGTTCTTGTTTCTTAAATTGCCTTTATTTAATCTCAGAGGAGTGTAAATTCTACATAGAGAGCATGTCTCTTTTGCTCACTCTGTACTTGAGGCACATTATGGATGTCTGATGATAAATGAATGGATATTTTGGCAAAATATACACTTTAAAAATTAATTTAATTGTATTTATACTGTAAAACTCAGCCCCATAATAAATTTATCTTCTAATGGCTGTCTCCCTTCATTTGACATTTAAAATAAAGTATGAGCATATATGGATAGAAACATAGAATAAATAGACTTATTCTGCTCTCTTTCGCCGGGCCTCTTAAATCGGCTTACTTTGTATCTTTCAGGCAGAACCCTGACATCTATAAATATCCTCTTCCCTATTTAGCAAACCCTGATAATCCTGTGATCCCCTGTCCTTAGTAGTTGGGTTAATATGATGCTGTATTGTATTTGCACTTGTCTTGCCTAGACCATGCTTGAGATGTCATTTATCATTTTGCTGGAAGAAAATATTAGCTGAACTTTCCATTTTTCTGTAATTTTACTTAAAGGGGAAGCATCTGAAGTTATTGTTTCCTAATAAGGAAAATTATTCTTTGGAAATGTAGCAGTACTGTATTCTATACCATTAGGTTAATAAAGTTTATCTGTAGTTAGAATGATTTCTTTCTTATCTGTGCTTTGCTTCCCTCTTTTTCTTTTTTTTTTTTTTTGAGACAGAGTCTCACTCTGTTGCCCAGGCTAGAGTGCCATGGCATCAGGCTAGCTTACAGCAACCTCAAACTCCTGGGCTCAAGCAATCCTCCTGCCTCAGCCTTCCGAGTAGCTGGGACTACAGGCATGCACCACCATGCCCGGCTAATTTTTTCTATATATTTTTAGTTGTCCAGCTAATTTCTTTCTATTCTTTTTTTAGTAGAGACAGGGTCTCGCTCTTGTTCAGGCTGGTCTTGAACTCCTGAGCTAAAACGATCCGCCTGCCTCGGCCTCCCAGAGTGCTAGGATTACAGGCGTGAGCCACCGCACCTGGCCCTCTCCTTTTATTTTAAGATCGATAGAAATTATGTTTTTCTCTTAATTCTTCAATTTCAAATGTAATGAGTTTATAAAAAGTCTCAGCCTTCAAAAAGGAATGTTTTTATTTAGTGATTTTTTTAAAAGACATGGAAAAAAACCCAAAACATCAATTTTAAACTTTGAAAATATTTTATAGAAAACATCTTCCTTTACAATTTCTATACTAGCAGATAATGCATGAGAAGAACTCTACCTGTATGTCATTTAATGTACGAATTTGCTGAATTCTAGTTGTTTTAGAAGTTACTGTAAGAGGTAATGAGACCCTTTCTTTCACCTCCAATCAGGAACTCAGGATGAGTAGTACAATGTGTTTTCCCTGTTCTTAGCCTTTTCATGTCACCAGTCCCCTGAGGATCTCAGAATTCTAATTTTAACTGTTCTGAAAGGTGCTATTATAAATGAGTGATTGCAATATAGCTAATAGAAACTAGGAAAACTGCTTATAAATATAGTTTTAAGAAAGAATGGTGGTCAGGTGCAGTAGCTCATGCCTTTAATCCCAGCACTTTGGGAGGCCAACGTGGGAGGATTAATTGAGGCCAGGAGTTTGAAACCCACTTGGGTGACATAGCAAGACCCTATTTCTACAAAAAATAAGAAAATTTAGCTGGGCATGGTGGCATGTGGCTATAGTCCAAGCTATTCAGGAGGCTGAGGCAGGAAGATTGCTTGATCCCAGGAGTTCCAGACTGCAGTGAGCTATGATTGAGCCACTGCACTCCAGCCTGGGAGAGAGAGTGAGACCCTTCCTCTTAAAAAAAAAAAAAAAAAAAAGAAGAAGAAGAAGGAATGGGGTCAAAATATTCAAGACCAGATCAGAAAAACAAAGGCAAAAAAAGTCCTGCCTTTAAAAAATAAAAAGTCCTGACTATATTTTCTTTGTTTCAAATCTATTCAGTCTTACTCCGCCAAATCTTTTGGTATAGAATTTACCTTTCTATCTTAGACTAAACCTTCCATTTTATTGCTGGAAAAAAGTCAAAGCATAGAGAGGTTAATGTGGTCCTTAGCAAGTCAGTGCAAATACAGAGCTAGACGTGGTAAACAAAGAGTCTCTGAGGCAGAAAGGAATTCTTAATAATTACGTATATTTGCATATCGTTGTCCACAGACCCAATTGTTGAGAATTATTTCACAGAAGTATCATTTGATCTTAGTGAACAAACTGGTTTGAATTATTGCCTGCTGCAATGTGGATAGCAAATATAACCATTTTACGTAATTCTAAGACCCAGTTTGAAGGAATTTCTTCTCAGGCTGGGAGATTAGATTATATGCCCTTTAAGCTCTGGAATTCTTTGCTCTTGTAGCTTTGCCTCATTAGAACAAGATTGTCAACTGCAGGACAGAACAAATAACTATTATATAAAAATTTTCTTACGTTCTTGGCGAGAAAGTAACGTGGTTCATGTCTATCCATAAAAAAAATGAATAAAACAAGAAGCAGAAACATTAGCTTACTAGTCAAAAATACCCTGGTTAAATTTTGATGTTTTGCACTCTAGCCTGGGCAAGAGGGCAAGATCCCATCTCAAAAAACAAATTTTTTTGATGTTTTTAGCTTTATGAGTGCCTTTTACAATTCCCTGACTTCTCTGTTGTACCAGATTTTTCATCTGAAAAACAGAAAATCTGTACCATGCACCTATTGTGTAGGGTCTTGTAAAAGTTAGATGGTGATAGAGCATTTTGAATGAAGAAGTCTCAAAGGTGAGCTGGAATAGATAGAAGTCTTAAACAGAGAAGCCTAGCTATAATTTTATATAGCCTTTTTATGTCTTTTTGTATAGCGCCTTAAAATCTTGGATTAATTTAGGTAGGTAACTCTATTTAATTCCGCAAGTGTTATCTGATGTCTATCTAATAAGTGTCAGGCATTGTGGGAGACAGAAGCTATAGCACTGCCCCAGAAGAAACTCCAGTAAAGGAGAAAAATGCAGAAATCAATGACCTAGTCTGCTACGATGAGTGTTCTACCCTGAGAGTGTATACAAAGCTTTAGAAACACAGACGGGGTAGTAGTTCACAGTCTCAGGAGATTTGGGGTGACTGCTAAGCTGGATTAATAGAAGGAGCAGGAATAAGCCATGCTACTTATTAAGTTGTTGAATTTACTAGAGTACTTCTGCCAAAACTTAGAAGGAGGAAGCAAATGGAATAAATGGCATTAAAGTGGAAATAATAATATAAGCTCTCCATAACCAGAACTTTTTTCAAGGAGGAGAAGTTATTCTGATGTCCAGTAATATCAAAATCAGTGCCACCAAAATAATCTCTCTCCTTCGTGGTTGTTCAAGGGCTTACTTTCAATTTTGCGCAAATTGAAAAGTGCACCAGACCAGGAGGTGAGAATCCTTCTCCTGGGCTTGGATAATGCTGGCAAGACGACTCTTCTGAAGCAGCTTGCATCTGAGGACATCAGCCACATCACACCTACGCAGGTGAGCACTGCCTTGGCTCCAGATGCTGTGTGATGCAAGGAAGATGATAATAGCAATGCGAAAGACAAAATGGGAAATATAGTTTCGTCCACTTCCAAGTTTTGTTTCTGAGAAAAGTTTATACAATCTAAAAATAATTAGATTTCAAAAACATATAAGAGATTCCATTCATATTTAGAGTAGTCAGATTCATAAAGACAGAAAGTAGAATGGTAGTTACTGGAGCTGGGGAGAGGGGAGTTACTGTTTAATGGGTACAGAGAATCAGTTTTGCAAGATGAAGAGTTCTGTGGTTGGAGGCACACAGTCTGAAGGTACTTAATGCCACTGAACTGCATATTTTTAAAATAATATACTTTATGTTAGGTATATTCTACCACAATTAAAAAATATATATATATACACACACATATTCATATATGTGTATGTCTCTGTATGTGTGTATATATATCAAGATAATCAATTCCCTCAGATCTAAATGATTACCTATATTTTAAAAAATAGCTCTATCTTCTCTGATTATGAAATTAATACATGGAGAAAGTAGAAAGGAAAAAATAAAGACTACTTTGAGAAAAACCACTCTTAATATTTTAGTATGTATTTTTCAGATTTAATAAATGCAAACATATATCAATTTTTTAAATAAAAAACAATTACCTACCTTTCTGAATCCAACCTCATCAACCTTCCTCTTTCCTAAGGCCAAGCAAGCAAAACACAAAGGCTAAGGCAATTGTGCTCACAGTGCAAAAGTTTAAAGACAAGTCCTGATTGGAAGAACTCTAGTAGGCTTCTTTAGACCTCATTCCCCGTAAGAAATTCTGAGACAGCTTGACCTTTGGCCAAGCCAACACGGGCAGCCTGTTGGTATTAGTCACTTTAAAGTGTTTCAGCATTAGAGATTTAAGCAAAACCAGAGTTATTTAGCATTTTCTGTCACTGTACTATGATAAAACCTTGGTGTCGGGTTTGAATGGCTGGGCTGGCGTGTGTACTTCACGGCCTATGAATCTTACCAATTCATAACTCTTTGCAAAAAAGTCGTTTGAACTGCTACAAAATGAACAATTTTACAGCTTCTGAACAAATTTAATGTATAGCTCAAGGAGGAGCAAATTATAGTAGTCTAGCCTAGAAGGGCTGAAAACACATATTAGTGTGTCAGGATTTCTGCCAGAAAAAAGAAGGGCTAGTTTTTTTGAGTTTTTGTTTTTTTAGTATTAACAGTAGACTGTATCTCTTAAGAACACTAAAATGACTTCCACACTACAAACATATAAATGAACTCAAAGCTGTAAACCCAAAGTTCTAGCTCTAACCTTCAGGCTTTGTTTGATGTGTTACAGGTGACTTTGGTATTATATTATGTCAAGTTTTCATATTTACTCTTTAAAAACAAACGTATTGTATTTTTGGTTTTTATTAGAAAAAGTAATAGATACTCATTGTAATAAATTTAGAAAGTATAAATAAATAAAATTGAGAAACTAGAAATCACCTGTAATATCCAGTTAGAGATAACCACCCTTCACATTTAGGAATGTATCTGTTAAGTTTTTTTCCTGTATGTGTGTGTGTGTGTGTGTGTGTGTGTATAAGATATATTTAAAATAAAAAATTAAAATGGCTCATAAAGAATATACTATTTTATATATATACTATTTTATATCATCTTTTTCACTTAATGTATCATAACTATCTTTCTATGTTATATATGTGTGATTATGTAATACACATCTCTAAATGTTTGTACCCATTCATTGTTATTTCCTTAGAATATTAAAAATTTCCTAGTATATCTGTTGGGTCTGATAACTAACAGAAGTTTAAGGCAGTTGATACATACAGTCAAATTCCAAGATTTACTGTTACTTATTCCCTGCTTCATTCCAGGAAGGATTTGGTATTACTAGGTTTGACATTTAATATCATTGTTGAATGCAGAATTTTTTTTTTAATGAGAGAAGATCTCGCTATGTTGTTCAGCCTGAAGTCAAACTCTTGGGCTCAAGCGATTCTTCTGCCTGAGCCTCTCAAGTAGCTGGCACTACAGGCGCACACCACCACGCCTGGCTCAAAAATTTTAAATATGCAAAAGTAATGTTCTCAATGAGTCACAGTGAAACTGTCTCTTACAATAAGCTTCAGACATTTCCTTTAGAATTCTTAAACTTCTGATTTATTCAGTCATTGGTGTGTAGTCAGCCTCACCTCTAGTTATCCTCTAGTGACTGTTTATCCTCAGTGGGAATTGGGTGGCAATGTTCCTGTGCCGTTGCACTGTGCCTTATCGTTCTGTGCTAGGCAGCAGTGTTGACAAGCTGCCAGATGAGACAAATGTTTATGGAGGTATCCCCAGACCTACTTAACTCCCGTTATTCTGGATGGATTGTCTCTTCTATGGTAGCAAGCTGTTGATTGGATTTTTCAAATCCTGGTTTCCTGATACTGTTCTTGCAAGAAGACTTTTTTTGATTCTTGCTCATGAAATACATTCTCCTCAAACCCCAAAGGTCTTGTTAATTTGTTTCTTTCCACACTAACTCCCCACTGGCAATTCTGCCTGTCCCTGATTTGCTCACCTTCTTCAAAGTTCCACCTTGAATAACTGTCCTAAAAATGAACACTTTCTTTTCAAGTTCATCAGTCACCTATTAAAGCACAATTTTAAATGACCACTTGTTTGTTTCCATCGCTGTCTGTAAGGGAGGGCTCCACTTCCCAGCTTGAGCTTGCTATTCCAGCAGGCCCGCCCTCCCCACCGGGCTGACGCTCCAGTTACAAACCCAGCCTCCCTCATAGGGTCCTCAATTCAGCTCCCTATTTTTCCTGATTAAGCCATATGAGGAAATTTATTTTGAGCTGCTGTCAAAGAATTTAATTCTCCAGAGTTATAGCTCTTTCCTCTTTTTAAATTTATTAAAGCATTTGTTCTTTTCTCTTAAGTCTTCAGCTTCAGCTTCTGTTTTTGTTAGTTGTATGTGATGTCCTCTCGAATTTTACCATCCTGAGGCCTCATCAGGGCTGTGGCCTATGTTGTTTAATTGATCATCAGCTATTCTCATACTGAGTTGTCCTTAGCAATTATATATATATCTATCTTTCATTGTATTAATAGAAAACATCATGTTAGCCGTGGCATTAGCACTGACTCCACAACCTGAATGGAATAGCCTGTACAAGTACGTTTCTTCCTTCTCTGTCACAGCATACCATTTTCAGCATTGCTAGTATCACATCTGGCAGAGTACTTCAGAATTAGTTTTAAAAACGTAGCTATTAATGTAACTTTGTCAGAATTACGATCTCCAAGTTTAATAAAACTTGATGTTTTTGCCCATGTCTGTTTCAGGGTTTTAACATCAAAAGTGTACAGTCACAAGGTTTTAAACTGAATGTGTGGGACATTGGTGGACAGAGGAAAATCAGACCATACTGGAGGAATTATTTTGAAAATACCGATATTCTTGTAAGTACTCCTTCTGATGTGCTAATTCATAGTATTTTATGCCGTGTGTTAGGAACGTTAACACCTTAGTGTTTTTTCTTGTCAGTAATTCCACTGCCATAATCACTGTGAATTTAGCAGGGCTAGCAGAAGGCTGCAGATTATAAAAGGGAAACATCTTTGTGTAACTTGTATAAAATGTTTTGCTGTCGCTCAGTAACAGTGTTGTGTCCACACCCACCTTGGCAAAACAAAGTATTTATTAATTACCATAGTGATTTGAATAACAGAAGGGACTTCAGAAGATCATGCCACTAATTCTGTCACCCCAAGTTAAGTCAATGAGTCAACTGTATCCCAAAGAGAGCAACCAAGATAGTGAAAGTCCTGGAGACTGCGGTATATAAGGAATGGTTGAAAGACCTGACAGTTTCTTCCTGGAAAAGAAAACACTTGGAACTGTGTTCAGCTGCTCCAAGAACTATCTTAAGTCAGAGAGATTAGCCTCATTTTGAAGAGTTCTAGGAGACTGAGCAAGGAGCACGATTTGGAGTATTAGGGTGGCAGAATTTAATTAAGATTAAAGGAGAAGTTTCCTATAATTACAACTGTCCAGAAGTAGAATAAGCTGCCTCATACTTGGGGATGCCCTGGCTCAGGCAGAGCTGAGATTTTAGCCCCCAGCTCACTGCCACTTCCTCCAGGAGTACTGTTTCAGAATTCCTAGAGATTTCTCTATCCACATACATGATTTCGCCAATACCCCAGCCTCTCAGGTCCTTCACCTCCCCTCCTCCAATGGTTTTATCATTAATCCTACCTTAGCCACAAACTCTCATGATCATACCTTAGAACTAAGGGGTCTCATGAACTTGGATGGGAAAAAATATTGCGTATCATTTTTACTAACCCCTAACCAAAAGTTTGCATTTACTTCAGTTATAACCATAGGCAATAAACTGCAATAATGGCAGCCATATCTGTTTTCATTACTCATAGAAATTGTCTTGTATCTCAAACAGCTTCATTCTCTGCTGTTGTTTCCTAGGTATCTCTCTCTCCTGGATCATTCCTATCAATATGCACACATCCTGTAGTTTCTCTTGTTTAAAAAAGAAAAACAAGGCCGGGCGCGGTGGCTCAGCCCTGGAACCATAGCACTCTGGGAGACTGAGGTGGGAGGATCGCTTGAGCTCAGGAGCTGGAGACCAGCCTGAGCAAGAGCGAAACTCCGTCTGTACCAAAAAAAACACAAAAAACAAAACCAAAAAACTCTTCTCCTGCCTGTACACCCCCTTCTAGATACGGTGTCCCAATCCTCAGCCTCCTTTACAGCAAAACTGCTTGAAAGAGTTTCCTATGCCCTCTGTCTTCACTTCCTCCCTTCATGGTCACTCTTGAGCCTTCCATTCAGGCTCACTGATAACACCACATCACTAACTCTAGGGTTCAGTTTTCATTACTCAGCTTACTTGGCCTATTAGCCCATTTCCATAATTAGTTGAAACATTGCCTTTGCTTGGCTTCCAGGCTACCATTTTATCTTGATTTTCCTCCTAACTCACCAGCTACTCCTCCTCAATCTCTATTGCTATTTTTTTCCTTACCTCCCAACCTCTAAATGTTGGAAAGCCCCGGAGTTCAGGCCTTGTGTTTTTCTTCTCTGAGTCACTGCCTTGGTGTCCTCGTCCTGTTTCAATACTTTAATTACGACCTACATGCTTGTGAATTCCAAACTATTATCTCTAGCCTGGAACTCTCCCCTGAACTTCAGTTTCATATACAGTTATGCACCACATAACAATGTTTGGTCAGTGATGGACCTCCTGTATGACAGTGGTCCCATAATATTATAACAGAGCTGAAAAATTCTTATCACCTTATAATGGCGTAGCTGTCGTAGCACAACATATTATCTTTTCTATGTTTAGGTATGTTTAGATACTGTTGTATTACAATTGCCTATAGTGTTCAGTACAGTAACATGCTGTACAGGTTTGTAGTCTACAGACAATAGGCTATACCATATAGCTTAGGTGTGTAGTAGGCTGTACCATCTAGGTTTGTGTAAGTGTTCTCCATGATGCTTGCACCAAGATGAAATCACCTAAATCGCCTAAGGACGCATTTTTCAGAATGTTTCCCTGTCGTTAAGCAATGCATGACTATGCAGCCAGCTGCCTATTTGACATCTACACTTCAGTGGCTAGTAAGCCCCTCAGCCTCAACATGTCAAAAAACAAATTCCTATCTTCATCCACTCCTACTCAACTCCGCTCCTCCCACCGTCTTTTGGGTAAATGGCAGTTCCATTCACCCAAAAACAGTGCTGTCATTTTTGGCACCTTTTCCTCTCACTCTCCACACCTGATCCATCAGCAAATCCTGTGTACCTGTCGCCATCAGACATATTTTTACTTGTTTATTACCTTTCTCCCCCATTGGAATGTAAGTTTCATGAGAACAGGAACTTGTGCATTATGTTTAACTGTTATATCCCCAGTGCCTAGAAAAGTGCCCAAATGAGTGAAATGGATCATTGTTATGGGGGATTCTCGCATTAGTTAGAACATGGAGTTATATAACTTTTAAATTCTCTTCCATCTCTGAGATTCTATAATTCTGTATTATTGTGGTCAAGTCCAAGGGCTTGCTAATTCCTTCTATAAAATGGGGAGAACATCTACTTCATGGGGAGGTTTATGAGAGTTAGTGAATTTATTCACTTACCATGATTCTTATGTGGAGAATAATATCAAAATGTAAAATTGTTCTATCATCAAGAAACACATTTGAGGTGTTAAAAGGGGGAGCACACAGGTTTATCACATTTCTGGTCCTCTGTGATGGTAATTTCAATTCTATTCCTGGTGCCAGGTTAAAGGTTTAAGTGAAGAGAAGAATAAGATAAGACACATGCATCCATCCATTTATCCATCTATTCAAACAGTATTCCTCTAAAATGTATATACCTTCTAGAAGTATAGAAGAGAAAGGTTGGGGAAAAAGAAAAATTTTCCTTTTAAGATCAAAAGAAACTTCTTCTGTAATCTCAAATAAGGTGTCCATTCTTCAAATATAATTTTTCAATTTTAGAAATTTTCAAAGGTGCACAAAGGTCAAAAAATAGTATAACGAAATCCCAGATACCTACCCATCACCCAGCTTCCTAATTTCAGTTTTGGCAATCTTATTTCCTCTCTCCATCACTATTTTTTATTTTAAGTATTTTAAAGCAAATTCCAGCCATCATATTATTATGTCACTCACAAATACTTGAAAAGTAAATTCGAAACATCAGTTCCTAAATTGTTATATGAAACTATATGTTAGGAAAATTGACTATTAGAAATTTTTTAAATCAACAAGGAAACTCCTGGAACTAATGATTATAGCTAGGTTTCAGGATATAAGGTTAATATACAAAAGTTGGTTGCCGGCCGGGCACGGTGGCTCACGCCTGTAATCCTAGCACTCTGGGAGGCCGAGGTGGGTGGATTGCTCAAGGTCAGGAGTTCGAGACCAGCCTGAGCAAGAGCGAGATCCCGTCTCTACTAAAAATAGAAAGAAATTATCTGGACAACTAAAAATATATATATAGAAAAAAAATTAGCCGGGCATGGTGGCGCATGCCTGTAGTCCCAGCTACTCGGGAGGCTGAGGCAGAAGGATTGCTTGAGCCCAGGAGTTTGAGGTTGCTGTGAGCTAGGCTGACGCTGCGGCACTCTAGCCAGGACAACAGAGCCAGACTCTGTCTCAAAAAAAAAAATTAAATTAAAAAAAAAAAAGTCAGTTGCCTTCCTTTAGATCAGGAATGAACAATTAGAACTTGAAATTAAAAGCAGAATACCATTTAGCACCCCAATCAATGAAATATTTAGGCATAAATCTAACAAAATACATATAGAATCTATATGAGGAAAACTATAAAGCTAACAAATCAAAGAAGATCTAAATAAATAGATATTCCATGTTTATGGATAGAAGGATTCAATATTATCAAGATGTCAATTATACCCAGTGTGATATGTGGATTCAATGCAATCCAAATCAAAATTCCAGCAAGTTATTTTGGGAATACTGACAAACTGATTCCAAAGTTTATATGGAAGGGCAAAAGATTTAGATAGCCAACATAGTACTGATGAAGAATAAGTTAAGGACTGATACCACTTGACAGCAAAACTTACTATTAATATAAAACTAGAGTAATCAAGACAGCATGTATAAGAGAAAGAATAGACAAACTGATGAATAGAACAGAATAAAGAGCCCAAAAATAAACCCACATGAATATAGCCAACTGATCTTTGACAAAAGAACAAGACAATTCAATGGAGCAAGGATAATCTTTTCATCAGTGGTGCTGGAACAATGGGACATCTACATGAAAAATTAAAAAAAAAAAAAAAAGAAGAATCTAGACCTAGCCTTACCCCTTTCACAAAAATTAACTCAAAATGTCAAAATGGATCTTAGACCTACCTGTAAAACTTATAGAAGATAACGTAAGAGAACATCTAAGTGATCTTAGGTTTGGTGATGAGCTTTTAGATATACCAAAAGAATAATCCATGGGGAAAAAATAAGTGGAACTTTATTAGAATTCAAAATTTCTGAGACGAGCGTGGTGGCTCACGCCTGTAATCCTAGCACTCTGGGAGGCCGAGGCAGGCAGACCGTTTGAACTCAGGAGTTCGAGACCAGCCTTAGCAAGAGTGAGACCCCGTCTCTACTAAAAATAGAAAGAAATTAGCTGGACAACTCAAAGATAACTACAGAAATTAATAAATAATAAAACAAAGGTAAAGAAGATCAATAAAGACATAAATTGGCTTTTTAAAAAGATTATTAGAGGAC
>NW_012153396.1:3963580-3964573 GCF_000956105.1 Propithecus coquereli | reverse complement strand
CCACGGCACTCTAGCCTGGGCAACAGAGCGAGACTCTGTCTTAAAAAAGAAATTAGCTGGACAACTAAAATATATATATAAAAAATTAGCCGGGCATGGTGGCGCATGCCTGTAGTCCCAGCTACTCGAGGGGCTGAGGCAGTAGGATAAAATTTCTCTTCTGCAAAAGATGCTGTTAAGAGAATGAAGAGACAAGCCACAGAGTGGGAGAAAATATTTGCAAAACTCATATGTGATAAAGGACTGTTGTCAAAAATATATGAGGAACTCAAAACTCAACAATATAAAACAACCTGATTTAAAAATGAGTAAAAGATCTGAACAGACACCTCACCAAAGAAGATATAGAGATGGCAGATAAGCTATGAAAAGATGCTCCACATCACATGTCATTAGGTAATTGCAAATTAAAGCAACAATGAAGCCAGGCACGTTGGTGTGCAGCTATAGTCCCAGCTACTCAAGAGGCTGAGGCGGGAGAATCATTTGAGCCCAGGAGTTCAAGACCATAGTACGTTAGGATCGTGCCTGTGAATAACCACTGGACTCCGGCCTGGGCAACATGGTGAGGCTCTATCTCTAAAAATAACAAAACAAAGAAACAAACAAGAAAATGAGATGCCACTACACACCTACTAGAATGGCTAAAATCCAAAAAACTGACAATACCAAATGCTGATGAGGATATACAGCAACAGGAACTCCTGTTCATTGCTGGTGGGAAAGCAAAATGGTACAACCACTTTGAAAGACAGCTGGCAGTTTCTTACATAGCTAAACATAGTCTTACCATATGACGCAGCAATACTGCAAGGTATTTACCCAGTTAACTGAAAACTTATATTCCACACAAATTCCTGCACATGAATGTTTATAGCAGCTTTATTCTCTTTTTTTTTTTTTTTTTTGAGACAGAGTCTCACTGTGTTGCCCGGGCTAGAGTGCCGTGGTGTGATCTTAGCTCACAGCAACCTCAAACTCCTGGGCTCAAGC
>NW_012153396.1:3959912-3962022 GCF_000956105.1 Propithecus coquereli | reverse complement strand
AAAAAAAAAAAAAAAAAAAAAGTGTATCCATTCTTAAAAGGCTGTAGATTCCCTTTTCCTCTTTGAATCAAGAGTTAGGAAACAGCAAGTAGCTGAGAGACATAACATTCCTCTCTGTTCATCTGCCGGATTAAGGTACTTGGAAAGAAATACCCAAGGAAAAGTATATAAGGACAGTAATGATTGTGAGACTCCATAAAGAGGTCTCAGAAACTTTCTGGTCTATAGGTAAGGGTAATTTTAAATCATAAGCTCTTAACACCTTGAGGGTAGACTGCAGGGTAGTTGTAACAACCCTGGATTCCACATTCTCATTAGCTGAGAGCTCCCAGCAATTAATGTACAATCCAGCAACAATCAGTTCAAAGCAACCCTAGAGAAGCTTTCTCTAGTTATATTAGGCACTAGTACAAGATAATATTTTAGATCGAGAGTCAACCTTCCATTATTTTCCAGTGCCATTTGAGGTTAAACAAGTTTTGGGGAGCAGCTGAGTCCCCAGGGTTAGATTCTAAGGGCTTGTGACTCTCAGTCCTGTCTGCCAGTTTTGTAGCAGCTTGGAGTGGCAGTGGTCGATGGGTTATATTTGTTTGTCTGTGTTTAATAGTCTCCCATTGTTGATTGAAAAAGACTTATTACACTAGACTGATTTCACGCTGCCTAGAAGAGCGGGATTGAGGCTTGACACAGTTAGTTGCCTGTTTAACTCTTTTCCATTATCTCTAGAGTGCCATAACAAAATCTTGCTTTAGAGCAGGGGTCAACCAATTGATCCAGCCTGCTTCCTGTTTTTGTATAGCCTGCAAGCTAAGAATGATTCTTCCGTTTTTAAGTGGTTAAAAAAAAAAAATCAAAAGAAGAATAGTATTTCATGACATGTAAAAATTATATGAAATTCAAATGTCAGCATCCATAAAAAGTTCTATTGGAACAGAGCCACATACATTTTGCTTACGAATTTTCTTTGGTTGCTTTTTCTCACTGCAACAGAAGAGTTCAATAGTTGTGAAATTGTATGGGCCACAGAGCCTAAAATATTTATTACTTCTTCTTCCTGAAAAAGTTTGCCTACCCTAGCTTTGGAGCATTAAATGGTTCTGTAATGGTTTGAAAGAGTCAGGGCAACTCCTAAAAGTGCCAGAGTTATTCTCACAGAAAATGACAGGCAGAACATCTGACTTTAGCTTTATTAATTTGGGGGAAGTGACTAAGGAATAAAACTTGAAATATGATAGAAGGGAAGGAATAGGACAGCCTTCTA
Source organism: Propithecus coquereli (assembly GCF_000956105.1). Lineage (NCBI taxonomy): Eukaryota > Metazoa > Chordata > Mammalia > Primates > Indriidae > Propithecus > Propithecus coquereli. The sequence goes on along the minus strand of NW_012153396.1, from coordinate 3,960,761 downwards.
TTTATCTTTAGGCCCAGAAATAATAACAGCCTTTTGATAGATAAAGATACACAATGTTTTATTTCAGGGTATATTCATGTTACTACTAAACTCCATTTCCTCTATTATTATCAGCTTTGTGTTTAAACTTAACATAATTTAAACAAAGTAACTTTGTTATCATTTCCATATCTGACGTGTAGGACATCAAGTGAGATAGGTCTCAAACACTCGGAAATAACCTGTCTCTCGTATCATGTACACGGCATCGCGCACACTTACCCATCAGTCTACCAGAGCACACACAATTGAAAACCACAAATCACCCAAACACCTCATTTGTCAGTTCCATCCCCCTCTTAGACTTTCACTCAAGCTATCAATAAAAAGCCACACTTTTCAGCATCCTCTCTTGTTGCTGTTCTGTCTGATGGAGAAATACTTACGAGAATAAAACGGCCAAAAGGTGGCAGCAGGAGGGAGGAGGAGCAGAGGCAAGAGGAGAAACAAAGAGCCCTCGGTCCACAGCCGGAGTTGGCTGAACTTCCATCAAGAAAAAATCTTTCTCTCCAGGTCTTCTTCCCATAACCAAATAAGAATTTCAAAGCAGTTGCCAAAAACCATGTGAATTGGCTTTGCCTGAAGCATCATGCTGAGTGCCATGGATTACAACCTTAATTTAGAGTGGCTTTTATGACTTATTTTTGAAGGTATCATTTTAAGATCAGTCAGAAGCACAATAAATGTTTAACTTTCTCTGATACTTCCTGGCTAAAGACCAGAACATTTTTGATTGATTATTAGTTTTGAGATTTAATTTTTTTTGCATGACTAGATTAACCAATAGCTATGCTATTAAAAAAAAAAAAA
>NW_012153396.1:3953195-3959477 GCF_000956105.1 Propithecus coquereli | reverse complement strand
GAGCCTATGCCTATTACTTTTTCACTTGGCCCTTTTCTTAAGAAATAGATGGGGCAGTTCTTTTATAGACTTAAACTCTTGGAATTATTTTGTAGTCATTTTCAAATTTTACAAAAGTTCATTGAGAAAAATGCTAAATCATAGGAAGAATTTGTGGATAGTTTGGAAAATCCTTCTTTTGAATCTTGTAATGGAAATGTTTCCTGTGAAATTTCATGTCAAAGCAATAAATAGCAAATAATTATGAGTGAAAATTAAAGCTTTCTTCTCATTGACTCTCAGCCTCTGGGTTCTCTGGTATTGGTTAATCTAGTCATGAAAAAAAAATTTGGTCATCTTTTTTGTCTACTACTATTAATAAAACATCTTTCCATCTCTCATCATCCTCTCCCAACTGTTTTTCATCATATCAAACATCAATTTCTTAACTATAAGGTTAATTCCATTCTCAGCCTTATGTCAGCCTCCTCCCCCTACTCTCACCTTTATTCCTACCTTTGCTCCCAGCACAGCTTCCTCCTGCTCTGTAATTCTTTTCTTGCCCAAGGACCCACACATAGCCTCCAGGCAGCGCGTCCCAGCCCAAAACACTCTCCCAGCAATCACCTGACCCTTCTTCCCTTCCTCACATCTTCTTGGACTATACATGCTGCTTCTAAAACATGAGCTCTGCTGGTAGAAAACTAAGCTACCACCATGTTCTGCATCGTGACTTATCAGATAGTCATCATTGAATTTTGGGTGTCGGTGGTGTGCAGAACCCATTAATGTGTGTATTGACATTGAGTCAGAGTAGTATTAACAACAAAAATTATTATTATAAGGCCACAAAAAAATATTGAAGCCACACATACTCATCCTTCCTCCTCCTATGATTCTCCAAGTAGAAACATAGAGTATTCTTGAGAAAAAAAGCTGAACTTGGTTCCTGGTATGATATTTAGCACTAGTGACTCTAAATGAGAGAGCATTAAGCAAAGGAATTTTAATTGTTTTTTTCCCAAAAGAATGGATTTTTATTTTAACACAGAATTTGACTTGTGTACAGAATGCATGTAATTTATGCAATTTAAGGCATATAATGGTGAGAGTTGAAGATTGCTTTTTGCTCTTCTAAATATGCTCTTCTAAAAGAGAGTATTTCCATTATACCATTAGTTTAATAACAATTTTAAATTCTTTTTTTTCTGGTTTTTTTTTTCAATTTTAAATTCTTTAAAGGAAGTTTGAAAAATTGGTAATTTTTAGATTAGCAAGTGGGAAAACATTTAATACATCATTTAATGAAAAAAACTACAAAATTATATCTCTAATTTTCTTTTATTTTCATTCATTTCATGAAGGAAGATTAGAAGGGAGCTTTCCATAGGAAATAAAAGTAGGTAATGTTTTTGGGGGCTATAACTATGGGTGATTTTTCTTGCTTTTTTGTCTTACATTATTTTGCTTTTTGCTATAGGACGTTATTTATGCAATAACTAAAATTCAGGGATTAGAGAGAAAGCTTGGGACTTGTAATTTTTGATAAATCTCCGGACTTCTCTTGCTTCTGGCAAAGCCAGTGCCCTTATTATTTCCAGTATTTGATCTTGACCTCTAGGCAGAGCAGCCTGAGAAGGTAGGAATGGGAGGAGATCACTGTGTCTCCTATGTCGACATCTGAAGTCAGCATGTAGTTAATGCTGCAAATGGTACTTTCAGAATGACAGTATTCAAGAAATATAGGATTGTAAATGCCTCAAAATACCACCCCTTCCAGTCTGACAATCTGGGAAGCAGTATAGCAGAGTGGTTAAGAGCAACTGTGGCCTTAACCATCAAATATGCTTGAGTTTGTCAAGTACCAGATGTAACTTGGGCAAGTTACTTACGTTTATTTATGTATAAGATGGGAAAATAATTAAATCTATATCAAGAGTTGTAACAAGGATTAATAGAGTAGATCTAGTAAGAATGTTTAGTGACATATCAAGTGCCCATTAAATGTAGCTATTTTATCCCACTTGGCTTTCCTCAATTCCTAGACTTTGGAGCTTTGCTGGAGGTATTTTCTGTGCATCTCCATTTAATTCATTCATTAATTAGTTTATTATTAATAGTTTGTTTTGCGTCCATAGATGAGGTGAGAATGACCAATTTCTATATATTGTGCTAATCGGAAAGCTGCTGACTAGGGATCACCTGCTCCTTTCGTAGAAGTTGCCCTTTTTCTATCTCTGCCGTTAAAGTAACCTTTTTCCGTTTCTTCGCAGATATATGTAATTGACAGTGCCGACAGAAAAAGATTTGAAGAGACGGGTCAGGTAAGTAACTCTTCTGTTTTATATCGAAGGTCTAATATGAAAAAATAATTATTATTTTGTTAAGATATTTCCCAAGTAACTGGGTATTCATTAACCTACCTTGTAAATGTGTGAGAGTGAGAGAGATATTTTTTGTTGAACCTTTGTATTTCAGACAGGACGGTCATTCTGGCAAATGGGCAAAAATGCCAGTTGTCTAAAAAATAAATTAGTTGGGAGTCTGTTAAACAATTTTTTTTTAAAGCCTTTGGCTATTTATTTATTTATTTATTTACTTTTAGAGAGGGGGGTGTCTCACTCTGTTACCCAGGCTGGAGTGCAGTGGTGAGATCATAGCTCACTGCAGCCTCAAACTCCTGGGCTCAAGTGATCCTTTTGCCTCAGCCTCCCGAGTAACTGAGACTACAGTGTGCCCTACCATGCCCAACTAATTTTTTTATTCTTTTATAGAGATGGGGTCTCACTATGTTTTCCAGGCTGGCCTCAAACTCCTGGCTTCAAATGATCCTCCCTCCTCAGCCTCCCAAAGTGCTAGGATTACAAGGGTGAGCCACCACACCTGGCCGAAAGCCTTTCAGCTTTAATCAAATTGAATATACAAGATATAAGCAAATGGAACTTAGCACCATGCCCAAAAGCTCTTTGGCATTCTTCCTGAAGAAATGAACCCCAAGGAACAATTCACTTATAATTTCTGTTTATATTTTTCAATACCCACGTAATTGATCCAGGGTTAACTTTGACTAATTTGAAAGGATGAGAAGAATTGCACAAGCCAACTAAGCCACTTTTCTTTTCAAGCCAGGGGATAAGGTGTGCCTAAACCAAATATGGCTTCAGATGCAAGGGCACATATCAACATGATTACACCATGTAATTTGTGAATACAATTTTACATAGAGAAGCAAAGGGCATAGACCATTTTACCCACAGTGGGTTCACTGATAGAAGAAGCTGGAGGGTTGAGGAGTGTATCTCTTTGGAGAAGTATGCAGAGTCCTGGCCTGTGTCCTAAACTTCGGCAGGTGGCCTTCCAAAGGTAGCAATCCCCATGTTTATGTTCCTTTTTCTTGGAAATTGGGTTGAGAACTCTCTAGATGCCTGGAGACAACCCATCTCCCTTCCATACCCTGATGATTTCTGGATCATCACTCATGTGAACCAGTGCTAAGTGTGAGCTTGGAGGTGGAAGGGTCACGTATAGTCATCTGCCTCTTGAACCATCTAGTTCTCTTCGAGAGCTCCAAGTGTTTTAAGTAGCCAAAATATGGATTTAATGGGAAAGTACTTATTGTAGACAGAATGAACTTATAGTTTAGATCCCAACATATAACTTAAATATCAGGGACCTTGCCAGATGGACTAATAAAGTTATTTGAGGATGTGATTTTGATGAAATGTAATATATGTGCATGCATGTTTTAGAGACAGAGATTGATGAAACAGAGTTATAATCTCTAAAGCAATTGTCATTTTGAGTTTAAATTATAAACACACACACACACACACACACACACACACACACACACACATGCATTAAAAGTTATTTGCAAGCTGGGCGCTGTGGCTCACACCTATAATCCTAGCACTCTGGGAGGCCGAGATGTCTCGGAAGGATTGCTTGAGCTCAGGAGTTGGAGACCAGTCTGAGCAACAGCGAGACCCCATCTCTACTAAAAATAGAAAAATTAGCCAGGCATCGTGGCACATGCCTGTAGTCCCAGCTACTCGGGAGGCTGAGGCCAGAGGGTTGCTTGAGCCCAGGAGTTTGAGGTTGTAGTGAGCTATGATGACACCACTGCACTCTACCCAGGGTGATAGATTGAGACTCTGTCTCAAAAAAAAAAAAAAGTTATTTGCAGATAATAACTTTGAGTAAGTTTTAAATCTCTAACTGCTCCTTGTATTCTCCTTTGAACAGTGTTTCTCAAAGTGTGATCTATGAATCACTTATAGTAGACTCACCTGGGGATTTTGTTAAAAATGCAGATTCCTGAGCCCCGGCTCAGACTTTCCAAAGTCAGTATCTCTGGGTTGGGCCAAGGAACCTGCCAGGGAATTCTTCCACAGGCTCAAGTTTGAGAATCACTGCTCTTAAAAATTGCCAGTTGATCAGCTTAACTCTTATGTTTTTTTGTAATTAGAAGTGTGTGGTTAAATATCATTTCATCCTTCCCTCCCTCTTCCTCCTTAAAATGATCCAGGAACTAGCCGAATTACTGGAGGAAGAAAAGCTAAGTTGCGTGCCAGTGCTCATCTTTGCTAATAAGCAGGATTTGCTCACGGCAGCCCCCGCCTCTGAAATCGCAGAAGGACTGAACCTGCATACCATCCGCGACCGAATCTGGCAGATCCAGTCTTGCTCAGCTCTCACAGGAGAGGGCATTCAGGTGAGATTACAGGAAGGCTTGGTCACCTGGCAACATGGCAGCCAACCAAGGTGGTCTGTCTCATTGGTTGGGCTGATCTAGATAGAAAAAGGTATGAAACAGATAGCCTTGCATTGACAGATGAACCATTCCAAGATGAGAGAGCATGGAGGCGTTTGGTTCTTTTCTACTTAGCAACCAATCGGATATCATGACATGTTTCAAAAGAGCCACTGATAAACCATCCCACATATGCAACAAGCTTTCCCCGTTGGGCAGGATGTCAGAACAGACTTTGAAGATTGTTCCTAACTCTAGGATTCGTGATGATTATGTTGGGGTTCTGTGTTATGTATAATATTATGGATGCTACATACCTGTACTCCCAAGGTGATGGCCATTGATAATCATACACATATTATGATTATGTTATCCTAGAAGTGTTTTTGTTTCTTATGTTGGTTATCTCCCCTGCTTTCTGGGTTGGTGTGTGTCTGCTGCTACTTCCGGTTGGTTTCCCACTGGGAGTCCTCTGCTGACAGAAAGCCTCATGCTTTGTACTGAGGAACTCTGTACCGGAAGAGCAGGCTTCTCCTCATTGAATATTAATTTAGGGCAGAAAACGGTTATATCCCAGACACCCAAGAGGCTGTCTCATCAAAGAATGATAAACAGTTTCAGCTCTGATGCCTCTTCCCAAGCAACCACAATGCTCTGGAGTCAGCCCTCTGGGACTACTCTTGCTCCGAAGCCCCCAGCCTGCTCCACATGCCTCATGTTAGACGTCTGATGTAACTGCCAGGGATGTCACACGGTGCTGTGAGAGCGGACAGTACTGCTCCAGGTTAACCATATCTAAGGCAATGACATCTTCCCTCATTGCCGTATGGCACGTGTCTCTCACGGCATGGCTGGTTTGCTTTTGTCTGACCGTGGAGTGTTGGGATGCCAGGGGTGGATTCTCGACCACTGTCCTGCAGCCTCTTTCCATTCCCCTTCTAATATTCTTCTTCCCTCTCTCCTAAAACATTTGACACTGATTTGTCTTAAAACAGCCCATCTGCTTTTATTCCAAGCAAATAATCACTTCCTAGAATTATCTCAGTTCTGTCAGGTTTGCTGATTGATTTTTTTTTAAGAGATGGGGTCTCGCCATGTTGCCCAGGCTGGAGTGGAGTGGCTATTCACAGGCACAATAATAGTGCACTATAATCTTTAACTCCTGGCCTCAAGCAGTCCTCCTGCCTGAGCCACCGGAGTAGCTGGGACTATAGGTGTGCACCCCCACAGCCGGTGCTGCTTGGTCTTTTTTCTTTTTGCTACACAAATAGCCGGGGCCTACTTCTGTGCTTGGCCTCTCGATCTGAGGGCAGACCAGTCAGCATGCACCACATGGCCCCTCCTCAGACCGCTTAATACCTACACCCTTAGAAGCTCTTGTGCATGTGTGTGTTGTGGGGGCGCCTAGTCAGCCAGCGGTTACCTCAGTCACATCCCCGCAGAATGGATTCTGGAGCTCTGTAGGCCTCTGTGAGGTTTAGGTTTGGAGGAGAGATTTTTTTTTTAATCTTATTTATTTCCTTCCTTCCTTTTTGAATTTTGATTATAAA
>NW_012153396.1:3950170-3952638 GCF_000956105.1 Propithecus coquereli | reverse complement strand
CTATATATTTTTAGTTGTCCAATTAATTTCTTTCTAATTTTAGTAGAGATGGGGTCTCGCTCTTGCTCAGGCTGGTCTTGAACTCCTGAGCTCAAACAATCCGCTCGCCTCGGCCTCCCACGAGGATATTTTTGAATACGCGAACTCTGATAATCTTATTTAGCTTTCCCCAATCATAACCTACTTTTTAAAAAATCAGGTTTTGCCTACATAATTCCCTCCGATTGTGGGTAGGATAGTATTCATGAGGCAAAGGTTATTTTGACAAAGATGAGGCCCAGGAGAACTAGTAGCTTCCTTGTGTTTCTATGGACCATTTCAGCAGGAGCCTCTTAGAAAGTCAAGAACATCTTGAGATTGGGGTCTGTAAAGATGAGACTAAAGAAAGAAATACACTTTTTTGTTCATACTCATAAGAAAGTGGGCTTACAGCCCTATAATCTTTTTTCACTTGACCAGCATGTTGAGTAGAAGAGAAGCAAAGCCAGAATTAACAGTGAGGCTCTTGTTTCTTCAGCCAGCCTCAGGGATGTAAAAACTGAGGACTAGAGTTATCTGGAATCAGTATGCAGAGCAGGGGCATTAAAGTCAGGGACACGACTCAACACTTTACAGGTACACAGAAAAATAAAAAAATTAAAAACAAATAAAGTCAGGGATACTGCTTCGGAGGAGCCTGGAGGTAGAGAGGGAGCACCTGTCATTTCCTACCCAGCCCCGCCCCACCCCCTGCCACTGCTGTCAGGTGGAGAGTGAGGGAGAGGCTCTGTGTTCCGGCTGTGTAACCACCAGAGGGGCACAGTGCCCCTTACAGGATCTTTAGGCCAAGGAAGAGGCAGCAAACTACTAGGCAGTTAGAGGGTGGGCAAGGGAGGGCTGCAAAATAAACCAGTTTGAATAAAGTGAGATTTTTACATATGATTTGATTTTGATCAAGAAGTTCTCAGATCAGGGGCCTTCAGCAACCAAGGTCACAGGAAATGATATCAAGAAAGATCCAACAAAAACTATGAGCAAAAAAAAAAAAATAATAATGATTTGTGTATGGAGGAGAAATAGTTTGAAGGTCACTTAATTAGTTTAGTAGATAGTACCATGGTGTATAGAATTGGGTAGTTAAGACTGGGATTTCAAGGTTAATGAGATTAGATTATGGTTAATAGAATGATATAAATTTAGAGAATTTAACCATTATTTGAAATGGGTTATTTAATAAAAATGTTAATTAAGAAGGGAATCTGCTGTCTATTGTCCTTTAATGGTAACCTTTGGGGACTAGAGAAAGGTCGTGGAGTTTTTCTGTGGAGATGCTTTTCATTTTGAGGCACTGATTGACCATGTGTCTCCCTCAGGTAACGCCTCTGACCTAAGCACTTGTCCACTCACCAGTTTCTTGGTTTTTACCTTAGAAAGAGTCACTTAAGTGGAATTCCTTTCCAGCATTGTTTAGTTGAATTACAGGCCTTTAAAGATTCTTGTTAATTAAGGCTTAAAATATTCCTAAAAATGAAAGACTTCACTAGAAAAATGTCCATGAGATCTAACTGTTTAGGGTTCACTTGCAGACATGGATAATGTGTAATAATTAATAAAATTCCCCAAATTTCTTATTCATCTTCCCCACCCCATCTTACCTTCCCAAAAGTTGGTCGGTGACAGCAAAACTACCAAAATGGTCGGCCAGTCAGGTGACATCTTACACCACAGCTCTAATGACTCTGAAAGAAAATGTACAAAGGTTAGGAAGAAAAAAAAAAAAGACCTGGAAATTTCTGTTACAGTTCTAGGTGTTTGAAGACATCATCTCTGTTTACATTTCATGTGTTTGTATGTGTGTGTTTGCTCAAAATGCATTTGAGAGACCCGTCTTCTACTGCTAAGTAACAGGACCCTCAAGCGGGGGGACAGCCACATCTGCAGGGCGACAAGCCCCACCCCGCTGTGGACAAAATAGGACAGGTATATCTCTTCTCATTAGTTGAGTGGCTTAAACACATGAGAGGAGAGATTTTTTTTTTAATCTTATTTATTTCCTTCCTTCTTTTTTGAATTTTGATTATAAAAGTAATGTATTCTTGCTGTTAATTATATAAAAGTATATAAAGTTGAAAAGTGAAAATTTCTTTCCTATGCCCCAACCCTACTCCTTAATAGTTTTATTCTTCTAGCCGTGCATAGTGGCTCCTGCCTGTAGTCCCAGCTACTCAGGAGGCTGAGGTGGGAGGATTGCTTGAGCCCATAAATTCGAGTCCAGCCTGGGCAACATAGGCAAGAGGTTCATCTCAAAAAGCAAAGAAAAATTAAATAAGTAAATAAATGATTTTATTCTTCTACAGTCTCCCTTATAAAGTTGCTATCACATATGTGATTATATGTCTATCAGGTTTCAATTAGCCTCATTTTTTAGCTTAACTTACAAGCTGGTCCAACAAGTTTACCATAGGCGAGGATTTTTTTTTTTTTTTTTT
>NW_012153396.1:3935076-3950120 GCF_000956105.1 Propithecus coquereli | reverse complement strand
ACAGCCACATCTGCAGGGCGACAAGCCCCACCCCGCTGTGGACAAAATAGGACAGGTATATCTCTTCTCATTAGTTGAGTGGCTTAAACACATGATTTGACGTTATGGAAGTTAGTGATTCCTGGGATGGATTTCAGGGCCTTGTTCCACCTGATGTTCTGAAAGCAAATATATGACGTCTTCACAAGGATGGGCAGTACCATGTGCTGTTGAACAGCCCCTGCTCTGGGTGTGGAAATTGACTTTTGAGAGAGTTTAGAACAGTTCTTTCTTTGCCTGATTGATGGTGACTAGGAAGCCAGCCCATCATGTAATTAAAGCAGGTTTTCATGGGAAACTGTCAGGAGCAAAGAATAGGTGAAGGGCACAAGAAGCTGAAGGATAACATCAATCTTGGAAACACTACCCTGCCGAGAGGCCCACAGTCCAGACGAGTGATCAGGAGACCCAGTTATGTCAAGTAGATGAGGCAGAAAGAGGAGAAACTGAAAAATGGCTAGGAGGAGAACCTACAACTCCCTCAGCCAGACTCCCTTCTAAACATGGGGGATGCCTCCCTCTGTGCCCTCAAAGTTAGGCCTGGGTTGCTAGGGCCTCTCCTAGGATATAACACTTAGCACTGGAACTCTCCTTCCTTTCTCTTCCCTTGGGTGTCTAGAAAATAGTGAACAAAGGATCTGGCTTAGAGCCAGAGAAAGGTATAGAGCAATCCATCCCTCTTCCACCTACAGACCTGAATTTGAACCCCAAACCACGGCTCTCCTTGCTGTCGTAGTTCCAGGCATTTGAAGACATTTTCTCTCTAAAACACAGGGGGTGTGTGTGTATATGTGTGTGTGTGTAATTAAACTTACACTGGCTTTGAATTTCCTCTCAAGGCAGAGATCCACAGTTTTAACCTGGCCTTTAACCATGGTCATCACAAAGACCTGCCTTCACCCATGGCCATGAGCCAGCGATTGTCCCCTGGGTGTTGCTGTCCAGGTGACCACCTCATGCCCACCTTTTCTTTTTGCCCCTATTGCATATTCCCTCTCTTCCTTCTCCAAATGGAAGGATGAGCCAGGTCACAATAGTCTTTCGCTGCCTCCCTTCCATAGAAAGGGTCATTGGCAGTCTGAGCCGTTCTTCAGAGTTAGCCTTGCAGATGGACCCTAAGTGCGCACTAGCCCAGTTTCTTAGTTTTGCTTTTTCCTTGATCTAGGGGACTTTTCCCTAATATACCAACAGAATTTCAGTATTTCTTAAAATGACATTTACCATTCTTTCTAGGCCTGGCATCAATTGTTACTGACTCTAGATGTACATGGAACTGCTTATCTGTGAATTAGAACTCAGCTTTATCTTTAAATTTATCAAACCTTTCTGTAGACTAAGAAAGCAAGCTCAGGACATGCGATGTTGCTACCTCTCTGGTGCAATGCCCTTTGTTGCCAGAAAAAATATTAATAGCAAGCAATATTTTATGTATGCTGCATCCAGCTGCTCCTTGACCCTAGGGGCCCGGTGGCATGATGGGATAGGCTACGTTGCTCAGCAAGGGTTTGAGCTCCTCGTCATCTTAAAGCAATTACTGATGTAACCGCATAGTCTGCATGGCTTTAAAAACCAGGCCCACCCAACCATGGCTACCACTGCTTCCTTCCAACTATCGAGCAGTGATGGATGCAATGTACAGAGATCAAATTAAAAGGAGCAGTGCAGACAGAGACCACTCTTACCGTAGAAAGAAGCAGTGCACCCTAAATCCTGGGACATAGAGATTCCATCCCATATGGTTAGGGGCATTTTTCCCAGTGGTTATATTAGGGAATAATATTGTGACATGATGAAATTTATTTCCTCTCTGTGAGGCCAAACACAGCTCAGTATTTGAAGTTTGATGTCTCTATTACTGAATTGAAGCTAATCAATTCAAATTCAGTTTCAGCAAGATTGATCAGGGGAAGGTGCAGCGGAGGAGGAAAGGGAGCAGTATTCTTACCGTAGATTGTCATCCCCGTAATGAAGATCACGTGCAGAAAATTGGTCAAACCAGTTTTTAACAATAAAGGTTCAACCACAGAACAAACCTATGAGTTAATTTCCTTCTTTAGAGGCAGAGCAATAACTTACTTCAAGTAAACGATCACCTTTTCTCAGTTGTCTGTTTTAAAAAAACAAAGCCTTGCCAGATAAAAGTAGGAATGGTGTGGAGCTTTCATTTAAACATAAGAAGCTGAAGGCTCCTCCTCTTGTACGTATGTAGTCTCTAAATGTAGCGTTTCCACTGGAAGTAGTGGTCTCAGTGCATAGTTCACATGCTAGGATCATGCAGCCGTGTAAATGTGCAGGCTTCCACACACGCAGATACCTGGCAGCCCAGAAACCTCGAGAGTTGTGTGACCAGAAACAGCCTCTGGCACTGTCAGCTACGTGCTTGGCTGGGGCTACTCCAGTCTTGGGCCCCTGTAATCAGCTGAAGTCATGAGGAAGTAAAAACTGGAATTGCTCCCTTCCCATCTTCAGGGTGATTCCTCACTCCTCTGTAAGCTTTTTTTTATTTTTTATTTTTTTATTTTTGAGACAGTCTCACTCTGTTGCCCTGAGTGCCGTGGAATCAGCCTAGCTCACAGCAACCTCAAACTCCTGGGCTCAAGCGATCCTCCTGCCTCAGCCTCCCGAGTAGCTGGGACTACAGGTATTAGCCACAGCACCCGGCTGATTTTTCTATATTTAGTAGAGACGCGGTCTGGCTCTTATTCAGGCTGGTCTCAAACTCCTTGAGCTCAAGAGATTCCCCCCGCCTCAGCCTCCCAGAGTGCTAGGATTACAGGCCTGAGCCACTCCTCTGTAAGCTTGAGGCAGATGTGCTTCCCTCTAGCAGTGGCCCATATTCGTGGTAAACAGCTCAAGAGTGCAGGCTGCCTAGCGTCACAGCCTGCCTCTGCCATGCCCTGTCCTGTGCCTTCATCTCCCCATCTGGGAAACAGAAATAATAATAGGACCTACTTCTCAGGCTTGTTACAAGGATTGATTTAAAAGATATAAATTAAGTGTGGACTGCAGGCCAGACGCCATGCTAGGTTCTGTGAATACAACCTCCAGCACGTCTGACACAACCCTTCCCCTCAGGGATCTTGGAGGACGCCATTATCTTTCCTTTCCAGTGGGCAGCCTGACAAAGCTTGCCCCTGCTTTGATTGACGAGGTATTATCACTGTGGATTATTGCCTCCCCCACACCTCCCACCTCCCACCCCTCCCACCTCCAGCCCGGTTCTCCTCTGGCTCACCACAAGAAGAAAGGAGCAGCCCTCCAGGGCCCTCCCGTGCCAAAGGCCGCCGCAGGGCGTGGCCCCCTGTTTGCCCCTGTGTTTCCCACACTCCTTCAGGTGGCCGGATGTAGCCACAGGGCCCGGGCTGCAGCTCAGCCGGTGGGTACTGGCCTGTGAGCGCCCTCTGTTGGCAGGACTGTGGCTGGAAAGGCTTTGCCACCCTGGCCCTCACAGACACCTGGAGACACTGGACGCTGCCCCTCAGCAGGGCTGTGCTGTTCAAACCCCCCTCTGCCTCCGTGACAGATACCCAGGATAAAGCTACCCTGCACCCTCCACCTCTGCTCTGGGCTCCTGCAGCTGAATAAATATTTTTCCTATCTCTTTGCTTGCATTCATGTTCAGTTACATATAATAAAAGAAAACCCTCTCCTTAATCAGCCATTTAACAAGAAAAAGACAAAACGGCATTCACATGGTGCGGGAACACTGAGCTTGATTTCTCTGAGAGATGGTTTGATAAAATGCCGCAAGTCTCCACAGAGGAGAGAATGTCGCGCTGCACCTTGTGCGGGCTCCTGAAGATGGAAAGTGCCACATAAGTGCTGAGCTATTCAGCTTCGGAGGCAAGAGAAGATGTTTATCTTATTCATCCCTCCTTTATTTGTAAAATCTTTTTTGTCTCCTGGCAGGTGATCATTTTTTTCCTGGAAACCAATTAGCTACTAAAATTAAACATGCTTCTCTTTAAATTAATCCTTTTCATAAAATGGTCTTAAAATTGGCCTTGGCTTTTCAGAGTAAGTAGCTGACCTAGTTGTAATTAGAGATGCGTTTGGAGTCTCCCTTTCTCCCATCTCTGCATTCCTCCATCCTCCCCCCCACTGCCAGGTGCTCTATACCTTTGGGCTTTCGGCCATGGCCAGCCTCATCTTGGCAAAGGCCATAAGGTCCGCTCTGGGACAGCCATCAGATTATCTGGTTCCCCTGCCCAAGTGCACCGATGGCAACGGGCAGAGTTTTAATCACTGTAAATTCAGGTGCTGGTCAGATTAGCCAGGAGAGAGGATGCCTGCTGGTTGTTTTGCAGTGATGTATTGTTTATGGGATTAATGTTCCAAATGGCCGAGGGTGTCAGCTGATATTTATTACTCTAAGCTGTCTCAGCTGTTCAGGTTCAGCAGCTAGATCCATGGCCACAGGAAATGTGGGACTTGGCGGTGTGGCGTGTACGGCTGATGTGTGCAAATGTGGCCGGGACCTCAGCAAGCATGTGTTACAGATGCAGGGAAAGGGAGTCACTGCAGGAGCCACCTTGGATTTTGTTCTGGGCTTCTGAGGGAACTCCGCACACCCCTAAATGTTGGGGAGACTGCAGGGAAGAGGAGAGTGTCCAGGTGTGGCTCCAAAGGGAGTTGAAAAGGAGGCCACCTCTGACAGGCCTGGCATCCGTGAGGAATCATGCCACCTACCAGGTGGCTGTAGGCATTGTGTGGTTTTTACCTCAGTCCCTCTCCAGCCTTCTAAAAGAGGGCACTTTCAAGGTCACTGTGCCTTTAAGGGAACCTTCTCCTCAGTCCCTCTGCTTGGTAGTGCTTAAAGCTACAAGAAACGGGCCAGCCCCTTTTAAACCAATCTGTAGAGCTGCAGGAAGAGAAATAAATGCACATTGCCCTAGTGTGTGTCTAGCAACACACGCTGCAGTGGGTTTGTTTTTCCAAAAAGAAATTTAATTTAATCCAAGTGTACACTGTCACACTGTAAACACACTGGGGCACCAGAAGGGTGGCTTATTGAATTCAATGTCCTAGCAAAGGTCAGCTTTTAGAAAAAGCCAAAAATGGCTGGAATCTTTCCTGATAGCTCTTCAATCAGGCCTTGGATCCAAGCAGATGTGTTTATTTTTTCAGAGGGAGTTCCTGAGGACCCATCTCAAGTTCAGAAGCTGGGCACACCCCCTCCCATCTTCCTCCTATGCTCTCTGAGACCTTCCTCCTGGGGAGGTCACTGTCCCTGGTCACCCAGGTGGGCCCCTGGGGCAAGCAAACTCCCTAGAGCTGATGGTCTGGGAGGGACGACCCAGGACCCCCCTTCCTGCCTTCTGGCTGGAGTGCAGTTGCCTTTCTTACAACTAACACTGCCTTTCTCTGCCCCTTCCCTTCAAAGGATGGCATGAACTGGGTCTGCAAAAATGTCAATGCAAAGAAGAAGTAAAATCTAGACGAATGGAGATGCAGGAGCTGTGGGAGCCGAATTCGGTCCTGAAAAACACTAATTTGCTTCTTTCTGACCAAATGTTTTTCCATCTGTGTACAGCTACAGCTGTTTGAAGAGAGGGAACAGCACAGTTTAAAAAGAATCCCCATTCCAGCAGTAGATTTAACTGATCTCTGAGGTTCAGTATCATTTTTCAAATAAAGGCATTATATTATTTCCTCTGCATAATTGAAATAGTATTAAATGTCTCAAAGCACATGATTAGAAAATGAGATCTTTTAAATGAGCAAGAGATTGCATTGCAGTTTAGACAATTCCAGTGGGCTTTTTTTCTAAAAAAAAAAAAAAAGAAGAAGAAAGAAAAGAGGAAGCAGCAGCTTATGCTGAGTTCATTTATTTACTGACCTGTCCCTTACGTTCCCTCCGTGGTTTTGAAACCACAGTGTTGCTGGTGCTGGTCACTGATTTTACCATCACCAACTGGGCCAGCCTTCAGTCTGTCCGGTGGGAAGCTGCTGGGGGGAGGGGGAGGAATCGAAGATAATTAAACCATCTCGTCATGCAGTAGGAGACCGTGGATGTAATCCTCACCCTCTGGTCAGGGAAAAAAAATCCTTTCTTGCAAACAAGTCATCACAGAAACATACCCTGTCCCCATCCCCCCATCACCAGCCACTCGGGGAAGGAAATTCTTATGACTTTTGACTGTAATGACATCTGGAATGTAAGGAGAGGTGGGAGGTTTAATTCCAGAAAAATTACAAGGTCCTTAAAAAGCCCTCACAGGAGGGCTCAGGCGAGCGTAAACAGGCTTTCTCCAGCTCAGTGGAGCAGCTAGCAGCCGGCTCTGGGATTAGCTGGCTTCTCCGCTGCCGTCCCATAGAAGAGGTTTCTAAAGCTCAAAGAATTCTGTGTTTAAATGATCACAATAGACCACTGCTATCAGATTTAAAAAATAAGTGCAGCTTTACCATGAACCTGCTCCACTGAGAAAAGCCAGGCAGATCGATTTTTAGAAGAGATCAATTTTTACAGTGCTGGCACTTGGCGGTGCAGGATGCTCGAGGCCCGAGAGGGCAGCTACTGGGGAGAACGTGGGGGTCTCATCGCAGGGGTCGCACCCCGGGGAAGCAGAGTCACCCCAGCTGTGCGTCGCCTCTGCTTCTCTCCAGCAAAATGGATCCTCTGTTGATTGACTGGGGAGGGATGGCAGAGGACCTCTGCCCCTCACTGCAAAAAGGGCTTGTCTCCCTGAGCATGCAGAAAGCCCCGGCTTCACACCCGGGAAGGCAGGCGGAGCATCCCGGCTCCTGAATTAAACTCTGTTCTGGTGCCTGAGCTCAGGGTTTTTCAGAGAATGAATAAGAGACTGTCCAGTGCCTGGTGGGTCCCGGGAGGCCAGCTGCCTTCTCATCCTGGGGGGTGGCCCTTCCCAAACCCACTGAGGCATGTGAGGAGACTGGAGAGGCCACCCCAGCCCCTGGCCTGCAGCACCCAGCTTTTTCTGGATGAGTTATTCAGGAGAGACTGAAGCATGGCCAGTTGCAGAGGTGGTCTGGGGTGAAAGTCATGAACAAAGCCAGCCATGGAAACGTTCCTTGGGGTTGCTGTGGACAGACCTGTAAGGACTTGCAAGACAAAAGAAAGTGAGGTTTTTTTAAACCTCTGAGCTAGTTGCTCCCTGCAACCTCCTCCACAGACCTCGGGCTCACCCAAGCTCCTCTCTAGCTTTGAACAGAGGTGACACAGGATAATAAAGAGTCAGAAACCCCCCTTCTACCAACCTGGAAGTAAATGTGGCTCCAGCCCTTAAAAATTGTTTTTCCTTCCAAACAGTGCATCGGGCATGTTATCTGAGGGGCGAAATGCCCGCTTTGAGCTCTGCAGTTTTGGAACACTGCAATAGGGAACTTTGACTCTGGCAGTGCATGGTCTGTGAAATATTTTCCTTCCTTTACCACCAACTTCGGGAACTGTTTTAAAGAGCCCTCCCAAGATGTCAGCTAGCAGGCAGAAGCAAGTCACCCTCCTCTGATAAGGGCCTCTGTAAATGTTCTGATTTGCTTCTCACCTGCAGAGACGCAGAAATGTGTGGACGTCACACACTTTTATCTTCCCTGTGAGCCCTAGTGAACCCTCCTGGAGCTCAGGAGGTAGATGAGAGAAGCCTGGAAGATGCAGAGTTTGAAAGCTCCCATTTGTAAAAACAAAATGCTTCTAAAGTCCCCTTTCCTCTCCCCAGTCCTGCCCCCTGGGGCCAAGACCTAAAGACAGAATTTGGAGCTATAAAGGGGAGACTTTTGCCCTGTGCACCCTGGATGGGCTGGGTGGAGGGTTGGGGGCCAAAGGGCAGGCGAGGCTTGGGACTGGCCGTGATGTGTGCCCAAGCTGGTTGTGGGAAAAACTCCAGTCCTCCCCTCCTCCCGACCTACCCCCGTGCCGTGCGGCTGCTTTTGGCTGGATCTCTGCGCCCAGTGCAATACACCCTTTCCCCTTCACTCTCCCTTGGTTACTATGGAAACAAGGGTGTCATTGATGTGGGCTGAGCTGGGGAACATGTCGGTGCACAGCTGAAAGTCTGCGATTATGCTGGCCGTTAGAAACGTGCCAGGGTTAAAGGAGTGCGCAGCTCCCACGACTGCTGGGAGGACACAGTCCTGCCCCCTCCCTCCCTCGCTCCATCTCCACTTCTCTCTCCTGGCTTTTGACAAATTTCTTTTTTCCCCTCTGGACTAAAGTAGTGGCTATTTTTGTGCCACTCTGTGCCCCACCCTCACTGTTGGCCGCTCCTTATCCGGCCTGGCCTGGAGGGTGACACCATGTCACCCTCACCAGGACTCGTCCCTCCATTCCCGTCAGAGTTTGCTTTGATTTCTCTTTCCTTTCCTTCTCCGGGACCAGTTCTTACTTCCTTTTATTTTTAGCTCTGCACTCTATGTGGTTTCAGGGTTCAGTCTGATCCATCGAAAGGTTCTTTTTTTATAATCCCTTTTGAAAATGATAATCAAAGGAAGGGACGTGGTGTTTGGTCATGTGGAAAACTCAATGTATAATTTAGATGTCTGTCAAAGATCCGACAAATAAAATTTAGCTGAAATGAAAGCAGCCTGGAATGTGTTGTGTTCTTTGCTGAAGCTCAGAGAGGGTTTGAAATGTGTTTGTCCTTTCAGAGGTTAGCTTTCCTCAAGGTGGTTTTTTTCAGAAGGATATATATAATACAACAATAACAACAATAATAGTAGTCCTTTATTAAGCACCCCCTACGTGCCAGGCACTGTACATACATCACGGGGCAGCGTTAGTCCCACTTTGCAGTGGAGGGAACCAAGGCCTCAGTTAAGGAATTTGCCCAAAATCACAGAGCTGCTAAGTGCAGGTGGCCCCCGGAACCTGGGTCTCAATGCTGAGCAAGCTGCCACCGCTGAGAATGCTGGCCTTTACCCAGTGGTCTCAGCCCCCAGCCCTTATACTCAGCCTCCCCCGCTCCTCCCCAGGGGTCTCCTCTGACCCAAACTGCTCCTCTGGGGTTCCCTGTCCCAGGCGTTGGATATCCTCTCTTCTCAGAGCAGCATAACTGTAGATTGTGTTCCACCCTTTGCACTTGTCCAGCCCACGGACAGGAAAAAGGGAACAGACATAATTAGAAAAGTTAGGGCCTGCAGGGAGACTTGCAACTACCTTGTACCTAACACTGGGTCCTCCTTTTAGGTAGGGTTCAGAGAGGGGAAAGACTCATCCAAAGTCACACAGTAGGTGGCAGAGTTGGCAGCAGTCCAGAGCTCTGCCCTCTGGAGCAGAAGAGCTTGTTGTCCCCTTCAGCAGTCTAGAGACACAGCTGCACAACTGGTCCCAAAGGCCCTGCCTTTGAAGGGCGAGCTGTTGGCAGAACCAGAGGGGAGCTAGAGGCAGGAGGAGAAAGAAGGTCTAGGATTGCCAGATAAATTATAGGATATTTGTCCGGGCACGGTGGCTCACGCCTGTAATCCTAGCACTCTGGGAGACTGAGGCGGGTGGATCGCTCAAGGTCAGGAGTTTGAGACCAGCCTGAGCAAGAGTGAGACCCCTTCTCTACCAAAAAATAGAAAAGAAATTATCTGGACAACTAAAAATATATATATATAGAAAAAATTAGCCAGGCATGGTGGCACATGCCTGTAGTCCCAGCTACTCGGGAGGCTGAGGCAGAAGGATTGCTTGAGCCCAGGAGTTTGAGGTTGCTGTGAGCTAGGCTGACGCCACGGCACTCACTCTAGCCAGGGCAACAAAGCGAGACTCTGTCTCAAAAAAAAAAAAAAAATTGTAGGATATTCATTTAAACTTGAATTTCAGATAAACAATGAATAGTGTTCAATTTGAGTATATCCATGCAATATTTGGGACACCATTATAATGCTCAAAACAATTCATTGTTTATCTGAAATTCAAATTTAACTGGCCATCTTGGTTTTTTGGTTTTGTTTTGATAAATCTGGAAACCCTACCCAGGACTCTCTGTTCAATAAAGGGGCAGTGCAGTACAATGAAAAAGTGTATTCTCTGAAGTCAGAGAGGTTCAATCCTTGCTCATCCATAAATCAGCTCTGTGATCTTGGGCAAGTTACTTCCTCTCTTCCAGTCCTGCCTCTTCATCTGTGAAATGGAACTGAAGTGGCAGGGAGATTTAAAAGAGATCTAATGTAAATAAAGACTCAGATTTGGGGCAATATCTAGCACATAGAAGGAACACTCTCTGCCTCAGTTTCTTATCCATAAAATTAGGTAATAATCATCTCATGGAGTTGTGAAGAGGATTAGATAAGTAATCTAATCTAAGCATAAAATAGTGCTAAATCATTGGCAGAAACTCGGGTACAGGCTTCCCAGGCCCTAGGAGACCTTTGCCCACCACCTTCCCTCCCATGTGTCTCTGTGACTTTCAAGGCAACAAATGATCCTGCCAGTGGCCAGCAGCCTTCCTGGAGGGGCTGACAGCCCCCTCCTCTCAGGGCTTCCAGGGCCACCCCAGCCACACCTCCTGCAATTAGATTTGTAAGTGGGAAAGGCTCTTGTCAGAGGCTCCTGATTGGCTCCGGGCAAAAACACAGTTTTAGCGCTCAGTGGAGCTGCATTTTAGGGCCTCTGTCTCTCTCTCCCTCCTCATTCCCCTTAATTGCAATCTGTTCTGTAATTTCCAACACTGCAGAACACAGGGAAGCTGCAACCACCAGGAGCAAGGTAGGGAGGAGGGAAAGAGTTCCAGCTCCCTGCAGTGACTCTGTGGGTCCAACACTGGTATAGGGGTGTGTGTCCAGAGCCAGTCACAGCACACGTGCAGACACAGCCAACAAGCAGGCCTCCACAGTGCCAGACCAGGGGAAGATTGTTAAGGAGGTACCTACTTGTACCAGGTTATCTCATTTAATCCTTGCAAATACTTTTTTTTTTTTTTTTCCAGAGACAGGGTCTTGCTTTGTTGCCTGGACATGAGGGCAGTGGCACGATCATAGCTCACTGCAACCTCAGACTCCTGGGCTCAAGCGATCCTCCTGCCTCAGCCTCCCAAGTGGCTGGCACTACAGGTTCATGCCAACACGCCCGGCTAATTTTTCTATTTTTTGTAGAGATGGGGTCTTGATATGTTGCTCAGGCTGGTCTCGAACTCCTGGCTTCAAGCGATCCTCCCACCTCTGCCTCCCTCCCAGAGTGCTACAATTACAGGGACGAGCCACCATTGCCAGCCACAAAGATGTTATTAGCTGTAGGTATTATCATTCACAATATGGGAATAGGGCTCAGAATTTGAATCACTTGCCCATGAGCCTACCGGAAGTACAGAGCAGAGCCAGAACTTGAACCCAGTCCTATTTGACTGCTGGGCCCCAAGTTCATACTGTGATACCTTTTCCCCTTTTGGCTTCTAAGGCTCTGCTCTCAGAAAAGAAGCTAAGGGATCTTCCTACACAAAGGAGCATGGAGAGGTTTCTTTTCCAGAGTGAATAGCAGTGACCCAGGGACAAAAAGCCTTTGCTAAAGAAATGAAATATTAATGACAGAATTGCAGAAAGCAAGATGAGTCCAGGAGGGGGCAGGGAGAATTTGCTTGGATACCTGAAACTGAGAGGTACAAGGGTTGGGGGTGGAACTACATTTAGCTAAGCAACCTGCTACTCCTTTTAGTAACTAGCTGATCTAACCCTTTGATCAGGCTTACAAGATAGCTGGCCCAGCTGTGGAAACCAAGGCTCACAAAGGTTAAGCCACTTGCCCAGAATCATACAGCTAGGAAATGGCCTGACTGGGATTCCTGCTGACGCACTTGCCCAAAGCCCATTTTTCTCCACGAAATCCTTTAACTGCTGGGAGCAGCTGGGAATGGGGCTCCAGAAAACAGGGAGGTGGCTGAGAGGTGGCCCTCGCCCTTGGCCACCCCCACCCCTTTCAGGATCCACAGACCCTTCCCCAGAGTCCCCGTGTTGGCTGCTGCTCTGGAGGCCACCAGCAGAGGGGGTCGGGGGTGCTCACCCTCACAACAAAAGGAGGAGGCTGGGAGGCTGTGGCAGTTTGGGCTCTGGCTGGAGTCAACCACGGAGCCTGCTGGAGGGGGAGGAAAAGGGCAGACTGCAGGACAGACACAGGGGCTCTGCCCACGGATAGACTCCCTTTTGCCTTGTACACAGAACGCATGTTCCTGAGACCAGACGGACCTGGCCCATATGGGAGAGGATGCCCCACGCCAGGGTGCGTAGCTTGGCACTAGCTGCCAGCCCTTCAGCCAGGTACCCTTGTGTAGGGCACAAGCTGACAGCCATGCTTGGTGACCCTGCCTACTGCACCAGCAGACCCTTCCCTAGGCCTGGCTTTCAACACTCCCCTCACTGACACTCAGTCCCCAGGCCCTTTGGGACCACTTGCCCTGAGGGCTTGGAGCCCAGCAGCCTCCCTTCCCTAGCCTCCCTTACTGCCAAGAGGTCAGAATCACATAGAATCGTGCTAGGACACCAGCCCCCAGCCCACTCGGATTCCCTCTGGGGACACAGAGCAAGCCTGATCAGGGGCTCCTCTAGGGCCTCCAGACTCCAGGGCCAAAGCAGTTTTTCTGTCTGAATGCTACGGATGACTTTGGAAAGAAGGGCTAAGAAGCTTTGATCTGTAAGCAATAGCCTATCCTGGGATCAAGGGACCTGGCTCAGCACAGCTCTCCCTTCCCCTCCCCCAGCTCCTACAGAGATTCACCTGGATGTCACCCTGCCTCATTCCCTGGACCCCGTTCCCACCCAAGACTTCCTGATTTGACAGAGCAGTGGGTTGGGAGAAGAAAAAGAGGGAGGACGGGTTGGGATGCTGATCCAGGCAGGGGGAGGTGTCTGCACAGCTGCAGGCAGCCCCCACCCCAGGCCGTGAATGGGCATAGCACCCTCTCCCGCCTGCCACTGCTCCTGAAACAGTTGGTCCTAATGAACGCTAAGCAGGCAGGACAGCTGTGTGCGTTATCCATATGCATGGGGAGGTGTACACTTATTCCCAAGTCCCGCCCCACCCTGCAGCTGCTGCCGTCCCCAATGCCAGGAGGGTGAGTGGGCACCAGGGCCCAAGCTCCCCGCTGGCCCCTCTTCTTCCAGGCCTCCCTCCCCAGCCCACGCCCACAGCCTTCACTTGACCCATTTTGGAGGCAGAAGTTTGTGTGTGTGTTAGAGAGAGAGAAAGGAAGAGTGTGCACACATCATTTCCCCAGTTGGTGCTTTTGATTTCCTCTGAAGCATCTTGATTGCGGATGTACAATGGCATCTTGCTGCCAGTGCTCCCTCAGCAGCTTCTGGCTCTGCGCCCCCTCCTCCCCGAGCCGGGGTTTTCTGCTGACTCCGGGGCCCATGGCTAGCGGGCAAGGAGGGAGAAGGCCTGCGCCAGGCTTCCACCCGAGCAACAGAACCTGGTGGCTCCAGTCTGTGCCCTGCACCCCACCTCTTCTCTCACTTAGACCCCCCAGGTGACCACCTGGTCTCCCCCTCTATGGGGAGAGACTCTTAGGAGTCAGAGCCATTGTCCTAAAATGCAGTCCCTATGCTCAGATGCCTTCCATGGCCCTGCTGCTAGGGTACCCTCAAGTCCAAACTGTTTATCCTGTCATTCAAGGCCCCTCTGATCTGATCCCAAAGCTTTTCTATGAACTTATCAGCCATGGATTTCACATATACCCTGTGCTCTAGATGAGTCTCCTCACTGCCCCCCCAGCATAACCCCCCCAGTTTTATTCCCCCCACCCCCAGGCTCACAGCGACCTCCTCCCTGGGATGTCTGCCCCCTCTTTTGAGTTTACCCCTCCTTTAGGGCATGATTCAAGTTCCACCTGTCCAAAAAGATGGCCTGGTACCTTCTAGCCCACATGGCTCCCCTGTGAACCTCTTAAAC
The DNA here is from genome assembly GCF_000956105.1 of Propithecus coquereli. Taxonomy (NCBI): domain Eukaryota; kingdom Metazoa; phylum Chordata; class Mammalia; order Primates; family Indriidae; genus Propithecus; species Propithecus coquereli. The sequence goes on along the minus strand of NW_012153396.1, from coordinate 3,936,262 downwards.
CCCTGAAATAGTCTAGGCACTCAGCGTTCATTCATTCAGCAAGTATCTCCTGAGCAGAGACAACGCACCTACAATGGCCTCATGTCCTGGCCCTGTTCTCTCAACACCCCTCTAACCGCATCACTCACTACTCTGTCCCCCACTCACTCTTTCCAGCCACCCTCGCCCCCTGACTATTTCTGAAATAGCATCTTCTGCCTGTGGACTGTGGACTTATTCCCTCCGCCTGGAACACTCTTGCTCCAAATATCCCCAGATCTTGTCCCCTCAAATTCTTGAGGTTTCTGTTCAGTGTCACCTTCCCAGTGAAGCCTTCCCCAACCATTGGCCTACATGAACACTTCCATGTCCCCTGTCCCCTCCCTACATTCGCTATGCGCTCAACTGCTCTAGTTTCCTTCATGGGACCCATCACCTACTCGCTTTTACTTCTTTACTGCGAGTCATCTGTCTCTTCCCCACAGATTATCAGCTGCGAGAGGGCAGAGAATGTGTCTGTTTTGTTCACTGATGCAACCCTGACATTAGAGCAATGCCTGGCACTAGAAGATCTCAATAATTATTTGCTGAATGAATGAATGAATCAAACAGGCACTGTGCTAGGCTCTGAAAATATCAAAGATGACTAATATTTCATGTCCTCCAGGGACTCACAGGCTAGTTGGACATTAAACTGTACAGCTTGCAACCTGACATGTAAACCACAATTAGTTAAAACATCAAGTCAAGGCTGGGTGTGATGGCTCATGCCTGTAATCCTAGTACTCTGGGAGGCTGAGGCGGGAGGATCGCTTGAGCTCAGGAGTTTGAGACCAGCCTCAGCAAGAGCAAGATCCCGTCTCTACTAAAAATAGAAAAAGTTAGTGGGTCATGGTGGTGCATGCCTGTAGTTTCAGCTACTCGGGAGACTGAGGCAGGAGGATTGAGATTGCTGTGAGCTAGGCTGATGCCATGGCATTCTAGCCTGGGCAACAGAGCGAGACTGTCTCAAAAAAAAAAAAAACACCAAGTGAGAGAGCGAAGTGCATGGGAGTATGGTTGGCCCAAAGGAACATAAACATTGTGATAGCTACTGCTGCCTGAGCGCTGGTGATGCCAGCACCAGACCTGGCACTTCACACGCGTCATCTCATTACCGCTCAACCGCCCTCTGCAGAGGTGGGGGAGGGCTGCACAGAGGTGAGAC
>NW_012153396.1:3916468-3935026 GCF_000956105.1 Propithecus coquereli | reverse complement strand
CCCGGAAAGGCAGGCTGATCGGCTCCGAGGACGCCAACTGAGAGAGCGAAGTGCATGGGAGTATGGTTGGCCCAAAGGAACATAAACATTGTGATAGCTACTGCTGCCTGAGCGCTGGCGATGCCAGCACCAGACCTGGCACTTCACACGCGTCATCTCATTACCGCTCAACCGCCCTCTGCAGAGGTGGGGGAGGGCTGCACAGAGGTGAGACTTTGAGATCGGGGAGACCTCCAGGCAGAGGGGTCAGCGGAGTCCACAGCCACTGGGTGTGGCACCACATGGGCTGTTGGAGGACTGGATTTAAGCATATGGTTTGATGGGTGGAGCCTGGGGAGCTGCCGCTGGTGGGGATGGCTCTCAGTGTGGCTGCTGAGACCCTGTTAGGCCAGCAGCTCCCATTTGCATCCACGCCTGCTCAGTGTCCTGCATCGGGCACCACACGGACGGTGTCTGATGACGTCTAGCTCACAGCCGGGCAGCCAGAGCATCCATCCGTCCAATTACTCACTGCCGTTTTTTCCAGTGGGCCAGAACCCCACATCACTCTTAACACCTGGTTCTTCCCCACCCACCCCCACCCCCAGTTCCACTTCTGGTCTGCAATTCTGAGATGCTGCCCATGCCACCTCCAAGCCCCCATTCTATACGAGCTGCACAGCACCCCAGCCCACATGTCACCCCCTTCTTGCCTCAACGTAAATAACAAAAAATAACCTATGATACAGCACAGATGGGTTCTCTCTCAAGAAAGGGCCAATTATTGAAGATCTAGTGGAAGGAGAAGTCATAAATATCCCAGTTTGCCACAGATGAGGGGAATTAACCACACAGCAATGAAAGAAAACTGGCCTCCTGTGGAGGAAGCATTCAAAGACACCCCCCACCCAGTGCAGAACTCTGGGATAAGTCCATTGCTAGCCAGGGATGGGACATTTTGGGAAGCAGCCCTGAGTTTTTTTTTTTTTTTTTTTTTTTGAGACAGAGTCTCGCTTTGTTGCCCGGGCCAGAGTGAGTGCCGTGGCGTCAGCCTAGCTCACAGCAACCTCAAACTCCTGGGCTCAAGCGATCCTTCTGCCTCAGCCTCCCGAGTAGCTGGGACTACAGGCATGCGCCACCATACTCGGCTAATTTTTTATATATATATATATTTTTTTAGTTGTCCAGATCATTTCTTTTTATTTTTTTTAGTAGAGATGGGGTCTTGCTCTTGCTCAGGCTGGTCTCAAACTCCTGACCTTGAGCGATCCACCCGCCTCGGCCTCCCAGAGTGCTAGGATTACAGGCGTGAGCCACCGCGCCCGGCCAGCCCTGAGTTCTTGAAGGCACCTTCACTCTAGGAGTATGATTCGTATGCACTGTGGAGAGTATAGTAGAGACCAGAGCTCTATCCGTCAGATTTCTATTTGTTATTTGGAAGAACTTGCACAGTGGAAGGGATGTCTTGAGGTTTCGAGCTGTCACTGGAAGAATTCCAGCAGAGACAGAACACATCCTCCCTGGGGCCAAGGGCAAGAGTCTCTGGGGAGCAGGTGGAAGTGTGGAACTCGGGGAAAGACCAAAGCTGAAGGAAGAAGCTGGTGTACTTGGGCCAGCCTCCTTCCTGGTCCACGCCTGTACCTTCTCACTTGTCACCATGAACCCCTCAACCCCAGCTGCCTCTGCCCACACTCCAATCTGCTTCCCATTCCTCCCAGCCTCCAAAGAAGATTCTGGAATCTTAGCCCCAGAAGAGCCTGAACCACAGGCTCTGCCCCAGCACTTCTGCACAAAGTATAAGACAGGAGCAATCCAAGAGTGCCCTCAATTTCATTTCTTGGCCCCTTAACTCAAAGAAACAGAACTCAGGATTCTAGAACCAGTACTGTACCGGGATCCTGGGTTCTGGAGAGGGCTGTTTCTAAAGCATCTCCAAGGAAGAGTTTTCCAAAACCATACAGGGAGACTCACTTTAGAAGAGGGGCTAAAGTTTCTGTCCAGGTATACCCAGGAATCATGGTTCCACCTCCCTTCACGCCCACACTCCCGGTAAGGTCACCAGCTCCTGGCTCCTATTTTTTTGTAGGCCTGGAGTGATAGGGTGGGTAAAGAATTTACAGGATGCAGAGGCGGGGTAGGAATCCCCCAGGGGGCTGGGTTGGGTCCTGAAGTTGCTAACCGGTTCTCCCCCACCCTCGGATGGGAGAAGTTGAAGGTGTCTGAGGAAGGTTGTGGTGACAACGACAGGGTCTGAGTGGGTGGGTGTGAATAGGGCCTGTAAGAACCCAGAAGTGAGGTTAGAATGTGGGGTCTCAGCTTGGAGAGAGGGGCCCTAACTCAGCGGAGTCAGCTGTTCAGGGTGCCCCCAGGGTGCCCTTTGAAGCTGGGAGGGGGCTTTGATCTGGGGTCTGCCTGGCCAGATGCGCTGGGAGAGGGGGTGGAGAAGCCCACTGTCCCCTGGCCTCCCCCCACCCCCTCCTCGGCGCGAAGACCGTTTCCGGCAGTTGCAGGAGGCACCCGCCCCCCACCCCCCGCCTTGCAGCTGTTCCCCAGCTGCCCCGCCCCACCCCACAGACAGCTGGGAGAGAGGCTGAGGGAGGGGGCGGAGCCGGCCCAGCTGCTGAGCCGGGGGAGGGCAGCGACATGAAAGAGCCGGGCCGGCGGGGGCGGCGGGCGGAGGAAACGCCCCCGGCGGTGGCCTCCCTGCGGGCTTGGCACATCTGGGCCACAGGAGCCGCCGCCGGGCCTGTGGGGCAGGGAGCCGCGGTCGATCCCCGGCCCTTCCCGGAAAGGCAGGCTGATGGGCTCTGAGGACGCAGGGCGGCGGGAGGCGGCCTGGGCTGCGGGTGCGCAGGGCGTGAACCTGGGGGCGGCAAGGCCTTCAGGGCGGGCAAGGCCCTCAAATGCCTTCTTTAGTGGGCCTTTGTCCCGGGGCAGCCCCAGCTCTTTCTGGGCCTCCACTGCCCCTGGCCCTTTTGGGAGGGGGGTGACAGCTGCTCCCACAAAGTCAGGGACAGCTGGGTGGCTGCTTCCCTGGCTGCCCAGGCACCCCCCAGCCCACACTACTGGCAGCCGTGGCTTCGCCTACAGCTGTGTGCCTGAGTGTGTCATTGCCTGGGGAGGGCTTCAAGGCTGGGGAGAGCCTCAAGCCCATCCCACCCCCACCAGAACCTCCCCTCCATATTTCGTCGGATTGATGTACCTGGAGAAAGGGCCCCTCCCATCAGCCAAAACAAAATTAGGCCAAGTGGGAAGGAAATCGGGCAGCTTTCTGTCTTGGCTCCCAACCCTTGGCATGGGGGATGTCCCAGGGCTCTTGACAAACTAGAGAAAGGGAGGGTGAGACAGTAGCAGATGTGAGTGGCACTGTGTCTGTCTGGGGGCTGCAGGGGCACTGAACTCCAGCCATCCTCCCCTCCCTTCAGCCCTAAACAGGTGCAAAGAAGTGGGGGCAGCTGTGGTCATACTGCTCCTGGCTCCAGCTCCCTGCCAAACTGGGGAGGGGGCACAATGAGGCAAGGGCCCGCCCACCCCACCCGAGTGGTCCTCTACACCCACAGCAGGGGGCAGAGGCACTTAGCAGGACTCTCGTTTGGTCTGGCCAGCCCCAAAGCCTTTACTTTTGAGAGGGATGACTAGGGGTCCACGAGGCTTGCACCACTGGCATGGAACTTTACCCACAGGCTCCCTGCCTTGTGCTAGGCTTCATGGGGTGGGACTTGATTTTGCCCAGACAAGGGGACAGAGAACTAGGCACCCAGCAAAGACTGCCCTCCTCACAGATCTGCAAAGCGTCAGGCAGCAAACCAGAGAGCCAGCCCTTGGTGTGTTCCAGTCCCTTCTCCCCCTCTCACCCAGGAGTCTCTGTGAGAGAGACCAGCCCCTCATGGCAGCACTTCTCAAACCCCAGGAAGTGTCAGAATCACCAGGAGTTCAAAATGCAAATTCTTGGGCTCTCAGATTCCCGCTGAATCTAAGCTGGGCCTCAGGAATCAGCCCTTTTAACAAGCTCCCAAGACTGGGAGAGCGGGGAAACCCTGCCAAGCAGTTTCACCCCAAAGGGCTGGGGGTGGGATGTCTTTTTCATCCTGCTACCCCACCTCCACCCCTCTCAGGGCCAAACCTTCAAGTCACCAAAGGAAGTATGGTGATTAGTGGCCCCCACTCCCTATGGGGGCCGAGGCCCACCTAGATTAAGTTCCAAGAGGACAGGGTCTGTTCTGCCTGTGTGCCTACAGCCCTGCCCTGCACAGCGCCCGGCTCCTAGTGTGTGCCCGAAAAATATTTGTCGCCTGAAGGAGGTAAACTCGGCAAGACTCATAGAAAGGTGTTTCTCCTTTGTCTGTCCCAGCGAAGAGCACACTGGCAGAACCTCAAAGAGATGCCAGGGCCCAGGCAGCATGGGGCTGGGCGCTGGAGGCCCTCAGCAAATATTTGCAAATGAACTCAAGGCGGAGAGTGGATGTAGTCAGTGCCAGACCAGTTGACATTCACAGGCCTGGAACCGGAGGACCAGGAGGAACAGAGACAAGGAGGGCAGGGGCTTTTTTCCTTAGAGGGCCCTTCCTCACACCAGTGCCTGAAGACCCCGGGCCTCAGGATGCTGGGGTAAGAGCGAGGCAGGGAGCGGGACTGCGCCATCATGTTTATTAGAAGGTTGGATTTCAGTGTGTGCTCTAGACAGATTACAGAATAAATACCTGCGCCTTGAGAACAGGAAGTCCACGATTCATACAAAGTGCTCACTATAGGAAGTAGCTGTGTCAAAATCCAGGCAAGGACACAACTCAGCAGTCCCTCCTCCCTGCTGACCTCAACAAGGGCTGTGCTATTGTTTTTTATTTTATTATTTCATTTATTTCTCTTTATTATTATTAATATTATTATTATTTGCTTTTGCTGTGGTCACTATCATTGGCAAAGTTCCTTTTCCCCTTTCCTGGACATGGGGTTCCTGTCTTTAAAAGATTCCACTCTGAGGCTGAAGGTGCCAAAAGCTGCTTGAGAAGTGGCCTTGAACTCCGTCTGGGAAGATGGTGAGGAGAAGGAAGCAGGATAAATCATTCTTGGTTTAAAAAAATTAAAAAACAAAAACAAAAACAAAAGTCCCACAATCTACAGGTCATTCTTTACTTGACCAGTGATCAAACTGCCCAAAAGAAAAACGAGAGGATAAACAGGCCAGTGGGCACGGGCCTTCCTCCTGGGTGAGGTGAGAAGGGCTAGGCCCCCCCAGAGCTTTAGGGGAAGCTGAGGTGCCTTCCAGCCATGGGAACGTAGGGGAAGGAGTAGAAGAAAAAGGAGAGACAGAGGGAGAGAGAGAGAGAGAGAGAGAGAGAGAGAGAGAGAGCTCAGAGCCTTGAGACAGACACTTTCCCAACTCCAGGGCCACCTGCGGCCCCAGTCCAGGCCAGCTCCCACTGTCACCTCCGCGTCCAGGAGATTCATAATAATAAAAAAAAAAAAATCAAAAACAAAGCCAAAACCAAAACAAAATCCAAAAGGAAAAGATCTGGGGAAATGGAAGAAGAGGGAGGAGGAAGGTAGAAGGGCAGGTCTCTGGATGCATAATCCCCGAGCCACCGGGGGCTGGCAGGGAGGTTCCCCAGCGCCCCACCGCCCGCGTGGCGTTAGCTCGTCACGTAGTGCTTGGTGGACGGCTGCCCGTACACCCTGTAGAAATCCTGGTGGCCGGGCTGCTGGGAGGCGTCGAGCCAGTCTCTGACTGCCAGGCCAGGAAGGGACTGGGGGACGGAGGGTGTAGGCGGGAGCGGGTGTGAGTACTCCTGCGAGGGCACTGTCCAGGGAAAGTGGCCGGAGCGGGGGTAGGGCTGGTGGCCACCATGGTTGGCCACGGAAGAACAGTAGCAGTTGTCCACGGAACAGACGAGAATCTTGCGGCCACCATACTGGGGGAGCATGGGCTGCTGGGCGGCAGAGCCATTGGGATACTGCGACGGGGGGAACACAGGGCTTGAGTGCACTGGTTGGGCGCCGCCCGGCAGGGCCACCAAGTGCTGCGTGGAGCTGCAGGGCCCCAGGGGCTGCCCAGACTGGCCCTCGCCGCTGGCTGTGCCTGCCGCCCCATACTGGCCGCCCACAGGGCCCGATGATGTCTCTAGGAAACTGGCCTCAGGGAAGGCCGTTGAGTGCTTGCGCTTTTCCGCCCCAGAGCTGCTCACGCCACAAGGGTACAGGGGGACACTCTGCAGGAAGGGCACCGGCGTGCTGAAGGGGCCTGCGGAGAGTTTGGAGCAAAAGTCGCCAAAGCTCCCACCCCGAGCAACCCAGGCCTCCTCCTCCCTACATCTATAGAACCAAGCATGTTACATCTCAGGTAATGCCCACTCCTCCATTAGGAGGTAGAGACGTTATTATTCCCATTTTACAGCTGAAGAAACTGAGGCTTCGGGAGGTAACGTCGCTTGCCCAAAGTCCCACAGCTAGAAGTGGGAAAGCCAAGATGTAAGGAAAGCTCTACCTAACCAGGCTGTGCTGCTTCTCAGATGGAAGGCTCTGGCATTTACCCCTGCCCAAAGGGCTCTCTCTCCCTTCGATGGAAGACCTCACCCTCACCTTCTAGCATCTTCCGCAGCTGCTTCTCCTTCTTGGCCACCTCGTTCAGGAAGAGCTTGGAGTTCAGGTGGCCGATCTTAGGGGGAGAAAGGCTGCTGCCCGTGCAGGTCTGGGTCCTGGGGGCAGTGGACGGGGCATCTGCTGTGAGGAGGTATCACCGGTGAGCCCGCCCTACCTCCCCGCCGTGGGCCTGGCCCTCCCCACCCACCCCAGATGTGCTCCCCTGAGGGCTGGGGGCCATCTGCTCACCTGTCCATCAGGATTTTCACAGACTTGGTGTTCTATGGGAAGAGAAAAGGGACAGTCAGTAGAAAAAGCAGCACAGGGAGAGGGGAAGACAGAAGCTTCCCTCCCCCTCTCCCCAGGCAGTGCTGACCCTCTCATTCTGGCCAGAGTGTGGCCTCGGGTGGGGGTTGCCAGTTTTGGAAGACAAGAATAGCTAAGGTTTCCTGAGCACCTGCTGTGCAATCTACACTATTGTAAGTGCTTTCCATGCATCCACACAGAATCATTTCATCCACACAGCTTTCCTGGGAGGAGGGCTCCCCAGGCCTGTAACCTCTTAGCTGAAGTCTCTGGGGCCAGATGTGTTTTAGAATTTGGAATTTTTTGGATTTTGGAAGGAGAATATGGTGCCTGTACCATATAGTACATATCATCCCCAGCAAGGCACCACAGTCTAATACAGCAACATTTCGGCAGCAAAATGTTTGAATTTTCATACCAAGTCAGATAAATAAAGACCAAATTACCCAACATCAGTTCAGGTCAACTTCTGCTGTTAAGAAATGAGTTGCTGAAATTTTTTTCTGTTAATTTTCGGAGATTTTTAAAAGTTGGAATTGTGGACAAGGGCAGTGGACCTGTATTACCAGCTCTACTTTATAGGTAAGGAACAAGGCACAGGTTGCCTCTAGGACTTGCCCAAGGTCACGGAGCTTGTAAGAGCCTGCAGGTGTATTTGAACTCATGCAGACTGGCTCCAAAGACAAGGGCATCTGCACACACTGGTGGGGGAGATTGGGTGGGGGAGCAGAGAACTGCAGACCCCAATTTTGGATTTGTGCTCTGGGTCCCACCGTCCTGGTTGGGGCCCAGCCCACCTTCATGAAGCTGACATCCTCCGTCTTGTCAAAGAGCAGCTGCAGGGAGCCGAGCAGCTTCTTGGCCTCCTGCATGCGCTCCCCGAGGTGCAGCGCCTGCGCCGCGTTCTCGCTGCAGAACTTGGCCTGGGCCTTGTCCAGGACCTCCACCGTCTGTCGCAGGTCCTCGTCCAGTAGCTGGTGCAGCTTCTCATACTGCAGTCGAACTTCCTCCTTCAGCTGGCTCACTTTCTCCTGCAGGGACAGGGGCAAGAGTGGGCAGGCAGGTGAGCACTGGGGCCTCTGGCTCCCGCCCCTACTTGTGTCACATCCTATGAGACCCCAAGTGCCCAGGCTGCCACAGGCTCCTGAGGGAAAGGTCTGACCTGCCAGTTCCCCACTGGTAACACAGGGCACTGTGCCAGCCACCCCTGGCACCAGTGGGGGCTCATCCATGGACAGTTCATTCAATGACTGCAGAGGGATTCTGACACAGAGCCACACAGTAAATCTTTAGGAGGAAACTCGCCAGAGGGCCCGCACCAAGCTGCCCCTACCCATACCACGGGCATGGGCTCAGCTACCTCCACCAGGCGCTTGTCCGACTCGAGTTTATACAGCTGGTCCTCGATGTCCTGCTCTCGCTCCTCCAGCCGGTCCTGCTGCTTCATCAGCATCTTCTGTAGAGACAGTTGGGGGAGGGGGTATCAGAGGGGCTGAAGCTCCAATCCTTCTCAAGGATGGGTGAGCAGCAGCTTTCCCTCCATACAACAGACTCATCCTACAGATCCTTGGACCTAGCCCCTTCTGGCCCCCACGCAATCCCAGAGGGCTGCTGAGAGCTGTCTGGCCATCCTGTTCCCAGCAAGAGGAAGCCTGGAATAGCTCCCCACACACACTTACACCATGGGCTTTCTGAGGGCAGGGCTGGGCAAGCCTCTGTTCTACACACTTTTCCTGTATAGACTTAACCAATCAGCCCAGGAATGCTATGAGGTGAGTACTGTTATTACCCTCATTTCACAGAAGAGGAAACTGAGGCCTAGAGAGGTTAAGTAATTTGTCCAAAGCCACAAAGCTAGTAAATGGCAGAGCTGGGCTACAAACCCAGTGATCTGGCAGCAGGGTCTGTTCTGACCCAGGCCGTGCTGCCTCCCTCTGTGGAGCAGCCTCACATGCAGAGGGTCAAAGCACCTCCTGAGGCCACACAGGCCCTCCCAGCCCAGTCCAGAGATCTCGCCTTATACTTATATACAGTACGGCCTCTCTCCTCCCAGCCTCTCCATCCCTCTTGTCCTCCTCCCTCTCAGACATACCCCTTCAAACAGGATCTCTCCCCTGCTCAAGAACCCTCGATGACTCCCTCCTGTCAAATGCTTTAAAATGGCAATGAAGGCTCTTTTACACCCTGACTCTTTCGGCCAAGTGGGCTGGTGTCCTGTCCTCATCACTCTGCACATGTAAACACCCTGCACTCTGTGTATGGTTTTTCTGCAGCCCACAGAGACCCTCCCTCCCTTTGTCTATCCATCAAGGCCCAACTTAAGTCCCCTCTCCTCTAGGAAACTTTCCATGACTCCTGCTCTGAGTCTGCGCAGATCTCTCCCTGTCCTGGCCACAGGGTAGGGATGTCACATTCTGCCCTCCCTCTATAGCTGTGCTGTCCAATATGGTTGCCATTAGTCATGTTTGATCATTTAAATTTAAGTTAATTAAAAATAAATTTAACATCAGTTCCTCAGTTGCACCAGCCTTAACTCAAGTGCTCAATAGCTACACATAGCTAGTATCAGACACTACAACTCTGAAACATTACCATCATTGTAGAGGTTCTATTAGCACTATTTTAGAATCTTCGAATTTTCTCACAAACTGTAGTCTGATCTCCCTAAAAAACTCAAGGCCTCTTAAGAACAGGACTTTGCTGCTTTCTCTACCTCCCTTCAAAGCAAGGCCACACGAAGGCCTGAGCACCCACTAGACACATAATGTATTTACTGAATAAACCCATGGGTTCTACACACCAAGTCAGATTTGTAAAACAGCTCTGTGTAACCGCACACACTCACTCATAGTGAGTGTCCACTCAGCAAGGAATGGTTCTCCTTCTTCCTCTGTGGGGACCACAGAGTAACCCTTGAGTTTGATCCCATGACCCCCACTCTCAGCCACATCCAGCTGGCTTCTCAAATACAAGCTGCGACTAATCCTTTCCTTGCTCGCCCAACCCATCTTCCATATGGGGAAACCAAGGCACGCAAGAGACCTCAGCAAGACCGTTTTGTGTTGGTGGCTACCCTGGAAACAAAGAACCAGGACCCTGGGGACAGGAAGTGGGGGGGTAAGCCTCTTTCATGTAAGCTGGGGAAGCCTGGGGCACCCCCTTCCCTCACAACCGGACCTTTCAATGATCCAAGGCAGGAGCGCCAAGAACCAGACCCAGGAGTCCCTGCCCTGTCCCCAGCAGCACCTCACTCTTGCAGCAGGTCCCCCAGCCCAAGGATTAGAGCCTGACAATAAACACAGCTTGGGTGGGGGGCAGCAACAGAGGGCCCCACAGGATTGCCCACTCACAGGCACACAACTGCACCCACACCCACACCCACACACTCATACATCGCCACCTGAGCCCTGGGCCCACCTCATGCTCACTGTCGCACTGAGCTGGACATGTACTTGCACCCAGCCCCTCGCAGTGAAGGCTGGACCTCCTGGAGGCCCCAGACAGTGGGGAGAGGCCGGGCACAAAGGCAGGGTGATCAGGATACTCCTTCAGAAACACGAGGCCTGCTTATATCCCTGGGACAGCTGGCCCTCAAATTCTCGCCTGCTGGCTGTCCCATGCCCTCATTCAGGATGAGGGCCCCCCAGGTGTACCTCACAGTCCAGGCCACTCCTGCCAGCTCAGCACCTGGGACACCTGAAAGCCCAGGCCCACTCACCCCACACATCTCGCCAGGCGCTCCCTGCCCAACTGCTTCTCCGCGACCAGATCCATCTGTATGTATCAGGTTAGGGGCCTGCCTGGCCGAGTCCCACAGGAAGGGCAGGACAGAGACAGCCCCAGGTTCCCAGCCCACTCTCTCTCAGAGGACAGGAGTGGAGCTGTTCCATGCCTACCCTGAAGGAGTGGGGCTGGGGCCCCTTTGCCCCAACTCCCACTGAGACCCCCTCCCCAGGGCTGACGATCCCTCAGGGCAGAGCTGAGGGAGGCCCTTCCTGAGCAGCCTGGGTCACGGGGCTCAGCCCCTTCCCTCTTCTTCTAGGCTTTCCTCAGAGTCTGCCCTGGCAGCTTCTACCCTGCCGTGTGTTCCCTTACCACCGGGGCTCCAGGCCCTGGTTTCTGTCTGTCCTAGGGTCCCTCTCTTTGGGGGGGAGCCCAGCCCAGGCCTAGCAAAGGCAGTGGCCATAGGCCCTGGCGGGTGGACGGGTTCCATTTCCCTTCTCCCGCCTCAGAGGGCTCCTGTCTGGTGCAAGGGCTGGGGTGAGAGCAGGAAGGGGAAGGAAGCTGGCCAGGGGTGCCAGTGGGAGGGCTGGCAGAGGGGCCCATGCTGGCCGGCTCACCCTTGCAGGGCTGCTCTCCTTTGGGGCCAGGTCCTGCTACAGACAATGCCTAGGAGAAGCAGGGGTTGCTGCCATCTCAAGCACTGGGAAGTTGGGAGCAAAGAGGAAAGTACCCATCTGCTACCCCTTCATGACTGCCACCACTGTCCCGCCAAATGACCAGCCAGGCTGCCGCAATGCTGAGAGACAGGAGGAGGGGAAACAGGGCTTGGCCCACCCCACTGCAGACAGCCTCCTTTCCACCCCAACCCCCACCTGCCCCTGGGAATGGCTAAGAGCCGAGGCCCCGTTGCCCATCTGGGAAAAACCCACAGCTGAGGTAGGACCAAGTTTCCCAGCTTGATTCAAGCAAGGACTCTCAGTGCAGGGGCGAAGGGTGGGGGACACTTTACACACTGCCCTCAGCCCACAAGGGGTCACCTGGACTGTGGCAAACTTCAAGTGTGCAGAACAGAGCAGAGCGGGAACTAGAAGCGCTTGAGAGACCAGGCCTCTGGGGGCACATGGGATCCAAGCCCACTCGCCACCGCCCCTGCCCCTTAGGGCCTAAGGCCTTCCAGGTCAGCTCTGGGCTGGTGAGGGCTCCACGCCCATCCCTCCACACCCCGGGGCACCTGGGAACCATAAGCCCTGCATTCCCACCCTGGGAAAGCCTCATGTCCCCCTGGAGCCTGACTGGCCAGGCCCGTGAGGCCTGGGGATTCTGGGCCGTATAAAAGTTAATAAATAATAATAAAATCCTCAAGTCAACCTTGAACAGAAAACAAGGTCAGGAGGGAACAGGGCCCCAGGGTCTGGGGCTGTTCAGACCGGGCCAGGGCTGGCCGCATGGTCCCTGTGGTGGTGGCAGGGGCAGGGCTGGGGGGAAGGAAGAGGGGACTGGGAGGCTGGGACACCCCTTCCTGTGCAGGTCTCTGCCCAGGTGACTCTCGTGCCAGCCCCAGCTCTGGCTCCAGCCCCTCCTCAGAGCTGCCTCATGCTACTTCCTCCCCAGGGCCAAGCCCTCCCCTCAATCCCCACCCAAGCCTAGTCCTCCTCTCTCCACAGGCCCGCAGCACTGTCCCCTTCTCTCAGGAAAGCTTCTGCCTGCCCTAACCCCCTTCCATGCCTCAGCCCCTGCCTTGGGTTACCATGTGAACCCCCAGGCTGGGAAAACCGCAGACCCAGAGAGCAGGGGCTACAGGGCAGGAGCCAGGGCAAGGAGAGAGGCAGGCCTCGGATGAAGTCCGCGGCAGACCCCAGAGAGGGTTTCCCAGCTGCGGAGCGGAATTAGCTTTTGCCATGCAGAGAGCAGCGCTCTGGGGCAGCAGAACAAAGAGGCGAGAGAGAAAGCCCCCCTTTGTCTGGGTCTGAATGCCAGGCCAGCCAGGAAGGCAGGCTTTCCCAGAGCCAGGGACGAGGCCGGCCAGGCCCGCCTGCTCAGCCAGGACAGGGGCCCCAGCCAGGCTCCCTGTGCCCACCCAGACTGCCCCCAACACAGCAGCGCAGGACCCACTTGGACCCCTACCGCCAATACCTGCCACAGCCAACAAGCTCTCCCCAAGGTGAATCCCATCTTTCCCTCCCTTCCCCAACACCCCCACCAGGGGGGAAAGTCACATGCCCCCTAGCAGACGGCACAGCCACCACACCACGATCACCTGAGCAGGCAGGCACTCACACACCAGCAGAGTCACCTGGGCAGTCAACTTCAACTCACAGGTACACAGCAAGCGTGGCATGGGCCACCGTCACACTCTCACAAACACGCACATGCACGTCTTCCCGACCCAAAGCCACGCACAAGACAACTACAGAATTCAGTCAGTCCCATCGCACCTTCTGAGAGATCCCCACATGAGATACAAAAAATAAGTCACATTTGACACATACAACCCATTCGTGCTGGCTACACATGTGAGTGTTTGAGTGTGCGCACACACGCACACCTGCAGGCAGACAAGGATGTGCAGCCACCCAGAGCTGCAGGCAGCAGAGTAATCAATAGGGCATGCATGACAGGTGCCCGGCTGTGTCAGCGGATCCTGGGGTGGAGGCGGGTAGTCCGGCCTCTACCTGAGGCTCCTCTCAGGGCCCAGGGAGGAAGCCATGCCAGGCCCCCTTCCAGGAAGACACAGGCTGGTCTAGGAGGGGCAGCGACATGACCCTCATACCACACACACACACACACACACACGCACGCGCCTCTTCACCCCATCTAAGATCCCAAGAGCCTGGTCTACTGAGGGGAGGGGAGCAGTGGGGTCTGCATTGCCACAGTCAGGCTGTAGCCTCAGCCCCAGTGAGCCAGGACAGCCCTCACTGCTACAGCAGCCCACCCACACACAGACGCATGGGGCAGAGACCCAGGACTCCCTCCAGGGTCCCAGTGCACCCCTTCCAGCCACAGGCAATGTGAGCAGGGTACACTCCCCCCCAAGCAGCTGCAAACCCCAAACTGGCCCAGGCAGTGGGATCCCCTCCCCAGAGAAGACCTCTTCTCAACTCTGAACCTCTGAGAATGCCAGAAACAGGATCCTGGCAACATTTCCAGCCTTGGTCTGGGATCCTAGAGATGGATAACACAGAAATACAACTATGACTGCACAAACTCAAGCAGACCCCTGCACAGCCCCTCACACACATAACCAGGCCTCCTCTCGGCTCTTCTTTCCATGCTGAGGGAGGGCACGACATAAGGGTGCTCCCAGCTCCTACAGTCCCCTGTTGCTCAAGTGAACCCCTGAACCTGGGGGCTGAAAGGGGGTCTGATCTTCAGGGCTGCCAGGCTTGAGCCCACCTGGATGTCCCAATCTTGGCTGTCCCCTCAGCCCCATGGAAGAACACTTTTAGGGTCTAAGCACATCCCAGAGAGCAGTGTCTGGGGACCACCAGTGGGCATCCAGGCCTCAGGGCAATGTGGCTGACACATTGACTTCCCAAGGGCAGAGCAGGGCATCGACTGACAGTCCCCTTCTCGTCCCCCAGGCTGGATGCCAGCCCTGCTGGCCCTTTGCTGGGCCCCTGCTCTAGGCCATCACCCAAGTGCTCTGTGGGTGCTTGCAGGCATGTGAGGGTGGGGCCACCAGGGAGGGGTTAATCAGGGTTTCCTATTTCCATTTCCATGTCAGCAGCCCCACCCCCACCCTAGCCCCAGGCAGAAAAGGAAGCACGGAAGCAGAGCCTAGATTTTACTTAGATTTTAATTAAGGCCTGTGCCAGGTCTCTCCCACATCCTGGAAGATTCTGCTGCCTTCATCCAGGGCACCAGCAAAGGCCCTTTAATACAGACTCCCTCCAGCAGGGGCCAAGGGGCCAAGGAAAAGGCCCCTCCCCCTATATGGCCTACAGAGAGGAAAGTGTTCAGGTTCCCCGTGCCTCCCCCACCACACCAACACCCAGGGCAGGTGCGTGGGGCCCCTACTCCTCCACATTCAATAAGTCAAACTCACACTTCGGCGACACTGGGCTATTGAAGCAATTCCAACTGCAGTGCCCAGGGGCACCAGAAAAAATCTGGGGGCCTGCGGTGGGGGAGCCTGGAGGAGGATGAGACTCTGGCTGCCGCTGCAGGGCACAGATGCTGAACGCACAGAATTGCACATCTGGCTCTGATGCAACCCGCTACTTCTGAGCCTGCCCACACCAGGCACAAGAACACACACACACACACACACACACACACACACACACACACCATGGAACTGTTAACAAAGTTCAGTGCCTGCTTCCATCCGGTCCACATTTCTGGAGATCAGGGGCCTGCTGGTGGGAACCCCAGGGTATACTCTGCATACATGTGCCACCAGACATCCCCTCCCCCAACTACACAGGCAGGAGACAGGTGCATTTGAGGGCAAAGCAGACAGTCTCAAAGACACTCCAAAATACAGACACACACCTAAACACACCCTCCTACACCAAGTCAGGTGTGATATGTTTTATTCCCCACCCCAATTAAAGACATCCCCAGCACTGAGACCTGGCTAGGAGCAGCACCGTGGGTGTGGGCACACATCCCTCTATCATCAAGGTTGTTGTCCCCTCCTCTGTTCCTTTCTGCCACATCTCCTCCTTTCCCCTCCTCTCACTTTCCACTGCCAATCCCAGGACAGAGAACTGGACAGCCCTCCTTTCTCCTGCCTCTGCACTTTTCCCAGCCTCCTCCCCCAGCCCTTCCATCTTTATTAATAGCAGCAGCTTCCAACACTGGGGAAAGTGTGGGCTGTGCCTGCCCTGAGCTGGGGGTGGAGGACACAGGGGCTCATCCGTCATCCGCTTCCCAGACCTTTTCCAATAAGTGGGGAGGGGAGGCAGTGGCTCCTCTCTCCGTTCTCCATGCTTCCTTTAAGAAACCAGAGGCTTATCCTGGCACAAAAAAACCCAGGGTTAGCCCATCCAATTGGAAACTAATTATACAGCAAATTTTATTTGTTATCCTCGCCCTCAGCCTGTGGTGGTCCTCCTGCATTTTGTTGGTTGTATGTGTATGTTTTTTAATTGCTAAACAGTGACTCATTCTGACTGGTCCCCCACACAGGAAACAGCCCCATCTCCAATCTTGCCCTGCTCAGAGCTTCCTCATACCCAAGCTCCCCACTGGCCTCAACTAGCCTCCAGGGGCCTCCACCCATAAACACTCCCAGTCAGACCAAAGCCCAACCTCGCCCGCCCCCATGATATCACACCCAGGCCCCAAGCTGGGGCTTCTGAGACGGCTCAGCCGGTCTCCGGCCCACCCCTTCCTTCTGGTATGACTCAACCCTGAAAGCAAGGGGACTGGGGAAGGACCTAGGAAGAGCCCCTGCCCCCACTGAAGTGGATGGAAGCATTGCCTCAGTCCAGCTCTAAAACCAGGCCCAGAGGCCTGAGGGGGAAGGCGGGCTTGACATTGGCCGTGGCAGCAGGGTGTATACAATGGGAGGGGATGCGGTTCTGTAATCACCCAGCCGGCAGCCCAGGGGAGCCAGCTGCCTGAAACCAGATTTCAAGGCAGCTCAACCTTAAACCCACAGGATTCTTTTTCAGTCTTCCACTTCCCCTCCCCAAATGTGGGAGGGCTGTGAGAGAGGGCTCAGGGTGATGAAGACACATACTTTAAGGTTTGTTCATGCAGGCACCGTGCAACACACACAGGCACACAGCGCTTCTCAAACATGGAGAACAGGCTATCGGGAATAATCCCAATAGCTGAGACACAGTCCAGTGACTCCGCTGGCTGTCCAGACCTTGTCCAGATAGATACCCGGAGTTCTGCTCTCCCTCCGGAAGCTCCCCCCAACCCCCAATGTGTTTCCAATAGAGCTTAAAACTAATATGGCTGCTTTTGTTTACTTCCTCATTGGTATGCCAGCATCATGGATCATGTCAGCCACAGCAGCGGCACAGGACACTCATTACATAAACAGCAGCTGGAGAAGCAGGACCGGGGTCACTGCCTTGGTGACTTCCCGTAGGGCCTACAGAAACTACGCCGGGGGAGGGAGCTGCGCAAAACAGAAAAGCAACACCCAAACTCTACCCCTGGCAGTCCCACGCCCCAATTCTATAAAGAACTCGCAAGATGGACCCTGTGAGCGCAGGTGCGGGAATGTATCAAGCAGCGATCAGGACCCTTCTTCCCAGGACCTTGCCCCCAAACTTTCAGAGAAGAGTTTGGAAAGGGGCCACTGGCCTGATGTCACAAGTCAGCTTGTCGGGATGGGTGGTCCCCAGGCGAGAGGGAAGGAGAGAGACAGAGGGGGGGAGAGAGAGAGAGAGAGAGAGAGAGAAAGAGGGAAGGAGGGAGAGGGA
Source organism: Propithecus coquereli (assembly GCF_000956105.1). NCBI lineage: Eukaryota > Metazoa > Chordata > Mammalia > Primates > Indriidae > Propithecus > Propithecus coquereli. The sequence goes on along the minus strand of NW_012153396.1, from coordinate 3,918,053 downwards.
GAGGAGTACTTGCCCGGATCTCATTCCTCCGAATCTCCACGTCGCACACCGAGTGTCCCTGATGCGCGCCGCTGTAGTAGCAGCAGTACTGGCACACGGCCACCTGCTCGGCCTCGCAGTGGTAGAGGCGGTAGGCGTTGTGCTGCGGGCAGCTCCAGGCCCGCACGTCGTCCGCCTCCACCAGGAGGTGCCCGCGGGCGGTGGAGGGCTGCTGCAGGTGCGTCTGCACGTGGGACTGGCAGCAGGGCGCCTCGCAGCGCAGGCAGACCTTCTGCGCGGGCAGCGGGGGGCCGCGGCGGCAGAACACGCAGTGCAGCGCCGCCGGCGGCTTCTCCACGTGCAAGGCGTTGAACTTCTCCACGATGTTGGTGAGCTTCAGGTTCTTCTCCAGGCCCGGCTTCTGGTTGTAGGCCTGGTTGCACTCCGGGCAGCGCACCAGGCCGCTGTCCTTGGCCCACGCCTCGCCGATGCAGCCCCGGCAGAAGTTGTGTTTGCAGGGCAGCTGCACCGGCTCCACGAAGACGTGCAAGCAGATGGGGCAGATGAGCTCCTCCTCGAAGCAGTTTTTCCAATTCTCCGCCATGGCGGCTACGGGCAGGGGGCCCGGGCAGGCCTCCCCAACTCCCCAGCACTGGGGGTCCGTCCGGAGCAGCTGTAGGCCCAGCGAGCCCCGAGCTCCGGCCCCAGCCGGCCCCGACAGTCGCTCAGTCAGCAGCACCTTCCGCGTGCCCGCCCCCCAGAGGAGGGAGCCTCGGTCCTCACGCCGCGCGCGCAGCCGGCTGCGTCTCCTCCTCCTCCCGAGCGCCTAGCGGGAGGCGGCGGACTTCGCCAGGGCCGCGGCCGGGGCACCAGCCCTGGAGGGGAGTGCCGGGGTCCAAATTCCATATAAGAGGCCGCCTCCCGGTCGGCGCGGCTAGGGCAGCGGCGGCCCGCGGCCAGCGCTCGGCCCCGCGGCTGACATTGGGGCGCGCCCCACGGCGGACAGAGCCTGGGAGCCGCACACTTCCTCTAGCGACCGCGGCTCCTTCCCGGCTCGTCGGCGCCGCGCCTCCCTCGCCTGGGCCGGGGGTCGAGGTCCAAGGGGCCGGGGAGGCGAGTGCGGCCGCGGCGAGGGTTGCTAGATCCGGACCGGGCGGAAGAGGCGAGCCGGCGGTCCCCTGGCTGGCTGGCGTTGGGGTGCGGGCTGCGGGGCGCAGGCGGGCCGGCTCCGGGGCGCTGCGTGCGCGCAGGGGCAGTCATTCAGATGAAATTCCAGTCCCCGGCCAGAGACACCAGCCCGCCTCTGCCTTCCTCCTCCCTTCACAAATAGAAACGGAAGGGGGAGGGAGAGAAGTGGAAAAAAAAGGCAACCAGCAAGGGAGGGAGGGAGAAGCCCCGGCGGTGCTCCGGCCTGACCCCCTCGTTGCTACTTCTGCGCTCCCCCGAGGCCCGGCGCCCCAGCCGCGGTGAGACCCCGCTTTCCGTCTCTGCGCTGGGCGGGCGCCTCGGCTCAGCCGAGGAAAACAAGGATTGATCAAACTAGAAAGGAATTTTTCTCAACTGCTAATGAACAGGAGGCTCGGCTCCCGGCCCTCCCCTCCCCCCG
>NW_012153396.1:3913429-3915917 GCF_000956105.1 Propithecus coquereli | reverse complement strand
AGCCACCTTCAGCCATCTTGCGCATATTATTATTATTTCAGGAATAATCTGTTTAATAAAAATAGCTGCGTCTCCAGCCCCCTTCCCCGCATCCTGGGGTCCCCGCCCCCTTTTAATAATAATCTCGATGATAAAAATGATCGGCGGGCCGGGCAGTCCGCGGCTGCCTTTTCCTGCCTCGGCTCGCTCGGGCTCCGGCTCTCCTCCCCCCAGGAAGGGGCGCGGGGGGGCTGGCCGCTGGGGCCGGGGGTGCGTCCTCGCTGCCCGCCAGTCGGCCCCGCCGCCAGCTCTGGGAGGGAAGGGCGCCCTAGCCGCTGCTGCGAGGAGGGCGGGCGGGGGAGGGGCCACGGCCCGCGGGACCGACTGGAGGGGCACACAGGGGTGCCGGGTGCCCCCGCCACGCCTGGCCTCAGAGTCCGCAGCCACGCGGTACACAATGGGTTCCGAGCAGAGTGCGGCCGGCAGGGTGGGGACGCGGGCGGGCAGGGGGCTGCGGTGAGTCGGCTGCCCGGCTAGGGCGCTTAGAGGCGTAGGGGAGGCAGTTGGTAGTGTCCCTACATCAAGGCCGGTCCCGCTTCTCGGGTAGGGGGCGGGGAGAAGGGGAGGGGGAGGCGAGGAGAAAGCCGCTGGCGGCGCCTTTAATCAGCGCCCGCTGGTTCAGCCCACCCGGCACTGGCGAAATTGACGGGCGAGGGGGAGGGGAAGGGGCGGGGCGTATTTTCCGGAAGTGCTGTTACAGCTGTGAGGTGCCCGGCTACTCCCCTTTTCCCTGTCTGGAGTTGGGGCTGTTCCGGAGGCTGCTCCTGCTATTGGTCTCCAAGCTGAGGCTCCACCTCTTTGAGGCGGGGCAAATCCGAGCGACTCACGTGACTTGTACAAACTTCGGTACATTAAACATTGGGGTGTGAAGGGGGGTGGTTTCCGCGCTTCTTAAAAGGGCGATGATGCCTCTGCGTAGCTGGACCACTTCTTCCTGGGCGTATTCACCCGCAGCTTTTTTTTTACCTGAGAGGGAAAGGAGAGTTTATCAATCAGTTTGCTCACTGATGAAACTGAGCAGGGAATTGCTAAGGTTCACTGTGGGGCAATTTCCTGATGTCTTTAATACTTTCCTCCACATCCCTGACGCTTAAAGCTAGCAAGCAAGACAGGAATTATTATCCCTCTTCTATTGATAAGGAAACCGAGGCTCATAGAACTGAAGTGATTTGCGGAGGTCACTCGGTCAATAGATGAATATATAACAAAAGATTTAATGTGCCGGGTATTATTTTAGGCTCTGGGGACTCCCTGGAAAACGTCCAAATTTTTAAAAAAATTTAAATATATGTAGGATAATTTCTGTGATAGAGAATAATAGGCTCACACAGGGCTCTCTGAAAAAGTGACATCTGAGCTGAGACCTAAATGCTGAGGAGGAGTAGAGCAAGTGACAACCTAGGGGAAGAGTGATCCAGTCAGAAGGAAAAACAAATGTAAAAGCAATGGAACAGGCACGCTGGGGCAGAAAGAAGGCTGTGTGTCCAGGAAGAAAGGCAGGTAGAGACCAGAACACACAGGGCCCTGCAGGTCATGGCAAGGAATTGGGACTTTAAACTGGTTGTGAGAGGCTGTCAGATTTGGTATACATTTTGGAAGTAGAACCAACAGGACTTATCGATTGATTAGATATGGGGTAGAGAGTAATCAGTATGATAATAGTAGGAGGGTAGAAATGGGATCAAGATGTATATACAGGCTGGGCATGGTGGCTCACGCCTGTAATCCTAGCACTCTGGGAGGCCGAGGAAGGTAGATTGCTTGAGCTCAGGAGACCAGCCTGAGCAAGAGTGAGATCCTGTCTCTACTAAAAATAGAAAAATTAGCCTGGCATGGTGATGTGCACCTGTAGTCCCAGCTACTGGGGAGGCTGAGGCAAGAGGATCGCTTGAGCCCAGGAGTCTGAGGTTGCTGTGAGCTGTAATGATGCCACTGCACTCTTCCCCTGGGCGACAGAGTGAGACTCTGTTTCAAAAAAAAAAAATAGAATGTATATACAGTATATCCTTCTGAACTATAGTATTCAGAAGGAGTTACTATATCCTATACTATATGTATTATATATATTATATATACCATTTATATATAATATGTATCTTTTATATATATGTTTTTTTCCCCTCTATCCTCTCAAAATGTTTTTAAATGATTCCTAGGATTTGGACCTCAGCAAGAGGCTGGATGATAGCGCTATTGACTAAGAAGGGAGAATTGCAGGGAATTACATTTGGGTAGGGGGTTTTCTAAGTTAAGGTTGAGTTGGCTCAGATATCCCAATGAAAATGTTGAGGAGGCAACTGTATATACAGGCTCAGTGGGGAGGTTTGTACTGGAAATATGGATTTTTAGAGTTGTCATAGATTATGTTCTAAATGGTAGATTCAAATCCAGTTCAGTATGAACTCTGGGTCCCTGATCCTTTTTTTTTTTTTTTTTGAGACAGAGTCTC
>NW_012153396.1:3892445-3913335 GCF_000956105.1 Propithecus coquereli | reverse complement strand
TAGTTTTTTCTATATATTTTTAGTTGTCCAATTAATTTCTTTCTATTTTTAGTAGAGACGGGGTCTCGCTCTTGCTCAGGCTGATCTGGAACTCCTGAGCTCAAACAATCCGCCCGCCTCGGCCTCCCAGAGAGCTAGGATTACAGGCGTGAGCCACCGCGCCCCGCAGGGTCCCTGATCCTTTGAGGACAGAGCCTGTCTTTAGCAATTTGCATCCCTTCACATGAGACGTCTTATGTCGGACAAATGAAGACATGAATGACAGTCTGAATGAACCAACAAGGAGAAAATGGCTTCCAAGCCCTAATCCTCAATTCCATGCTCTAAGAATGGTGCAAAGAAAAAAGGTCTAGCTTGGAGCAGTTGGAGGGGCCTTCTCTCGCCTCCTCACCAGTGATCTCCAGGATTATCAACCTAAGGGATTCTTATCATTTCTTACCTTTCTTGAACACTTCCCTTGACTTGTAACACATCATAGGCTTCTGGTTTTCTTCTTCTAACCATAGATGTCTCCAATTTCTGTCTCATAAATGTTGGCAGTCCTCGCAGTTCTGCTTTCCATCTCTTCTCTTACTAATCTACACCTGCTCCCTGGGGGATCTCAATTACTCCTGAGGCTTTATTGCTGTCTGTAAGCTGATGACTCAGCCACCAGTCAGTATCTCCACACTAGATCCTCAGCCTCCTGGTTGCATATCCAGAGAGTTAACTGTGCTGTCCATGCAGATGTCCCACAGGCACCTGGAATTCAATGTATTGGAAACTAAACTACTAAACTCATTCTCTTCACATTCCAGCCTGTTCTTTCTCCTGCGGTCCCCATCTCTGTCAGTGGACCTATCAACCACTTAGTTGTTACCAAGCCAAGGGTCAGGGAGACAACCTTGACAGCTCTCTGTCCCTCACTCCCTTATCCATTTAGTCATACATCAGATTCAATAGATCCTTCTCTTAAGTATCTGCCAGATCATCCACTTGTGTAGTAGTTGCTCACTTGACCATCTTTACTTGGAGGTACAAAAGCGTCTCAAACTCAACATTGTCCAAAGTAATACTAATTTATGCCCCCTCCTAAACCTGTTCCTGCTGCCATCTTCTGGTTCTCAGTGAACACCCTGTAGCCAGCCCTTCAGCAAATCTTGACTACTTCTTAACATCTCCATTACTTCACCATAATCTCTGCCTGGATTATTTGAGTAGGTTGTAACTGGTTTCCCTGCTTCTGTCCTTACCTCCTGAAGTCAATCCTCAACGTAGTAGCCAGGGTAATCTTTTAAAAATATAAGTCAGATTATGTCACTCCTCTGCTCAAAATCTTCCAGTGGCTTCTCAATTCGACCAGAATAAATGTCAAAGTTTTATAATGGCCTCCAAGGCCCCAAACAATCTGGCCTCTTTATAATTCTCTGGCCTCGCCTCCAATCACTCCCCTTCTCTCACTCTGCTGCAGCCACACTGGCTCCCCTGGTGCTCCTCAAACACACCTGGTTTTTCCCCTTAACTTTCCCAACCTTGCAGTTGCTCATCACTTGTCCTGGCCCATCTTCCCCCAGATAGCCCTAGAGCCCGCTTCTTCCTTTGTTCAAATGTCCCCTACGCATTGAGGCTTTTCCTGACCTATTTAAAAATACACCCCTTGCCCCAGGCCTCACTCTCCCTCCTCTTTTTCTCCATAGCATGTATCTCCATGTACTAAATAAACTACCTTTGAAAATTATTATCTATCTCCCATCACTAAAATGTAAGATCTGTGAAAGGAGGGATTTTCTTTAATGCTAGATCCCTGGTGCCTAGGATGGGACCTAGCACATAGCAGGTGCTCAATAAATACTTGTTGAAACAATGAATGAATCCTATTGTCTCCATCCCTACTGCTTCCACTCTAATCCAGGCTTCACTGGGGGTCACCTTGCCTCCATTCTTGCTCCGTTTCATAATGTTCTCTATCCAGCAGACAGAGAGATGGTCCTAAAATGAAAGCTTGATGTCTTAAATCATATGCTCCAGGCATTTTTTTTCTTTTTTCTTTTTTAAAAACAGAATCTCTGTTCTTGGAACTCCAAGCAATTTGAACTCTGCAGTTCCCAAGGAGAGTTTGAGGCTTTTGCCCTTGTTGTTCTTTTTGCCTGGAGAGCTTGTGAAAGTAAAGCCTCCTCTTCTTTTGCTCAACTCATCCTGAAGCACCCTTCTGGTTTGGCTTAGATGTCACTCTTTCAGTGAGTCTTTTATTTGTTTTCTTTTTTTTTTTTTTTTAAGAGATGGGGTCTCAGTCTGTCGCCCTGGCTGGAGTACAATGGTGTGATCATAACTCACGGCAGCCTCGAAATCATGGGCTCAAGGGATCTCAATCTCCCCAGACTAGGTTAGATGCCTTTTCTGTGCACCTGCCCTAGCACAGCCCTTTAATAAAGGGTTAACGCTAATTGAGCAATTACTACATGCCAGACATCTCATGTGTGTTTTCTCCTATAATACTTGCAAAAACTCTATGAGGCAAATCTCCATTGCAGATGAAGGAACTGTGAGGCACAAGTTAGTTAACCTGTCTAAAGTCACACTGACAAGTGGTGGACCTGGGGTAGGACACAAAGCAGGCAGGTAACTGCCTTCCTCTCTGATGAGTGTTCCTTGCAAGTGTCTGTTTTGTCATGCATTTTCCCCTCACTGCAATGTGAGCTCCTTAAGCAGGGCTTGTGTCCAGTCTCCCAGCCTATATAACAGAGTGCCTGGCATGTGCTTGTTGAAAGAATAACTGAAAACTGAATGTTTTCTAGTTCTTACCGTTCCCACGGAGTTATTGTGGAGGCTCAACAATGCACAGTTGGCCTTCCTCTGTCTTGTAAAGGTTGCGACCCAGAAGCTTCTTTCTCTGTCCTTTTCAGCACTCCCATTGTACTGAGATGGGGTGTGGGGTGGGGGTGGGCAAATTGGAAAAACAAGGAACAGGGTCTCTACCCTTAATTCTCTGGCCCCAGTAAGGCTGCTACTGTCATCGCAACCTCCTGAGAGTCTCCCTTGTCCTGTAAGTTGCTCAGAGAGCTATGCTCACAAACTAGGGACACCAGCGATCAATTGCTCCTTCCCTGGGCTGCCCTCACTTCTCTCCCAAAGACTTCCTGGCACTGAGGAGGAAGGAGGGGACAGGTCAGCCCACCATGCCGCACGGAAGGCGCCTGGAGAAGGGTGCTCCTTTCACACCACAACCTGACCTGCCCCTGCCCCTGCAGTCTTGGGACAGATTTCTCCCTTATTCTGCCGGGCAAATCACCCTGCTCACCCCTACCCTGGCCTCCCCACCTCCTCCCCTTCTACAGCCTGCAGCTGCCTCAGTGCCTGGCAGGCTGGGCTGAGTCACTCCCAGCTTGCATTCTCCTTCTGGTCAGGCCAGTTTGGCAAATCTCTCAGGCTCCCTGGCCCCATGGCCCTGGAGCCTATGGGCCCCTCTCCTCAGGGCCCCCGGCCCCCCCCAGATGAGGCAGAGCAGACACCTGGAGGAATGTACAGCACTTCCTGGAGGAGACATTAGAGATCACATGGCAGATTTCTCTGCTCCCTGAATCTAGGGATAGGGTCTTTGCTTTAGGCCCAGGAGCCCTTCTCTTTCCAGAAACAACTCAGCCTGGTACTGTCTCCCAGAACCACCTAAGCACAGGACCTTGCTATTCTACATTCTTTGGGGCAAGAACTTCACACTGACCCTGGGTCCTTCTAGGCTAGAGTCAGATGAGGAGGATAAGTGCCCCCACCCCCGATCTCCAGTGATAAAGGAGATAGGTGTGGCCTAGGCCACCCTGGAGTTGCCAGCCGGGCTTCAGACCTTCCCACTCCTTCGTTCCGAGCACCAGAAGGACCTAATCTGCTGCTCCAGGGGCCAGCCACTTGCCAGAGTTCAGTGAGAGGTCACAGGGGAAAGAGGGTTGCTGATCTCTCAAGGAAGGTCCCCCAGACAGCTAGGTCTCAGAGAGGATGGGGACAGGAGGTTATGAGTCCCTTCACAGGAGCTGAAGTCCTCTCCTCTCCCCTGCTTGTGCTGTCCCAGAACCTCTGCCACAAGCTCCAGCAGGGCCCCTGGGTGCTGCAGTTCCTTCCTGAGGACCAGGAGAAAAGGCCCTGCCATTCCCCATGATGCAAAACAGGCCGAGCAGGCAGGGACAGAATGTGAGGGCCCAGGGTGGTCCCATAGGTTCTGAAAATGCTGTCTGGGTGCAGACCCCATCCTGCCTGCCTGTAAGGTCCCAGGCTATTGCCTTCTTCCCCACACCCTCTACCCTGGGCTGAACCCAGGCCCTGGAGAGGCAAGAACTGGGCAGTCCAGGGAAGGAGGAGACACCTGCCTCCTCACACACACCAGGCCCAGGGGAGTTGCTAGGAAGGGTGGGCTGGCCTCGGTGTCACCGAGTGGGTGCCACCTGTTCTGAGACTGCCCCTCCACCTGGGTCCTGCCCTGGGGCCCTGGGTTAGGAGGTTGAATTTAGCTGCCTAGTGAGGGGAGTGGCTAGCTGGAAGAGGGAACAAGGGCTCCAAAACTGGAGGCAATGAAGGCCGACCTCCCTCACCTGTTGGAGCTCCCCTTCCCAAGGGAAAAGAGGGTTTTGGTGAGCGGAGGGTAGGAGAGGGATGCAGTGGCAGAAAGAGGGTCTTTACCCACCTACTCATTCCAGACCATTTTCCTCACTCTTATCCCCTTGACCTTGGAGAAATTCAAGACAGTGAGGGAGAGCCTGTCCCTGCAAAGTCATTTCTGCATGACTGAAGAGTCACCAGCTGTGTGATCCCACTCCTTGGCACTCTCTCCACTCCCAACAACAGTCCTGGGGGCCTTCTCCCATTTGGGCTTCTTCCAAGTGGCTGAGTCCAACCCACCCCCTCTGCCAGGGCCCCAGGCTTCCTGCTCCCCTACTCCAGGCAGCCAGAAAGGAGCACACAACCCAGGCACTTCTGCAAGTATGTTTAATGCATGTAGATTACACAGAGGATGAGGGGCAAGAAGGAACCAACATCTAAGTGAGTCACCCAAAAGTTCTTACAAAAGTCCCAGGCTGGCTGCCGCCCCAGGAACCGAGTTGCCACTGACATTAAAAACTAATAGAAAATTTTACAAAAGTCTGCTTGTTGCAGCATTCAGGTACTTGTACAAAAGGAGGGGTCTCTCTATAGGGCTCCTGACTTGAACAGGGACCCAGGTATCTCACCTGGTATGGAGGTCCTGGAAGCCAGAGAGGGAAGACCAGATAAAAAAATACAGTCAAGGAAATTCTCTACTGGTCTGCCCCATAGGGGCACCGACCTTCAGGTTTTCTCCCTGCTCTCAACTCAATCTCAAAACACAATCCCAAGACCCTGTGTCTATTTTGTAAAACACTCTGGCCCTTTCAGACTCTCCTCCAGCCTTCCCCAGTCCCTGCCCTGGAGCCTTGCCCTTGGGAGAGGAAGAGACGGGCAGGAAGAGGCACCAGCTCCCCGGCCAGACCTGAGACCTTGCATGAGCCTTCCCTGCCTCTCAGAAGGGCAGCTGGTCCGCAGTCCTCCCGAAGCCCACCCTGGACCTGGGGAGACACAGGAGCCTGCCTTATTGAGCAGACAGCAAGAGGGGAGCCCCTTCTCAGAAACTCCAAAACTCCAGGGTCCTGGAGGAATGGGTAGGACTGGGCAAGCCTCAAAGAAGCCTGTAGAAGAGGCAGATATAAGGAGGGAGGGTCCTTGCCTCCTCCACCCACCACGAGGTCAGGAGCTCCCATAGAGCTGTAAGAGAGAAAGAAAGGGTATATTTACTGAGCACCCACCATGTGCCAGCAGCTGAGCTGGGCATGGTACAAGGTCAGCCTTGCTTGATCCTCAGTGAGGGTCCCCTCTCACCAGCCAGCAGCTGAATGGAGAGCCCCCTCCCCAAGAAACCTCTGGAGAGCACCACTGCCCAAGGAAAAGGAGGCCTGGTCAGAGATGGCTGATACACCGCCGCTCCCCCAGAGCCAGTGACTGTAGGGAGACGAGATGGAGCCTGGCAGGTTCTTAGATGTTCATGAGGCTGCTGACATGGTGGGAGAAGAAAGCGGTCACAGGCTTCACGTGCCCATCATCTCAGAGCTCACCTGCTGCGTCTTGCCTTCCCCGGCCATTCCCTAAGAACAGGGCCACCATGCCGGTGGTGCCCACCGTTGGTCCATAAAGGTCCTCCAGGCCTGGGGTGAGTCGCTGACCAGATGCTTCACATACTGATGACACAGCTTAGCTCAGAATATGCTCTCCCTCCACCCGCAACCAGACAAACAGAGGCAGGGTAAACTGCAGCAGGGGACCCTCAGGCAGGTTCCCAGCAAGAAACAACTGGGGGAGAGGCCGGTCAGGGTGGCAAGGAATGGGGGCAAATTGATGGCACCTCTCTGTCCACAAATGTCAGAAGATGAGAGCTTCAAAGGCAGGGCTGCTGTGGTGCGTGAAGACCAGTAAGCGTCCTTTTGGAAAAGTCCTCAGGGCAGTAGAAGGCACAGCTGCTGCTGACGTCAGGTCCAGAGAGGCTCGTGCCTTGGCTGGTGGAGCTCTGGAGCCAGTCTCTCCCAAATACTCCAGGTTGATCTGCCTTGAAGCTCTGAACTTGACAGTTAACCATATAGCCCAGGGATTGTGCATAAGGGGCCAGGCCTAGTGGCTCCATGGAAGTCTAACTCTTGCTCCCTGGAGAGCCCGGGCAGTGCCCTCCACTCATGGAAGCAGCTCTTTGGCTGGAACTCTCATCATCAGGGTCCTACACATATGGGCCTTCTGTGGCACCCCTGGTGTTGCCTGTGTGGCAGAGGCAGATGGGGGCAATGAGGAGCCCTGCATGAGGAGCCCAGACAGACAAAATGACTTTGCTTTGGAGAAGTCGGAAGGATGATCTTCAAGTAGCAGTTCCTAGAGGTGGAGGTAAGAGGACAGGAAAGGGGCTTGCTGATTCCAGGTCAGGAGTGAGAGATAACCTGAGAGGAACCCTAAAACCATGGGCCAGAGCTAGGCTGGCTTCTGAAAGGCAGACTGTGAGATCTACAGTACTGGCAATGAAGGAACAAAGACCACGAGAGGCCAGGACAAAGGAGACAGGACAAGGAATGGGGAAGGAAAGTTGGGAACAAAAGGATGCAGGGAGGATGGGAGGGCAGTGTTGGCAAAATCAAAGTGAAAGAGATATTGAGAAGTTGATTTCTCGGTTTTTTAATAAGCCAGTCTTGCAGCCTGGAGGCTGGGAAGGATGAGGAAATGGGACAGGACTGGTCACAGAGCTGGGGACCTGGGCTGTGAGTGGCAGTGGGAATGATCTGGGAGGTGCTAGGCCTCAACCTCTTCCAGAAAGGCCTGGTTGGGTACAAAAAGCCTGGAAGATGAGGCTGGGGCCACCAAGTCTTTGAGACCTTGAAGGTCCCCAAACCTTGTAGGGACCCAGTTCACTTGGAAAACAGCAGCACCTCTTCCTGGCTCCAGCTAAACTGGGCTGAAGGCTGCATGGGGGAGTGTCTCCACTCTCCCCTTGCCCCAGGCTCCACCAGGCCCAGCTGGGAAGAAAAGCCTCTCTGTGAATTCGGCTCCTCCAGGGCCCTGGGCTGGCAGGAGAACACCAGGCACCTTCTCTGGTGGCAATGCAGGGAGAGACACAGCCCCAGGCCCGACTGAGAGAATGAGAAAGTTCATCTGGGAATAAAGTTCTGTTTAAAAACATTATATACGTGGCTTCTGGACATCTTTGCAGAACAATAAAATACCATCCGGTTTCTACAAAATAAAATAAGGAGGAAGAAAACCAAACACGATTGGAGGATTGTTCCGTGGCCAGAGGAGCTTGACTAGCAAAGGCTTCCCACGGTGGAGCAGGGTGCTGCAGCCACATACACACTCTGCATTGGTGGCTTCCCACCTCCCTCCTGCTGGGCTGTGTGGCAGAAGGTGGGTGACAGTGAGGCCTGTCTCCACCTGGGGCACATCAAGGGTCCAGAGTCAAATCTCAAACCAGAATCCGTGGTGGCAGCAAGGCAGGGTGGGTTTGCATTCGCCCGCTCACTAGCCCAGTGGGACCAGGGCTTGGTCACATGGGCTTGGCCTGCTGCAGGGTGAGGCCCCTGAGCTGGAGGTGAGGCTGTGGGCCTGTGGCCTGTGCACGGCATCCCACCAGGCTGCGGGTGTGGTGGCTGCGCAGTCATCCTCACACTTGTCCTTTTATTTGTGGGAATCTTGTTTACGCAGTTGTTAAGCTGGAAGTCACTGGAGAGCAGCTGGGCTCCCCGTCGGCCCCTGCAGGGCCCAGCCCAGGCTAGTGCAGAGGACTGTCAAACACCACGTCAGGTAGGATAGACACTTTCAGCTTCTTCTCTGGCCAGCTGTACTCTTTGGGAAGTTTGAACTGTGGAAGGAGCAAGCACAGACCCAGAGTGCACGTGGTTAGCAGAATCCACCGCCTTCTTCCCGGAGACCACCTAGACAGAGGCCAGGACCCTCACTCAGGCCCTGTGACTGGGTACTGGAAGCAAACAGGCCACCGGACACCTGGCTTCATTCTCAGATGCTAGACCCAGGTGGGAGGCTGGGGTCAAGCTGCTGGACTTGGGTGACCCCTTTTTTCCCCTTGCCTTGCCAATAATTAACCAGGGCTGGAGGAGGCAAGCTTTCTGGCTCTTTCTTCACTGTGCTGACCTCCCTCTTGCTTACTTCCTTGGTTCTGCCTTCAGCCACAAGCATGCAAGGAATCTGCTCCCTGAGGCCCTGGGCTGGAGGATGGGGGCCTGGGGGAGGGTACAGATGCTACAGGGAAGTGGCTTGAGGTCTGTCAATTGCCATGGCCTCTTTTTTAGCCACTGGTGCAGGAAGGACCCTGGAATCTGTCCTCTGTTGCCTTTGCCAAAGGGTCTAAAGGAAAGGAGGACCTGGTGTGGCCCCAAAGTCAGACCCACACTTGAGACCTTGGTGGGAGCCGAAGAGTGGGATGAGTGTGGCTTGAGGTGATCTCTTGGGCCTGGGGCATCCTCAGGAAGGACAAATCCGCACCCTGCTCCCCCTTGTTCATTCTCATCTGCTTCCCAAGGTTACTAGCCTCAGAGTGTCCCAGCGGTGGCCAAGGAGAGCCCAAGGTCTTCCTACCCCAACCTAGGAATCATTGATTTGCTTACTTTTGTTTCTCCCCTTTACCTGGGAACTTCTGGGCAGGGAAGGAGAAGAGGCTGACATATCTTATTCCCTCTGTATTCTAGGACCTTGCATGCAGCCTGGCACACAGCTGATGCTCAATAAATGCTCCTTGACTTGGACTGATGCTGGAGCTTGGAAACAGGGTCTTTTTCACAACTTGCACTGTCCTGGAGCTAGGCCAGCAGTCAGAGCCAGGAGAGAAAGGAGAGGACAGTGCTCTCAGCCTGCCTGAGCTGGGTCTGGAGGCAGACAGGCCCGACACTCCCTGGCTGGCTCCCTTTTCCCTCCCACTGATGGGGGGACTGTCCATGCCAGGACCAAAGTGGAGGGTGGGGGAGAGTATGGGGACAGCCTCTGGACAGGAAAGCAAGACAAGAAAAAAAGTCATTTTTAATGACCTACTTTCCTAAGCTCCCCCTGGCTCCTGTCCCTCTTGCCTGGACTGTCCCCCTCCCACCCCTCAACACCCAAGCTCGAAGGAGCAGCCTGGCACAGCGCCATCCCAGTGCGACGAGGCCTCTCCGGAAGCGCTTCTGGGCAGCTGGCTCTGGTCTGACTGAATGGGGAGCTGGGCCTCAGGGACTGGTGACTTGTAGGGGGTTGATTGGCTGGTACAGCCTGGGTGTTTGATGACTTTGGAATGTATAAATGAATTAATTTATCAAGTCGCATCCCAGAGGACAGAGAAGACACTGCTCTGTTGGGGTGACCTCTGGCTCCGAGGAGTTCCTGTCCACCTGGAGACATGGGGAGGACAGTCCCACCCTGTGCACTCTCCTCAGCCTCTTGAACACCAGAGGTCTCTGTGTCCTGGCTGACTGGCCCCCGGAGGCCTGGCAGCTGGACGTTCCAACACTGGCAGAAACCTAGCTCTTGCCTGGCCTCCCTCTGGCTTGAAACCTGGCCCCGGGAGGTGAGGGGCTCTCCCCCAAGCACGCTTCCCGGCAGCCAGGGCAAGGGAAGGGTCTGTCTGCCACAGGCAAGGGAGGGCCCAGAAGAGCTCTCCAGAGGCCAGGCCAGCTTGCTAACGTTCCACTAACCCACCGGGCATTGAGGCCAGGAAGGCTCAGATCCTGCTGGGGTGCTGGTTATGAGGCAGAGGGAGGGCAGGGACTTTCCAGGATGAGGTAAGTCCCCGCAAATGAGGATGCCGGGAACAAGGAAGAAAAAACAAAGGGGATTATGGACTCCATTCCTGCACCCCAGAGGAGCAGCCAGGGGAGGCACAACCCCCACCTGGACTGCAAGCTCCTCAGGCTCTGAGCCAGGCTGAAGAGGTGGGCCAAGAGGGGAGAGCTTATGTCTGGAGAAGGGAGGAAGGGAAAGTGGCTCATGGGTGGCCTGAGGCAGGGGCAGGAGTCCCTCGCTGCCCACCAGAACTCCCCAGTGGAATGTCCTCTGGCAGCAGACGTGGGCTTTCTGTTCAGAACCTGCCAGGGAACAGCAGGGGCTGGGGAGGACTCGTACTAGCCTGAAGGCCCTGGCTGCCTCTTCAATGAGGTTCTTGGGAGCTGGCAATTCAGACAATTTGCTGGGTGTCCTCACAAGGGCGGGGGTGGGGCAGGAGGTGGGAGGGGTTCATGGAAACAGAAGAAAAATAAAGCTGTTTAACATCTCTAACCTATCCCTGCACCTCAGAGAGGAGCCCATAGACACACACACACACACACACACACACACGTGCACACACGCACACACACACACGTGTGCACACACGCAGGCACATGCTCCTGGAGACTGGAACCGTGGTCAGACAGAATCAAACAAGCTTACTTCCTCTGGAGAAGTCAAATCTTCTAAGTCCTCCAACATTTTTTCTACAAACTCTTCAGTCAACAGAATCTGTGAAGAAGGCAGAAGGCAGGCTTTTATTTTTTAAAAACATACGGTCTTTTTCCCAGCTGCCACTCTATGGACTTTTCTTCAGGTCATAGTGGAGGGACAAGCTCACTGTGATCTGTTCTGTCATTCCCCTCTGCATACCCCAATACCCCCCACCCCACTGCCTGCAATATCAGACAGACCAGGGCAGAGAAGGAAAGGGGTCAGAGGACAAGGGGGATGGGAGGTAGGGACATCTGGAGTGTTGGTACTGCCGGTCCCAGGAGGGAGATGACACTGGTGGAAAGCCCCCTCGTTTTGGTTATTCAGGCCTCCTACGTGCTGCAGTGCAATGGAGGGGCCAGCAAAGCCGAGGGGCAGAGGGGAGCTGCTGCCAACATCATCCCTGCCCAATCAGGCTCACATGTTTCTACCCCCAGCCCCCAACTTGGTAGGAGAAAAGAAATCTGTTTGGATTTGGAATACAAACCCTGTCTGGAATCTGGAAATGCCTGGGAAGGTCCATCCAAGAACATCTGAGCTGGAGAATTTGGAGACTGTGGACATCTCTCATTTTACGGAAAGGACAGGGACTCTCAACTTGCACGTCCACCCACAGTATCCACATTCTCTCCGGCTGGAAGCTCCCATGCCCTGCCTTGGCCACTGATTCCTCAGACTTCTCAGACATACCCCTGCTCTAGGTCACCTCCCAGATTTCCCACTGCTCCAGTCTCACGCCTGGTCGCCTCTCACTCTGACGCTGAGGATGGTCTGGCCCTATTCTTTGGCTGGCACAACCACCACCCTCACCCCCTAAAGAAGTTTTCACAGCCAGCTGAGAGCACTCAGAGTCTCGAAAATCAGGCCTTCCTCAACCTGATGGGCCATTTCCCCAGCCCATCCCTCTGCAGGCTGCTTTGCACAGCCGAGCCAAGCTTACCCTGTGTTTTCATCCCACCAGGCCCTGGCTGAGGTGTCTTTCCTCTTCCAGATCTGACCCCTTCCTTCACCCCCTCCCGCCTCCCTGCCCTCGTCACAAGGCTCCCGGCCTTGGCAGCAAACTCTGCGCCCCAGGCTGTGGCTCTACCTGCCTCCTCCCGTAGACCCTGAGCACCCTAGCGGGGCACAGAGGGTGACAGACAACAGGGCGAAGCTCCAGGTGAGGGGCTCCTCTGAGGAAAGCCCTCCCTGTGAGGAGGATGTGAATCAGAAACCTGAAAAATCCCATCAAATGCCCATCAGATTTCCCCCGGGAGTTATCCACTCTGGTAAGAACAGAAGTTCCCTCACTGTGAGCCACAGTGAGATGGTTGAGGAAGGAAGGTGAGCAGGCAGGATCACCAGGGATCTGCAGGATGGAGGACTCCAAAGGGAGGAAGTGGACGGGGTGGAGGTGAGAGTGAGGGATGAGGAAACCGCCCCCAAATGAGCAGAAAAGTCACCATCCACCAAGCACTGTGCTCACTGCTCACATATCTTACCTCCTTCAGTCTCCTACGGTCAAGGAAACTGAGGCACAGGTAAATTATGTAATTTGCCCAATGTCACGCGGCTTGCAAGTGGCTGAGATAAGACCATATCCCAGTGATGTCTGGACTCTGAAGCTGGTGCCTGAAGTACTGTTTCTAAATCCTGAACTCTTACCCTCAGGACATTTTTTTTTTTTCAAGACAGGGTCTCTGTTGCCCTGGCTAGAGTGCAGTGGTGTCGTCATAGCTCACTACAACCTCAAACGATCAGGCTCAAGCGATCCTCCTGCCTCAGCCTCCCAGGTAGCTTGGACTACAGGCACGCACCACCATGCCCGGCTAATTTTTTCTGTTTTTGGTAGAGACGGGGTCTCGCTCTTGCTTAGGCTGGTCTTGAACTCCTGAGCTCAAGCGATCCTCCTGCCTCAGCCTCCCAGAGTGCTAGGATTACAGGCGTGAGCCACCACGCCCAGCCCTCATTTATTCATTCTTCTAGGGACATAGACATGAAGGCAGCCCATTTCCCACTGGGACAAGCACCCTCCCTTGGCGGACAGGGAGCCAAAAGACCCACCCTTCCCATGCTCCAAGCCCACAGTCAGGAACAAAACAGCTCTGACCACCAGCCCACATCTCGCCAAAGTTTCCATTCTACAAGCTCAGGCCTAGAGTGAAGACAGAAATGAGGCTTAGAGACAGGGGGGAGGCAAAGTTGGCCCAGGGAAGCACCACCTGAGTCGCCCCTCACCCAGCTCTTCCTCAGTTCCCCAAAGTGGGACTGACCGACTCTTCCCACAGACTACGACCACACATCAATCCTCCCACAGTCTAACCCCTGCCCCTCCTCCTCTCTTATTCCAGGGGTGTCCTCTCCAAAAGTCCAGTTTCTCCACCAGTTATCACCAGTTTGCTCGAGTAGTACAAAAGTCACATTCATATTTTTGGCATTTCCGGGGCCTGTTGCCATTTCTGCAAATGCTAGCACAAACACAAGCATACCTAAAACCCAATTATATTACAATGGCTCCAGTCTGGCCCAGGCTGGGCTGATTTCTTTTTCTTTTTTTAAGACAGTGTCTTGTTCTGTCACCTGGGCTGGAGTGCAGTAGTGCCATCATAGCTCACTGCAACCTCCAACTCCTGGGCTCAAGTAATCCTCCTGCCTCAGCCTCCCGAGTAGCTGGGACTACAGGTTCGCACCACCATGCCCGGCTACGTTTTGTATTTTTTGTAGAGACAGGGTCTTGCTATGTTGCTCAGGCTGGTCTTGAACTCCCGGCCTCAAGTGATCTTCCCACCTCGGCCTCCCAAAATGCTGGGATTACAGGAATGAGCCACCATGCCCAGCCTGGGCTGATTTCTAATTCACAAAATAACTTGGGGTGAGGGGCTTTCTGCCAGAGCAGTAAATAGGTCTGGGGCTATAACTAGTGCTGGGGCTGAGTTGGCAGGGGTGGCGGAGTACAGAGGGAGGGCGAGGTTTCACAGGGGCTGTGGATATCCCGTGAGACTTCCAAGAGAGTTATTTTTCAAGAAAAGGTAATACCATCAACACAGAATTCAGTCCTAAGCCAGCTCCTCTGACAAAGGTCTGGAACTGGTCTTAGGGAAAGGGTGAGTTATGGTGGCTTTTAGTAGAGCAGCCACCAGGCGTGGCACCATCTGTGTGTGGACTTAATTTGTACTCAGTTGGGGGAGGGGATAGCAAGACCAAAAATGAGGACAAACCCTAGTTGCTCCTCCATTTTCAGTTTTGGTTATTTGCTAGATCCTGCTGGCAACTGCACGTTATTTTAAAAGAATTAAAGGGGAAAAATTATACACAAGATCTGCATGGTATTAAGGGTGACATTCTCTGCAAAGAAACACGACAGACTGTCATAGCTCCAGGCACCTAATTTAATTTCCTTTGGGAGTTAAACCTTAGAAGCTTGGATTGAACAAACAGGCCCTGTTCTTTGTATATTTCAGACCTGGAGCTGAGAATGTTAACAGATCTTATCAACAGGACACTGGAGATAGACAGCTATGATGGGGCAGCTCCTGGGAGCTCTCCCGAGTAACAAACTTGCCCTTGTGATGCAACTGTGGGAAAAGCCTATGCAGTTCTGGGGCTTGGCGCTCCTGAAGCTTGCTGGGTCCCCATGGAGCTGCCTGGCTCTGTCACAAATAATGGGAATGGTTATAAGAATGACAGTAAAAATGGCCGATAACAAGAGCAGTGCCTCCCCCCATGTGCCAGGCACTGTGGTAAGTGTTCGAACAGTGTCATTGCATTGAATCCTTATGGCGGTCCTGCAGGGAGGTTAGTCATCACCCCCACTTTGTAGACAAGTGGGTACTGGGAGGAGACAAGTCTCCTGGACTTTAGAAGTACAAGGATCTGCCATTGCGGTGGTGGAGGAAGCTCTTTTCCTGTTTGAGGAAGGTACCCCAACTCTAGAAGCCTGTATACTCAGGGCTGACTCCTCTCGCTCTCCTCTGATCGGGGAGGTAAAGGTGGCTTTGGTTTCCACCAAAGGCCTGGAAAACCAGCAATCCCAACCCCTACCGGCTACACACCTCCTGGCCACCTGCTCAGCTCAAGAAGGCTAGAGCCCTGAGAGTCACAGACATGCAGCTGCTAAAAACCCAGACTGGCCAACTGGAAAGGAAGACAAACCATGCCCAGAGATGGTTTCCAAGTGGGGCAAATTTCCAGGCCGGCCTGGTGAATACATACATCTCAACAGTTCTCTAGCTCAGAAAATAGCTGTAGAAATAATCGTGATGATAACGGCACTCATTTATATTTGCACTTACCAAGAGCCAGGCGTAAAACACTTATGTGTGTGTACAAACAGCCCTTGGAGGGAAGAGACCCTCTAGTGAGAGAGGAAGACCTCCAGCCAATCTGAGTAGCACATTCCGCTGCAAGCTTTTGAAAATATGGAGATGCCAGGCCCCATCCAGACCGCCTGAATCAGAATACCCTGGGGCAAGGCCAAGGCACCTGCATTTTGAAGAGGAGCTCCAGGTGGGGGGAGTGCTGGGAAATACCCAGGCCCAGAGGGGAAGGGGGTTTGGGCACAGGCTTAACAACTGGGGTGAGTTGGTGGCTGTAGCTCCACTACCATCTAACTGGCTGAGCCGTGAGGGAGCAATGGACCCTGCCCCTACCCCCCCATCTTTGGCCAGGGAGGGGTCTTGGAATCTAGGCCAGCAGCTTACTCCAATGGACTCACACCAGGTGCCTTAACCAACCCGGTTGGCTGATGGTGAGGAAGGATTGTCAATGACCTCCCAATTCCCCAGGCCCCAGCAAGTTCCAGAAAGGAACCCGAAAAGTGATCTTTCATCAGTGCCTGCCCTGGGCAGGCCAGGCTGGTTGCAGGCAGGAGCCCAGCTGCTGGAGATCTGACACCGATTCAAATGTCTGTGGTCAATGATATTTCTGAGTCTGCAAAGAGTGGCTGACAATGCCCACTCCTTCCCCTTGGTATGACAATCCACACTTTGTCCAGGGCCTTGTTTGCTCTTCATGTTGACACGTTGTTCTTGCTTCCCAACAAGTTTGGCTTTCTTTTCTCTCCCTTTCCTTCTCTCAGGGAAGGAAATGTGTTGTTTACGGTGGTAGGGCCTGCCAAGGAGCTGCTCTGGCACCCATGATGGCAGCAGAGGAGGCAGGGACAAGGAAGCAGTCGTGTCTGCGTCCCTTCCCCTTGACCCCCTCCACAGGCTGGACAAAAGCCAGAAACCAGCCTGGAGGACCTCCCACCCCCCAGGCTCAGGGGCAGAGGCATGTGGTGCTGCAGGTAGCTGGCTGCAGCAGGGCACAGTGAGGCCTTACTCATTTCCTGTTCTCGGTGGGTGGTGAAAAGTTGGCTTCTGGTGGCCAGAAGCAGGCTCAGGCTTCTTCTGCTCTGGCTTTTGGCTGCCAGGGACACAGCAGGGCATCGCAGTCCTCTCCGCCAAGGAAGGGTACTTCCCTGGGCACATTGCTGGGCTCTAAACCTCAGTGGGTGTACGCCTGGATAATGAGGTCTCTGAGACAGCCCAAGCAAAGGTCTCCAGGGACATCAGGTGTGGCCAGGTTCACCAGTGGAAGGACAAACAGCAGAAACACCAAAGAGGAGCTTCCCAGGGCCTGGGCCGGGGATTCCCAAGTCGTCTTTCATACACATCCAAATGGGTGGATGGGACAGAATAATGCAGGGGCTTGTTCTGAGGAGAGTGGTGAGTCAGCTGCTGGGTAGGAGGAGAGCTCAGCAGCAACTCCCCCAGCCTGGCCTGGAATGGCAGAGCCCACTTGGAACAGCTGCTGGGTGTCTTCTCCCAAGCCCAGGGCTTCCCATCAGGGCTGGCAGGGAGCGACTGGGACTAGGGGTGCCACCTGGGTGAGCTGCCAGACATCACACAGCTGAGAAAGCATTGCAGGGCCCAAAAAAGTATTCTCAGATTTGGTGATGTGACCGCTATGTGACCCCTGGGGCTGAGACTTCTCTTCCTTCAGACAAACCTTGGCTGGGGATAGATGAACGATCAGCTATGGGCCGGGATCCTGCTCAGAAGACTAACAGCCCAGTGGTGACAGGCTTGAGGGAGAGAGGCTTGTTAAAGCTGCTGGGATGAGCAAATGCTGGGGAAGGAGGTGCAGGAGAGGACCTTAGCTGGCCTCCCTCCCAAGGTCTGCAGACCCTCCTGCACAGCTCTGGGATTGGCCAAAAGGCTTTACAATCTCCACAAGGATGAAAACAGCAAATAGCAGGGCAGACGGAGGCAAGGTGTCGTTCTCCAGAAAGTGAAAAGCCTGTGGAACTGGAGCTGGCTGCCTGCCCCCCTCCCCCCAGATCCTCCATAAAGCAGGGAGTGTCCACTGCGCCCCACCTGGGGTCACAGAAAGCCCTGCTTTTCTGTGCACTGGGGCCCTGACTCTCCCGGGTCTGGAGAGATGGGGAAGGTGGGGGAGCAGGTGGGAGTGGAGGCCTGTCTGGGGCTGTTCCACAAGCTCCAGAGAGGGGCTCAGGTTCCCTAACCTTCTGCCTCTTCCTCCCAGCCTCTCCTTTGTCATTCTTCCCCCATGTAGGGTGTCTTTGCCATGCCTTTCCCCCAAGAGATAACAGGCCTGGGCTGGTAGCCAGAACCAGGTGCCAAGGCTGGGAGTGAGGGCTTCCAAGGCTGCTGAAGGCTGCTGCGAGAAAGCCAGCCCAGCCCCTCCCAATTCAGCTGGGACCAACAGGGAGAGTTCAAGCAACAGCCAAGGGAGCAGAAGACTGGGTCTCTTCACGTCCTGTGTCTGCAGCATTCAGCTCCTTCCTGCTCGTCTGCCCACAACAGGCCTGGGCACAGGAGGCCCAAGGAGACACCCCCGAGCTCTGGGAGTGTGAGCGAGAAGCCTGCAGGGAGCCAGGGCAGTCCCCTCTGTGCGGGGGTCTCCTTCCTGAGGGCCTGGGGCCCTTCCTGGCCCAGTGAAGTGGGCTCTCCCTGGTGACTGCAAGTCTAACCCCAGGCCTCCAGGGGCTCCTGCAGACTCACGGGGAAACAGCTAGCCCCCAGGAGGCCTAGAGGCCCACAAGTAGTTACAAGCCCAGGTTCCCACAAGCTGGGGAGCTGCCTGTGACCACTGTGGCAGGACCCTAACAGGGTAGGCAGGCTGGCAGTCAGATGCAGAAAGTGCTGACTGCTTGCGGGGAGGGGAGGAGGGCCGGAGTGGGTGTTGGCTCCAGCCCTGAGACTCTGGCTGGGGTAAGGGTCAGAGGGTTTCCCAGGGCTCCTTGGAAAGGGCCTGAGAAACCCGTCGGTGATCAAGGGTGCGTGCCTGGGGAGTGGGGCCCCAGCCAGCCTTCCCAGGAGCTCTCCTGTGAGCCGGGCCCCGTGGTGGGCCACACTAATGAGCCCATAGCACAGGCCTTTGATTAAACAGCTCCCAGCACAGCAACTTTATTGAAACACGCCGAGGCCAGTGGCTCGTTCCCACCGCTCCCTGGTTCCCCGGGCAACAGCCCACAGGAGGGGACCCTGTGCCGGGGAGCCAGCGGGTGCTGAGTGCCCAGGCTCACTGAGGGGCTGCCAGGGAGGTGAGGGGGTTGTGGCACTGGGAGTGGGAACCCCAGCAGCCAGGGGATGAGGGGCAACATGACATCTGGTGAGTCCTCTGGGGGCCAAGCTTCCCAAGCTGCTGACTACCCTCCTCAGGGCTGGAAGGACAGTCTGGGAGGGAGGGGAGAGCTCCAAGGGCAGGTTTGGAGTTGAGGATGTGCAGTGTAACTAGGGGGAATTTGTTCTTGAGTTTGGGGAGACCCAGTCCTATTCTCCCAAGAAAATGTGCCTGAACCTTTAATACACATATGCTATGTGAGGACACTGTTGCTGAGACCTGTCGGCACGCTGTCGAACTCTCAGGGGATGGGGCCTCCTGCACAGTGCCCATCTCCCACCTCCTTACCAGCTCTGCCCAGGAGAGAGGCCTGCTCCTTCCTGTTCTCAGAGGCAGCGGGGGCAGCCTGGGCTGGGAGTGGGGCATGGGGCCAGGCCCTTTCCACTTGCACTGGGCTAATTTCAAATGTTACACTTCAGAGCTTTTGCTACAGTAACTACCAACACCACATGGACAGAAATCTAATGTTACCAAGTGGGACTTTTAAAATGTATTTATAACTTTATGGTTCAAAGTAATTTTGTTACGAAACAATGTAATAACAACAGTGGAAAAAGGCAAGATAATTTATGGAACACAATATCCCTAAAGCACTAGCTTCCATTTCTACCTCGGCTTAGTCTGGGGAGTGTGGTTGGTGTCCTTTGTTTGCTGTTTGTTTTAATTAAGGGTTAGTATTTTGGTGGTGGTGGTGGTGGAGGAGAAGGGGGGCCTGGCATGAAGGAGGAGAAATTCTGCAGACACACACAGACAAAAAGCATGCCCGCGTTAAGAGTATATACGCTTCACAGAACACCCAGACTGCGTTAAACCCACGAAACCAGTCTAATTCTCTCGCCCTCTCCTGTAACCTCCCATCCCTCCCAGACACCACAAACAAGGCATGGTCACCTTTTGTGTTAGGGTCAGATTTCCTTTTTGATACTCCTAAGAGAGGTAAGGAAAAGTGTTTATTCCTTGCTCCACCCCAAAAAACAATCAAAGAAACACCAAAAAAGGATGCTGTCCCTCCCATACACTTGGCAGTGCTGGGGAACAGGCCGAGCACCCATTAGCTACTGGGGGCAGGGTGGGCTGGAAGGAGGCCTATGGGCCTCTTAGGCCCCAGCACCCTGTTTGGCATTAGCTCTGAAGCTTGCTCCAGCCAGAAGAGCAAAGGAGGGACAAAGTGTTCTGGACAAGCCAGCAGGTTTCTGCTCAGACAAGCTGGGTTTCCATCAGGAGGAATGTGAGAACCATTAGATGGGGAAGGGGAGCGAGAAGGGGAGGCCCTGGCCACTGAGGCCTACTAATGGCCAGGGCCTGGAGAGTTATCATGTGTGTCTCAGGTGACAGGGGGCGGGGTGGTGCGAGGGAAGGCTAGGAAGTGCTTCTGGAGCTGCTGGGGTAGCAGCCGCATCCACATTCCACATCCACACACAGGCCTTAGGTCCTGATCCAAGAGGCATTTCGTAACCAGCCCCTCACTTCATGAAGGGGTGCCATCAAGAGCTGCCAAGGGAAAGGAAGGTGGGGCGGGCAAGGGAAGAGCCTACAGAAAGAAGGTAGGGAGAAGAAAAAGAGCCTTCTCACTTGTAACCAGGGTCCATGAGCTGCGTAAGGATGCTCCTCGGTGGCAAAGGCGCCTTCCACTCCCGTGGAGACAAACGTGATGGCCATGTCACCTGTGATACTTTTATATGTAAAGTGCCGTCCATGCAGGAGCCTGCCCCTGGGGGTGGGAACATGGAGACAGTGAGGAGCTGGGCCTGGAAACAGCCCGAAGAGCGGCAGGCCTGGCCAAGGCTCTGCAACTATGGGGAATATGCTTCCTGGGCAAGGGTGCCTGGCAAATGCCCTCCTGACTGTCCACCTGCCCACTGACAGGAGCCTATTGAAACATGTTCATTTTAACTCCTTCAAAGAGAAGCTTCTCTCACAAGTTTGCTAATGTCATCCTTCCAAAGTGCTCAAAGCTAGGAGGGAGCAGAAACAACACTAGATCAGAGTTCAAAAGACCTGCAGAAGTAGTAGAGTTCAGCTCTCTCATGTACTGGTGGGAAAGCTGAGGCCAGAGAGGGAAGTTAGCGATGTGCCCAAGGTTATGCCCAGAGGTAAGAGGGGCTGGAGAACAAAAAAAATTTTTTTAAAGAGACAGGGTCTCATGCTGTCACCCCAGCTAGAGTGCCCCATCATAACTCACAGCAACCTCAAACTCCTGGGCTCAAGTAATCCTCCTGCCTCAGCCTCCTGAGTAGCTGGGACTACAGGCATGTGCCACCATGCCCGGCTAATTTTTCTATTTTTAGTAGAGACGAGGTCTCGCTCTTGT
>NW_012153396.1:3864826-3892395 GCF_000956105.1 Propithecus coquereli | reverse complement strand
ACATCTAGATGGTTTACAGCCACTGGTTGTACACTCAGAATTTCCTCACAGGACAATGATGGATTTCACTCAAGATCCTCCCTGTCATGGATACCGAACATCCAAGGACTCAGGAAATGCCCGCAGATCAAAGCCGCTGTGCAAATACTTAATCCCTTCTTTTATTTTTTTTTTAATTCTTTTTTTAAGACTGGTCAAGGGCAGTAGTGAGGAGGGGGGAAAGTAGTAGAACAAGGAGTTCAATCTGTAACTGACTGTGAACAATCAAGTGAGATAACTCACTACCTTTGTTTGAACCAGCCTAATTTTTCTATTTTTTGTAGACACAGGGTCTCCCTCTTGCTCAGGCTGGTCTTGAACCTCAAGCAATCCTCCTGCTTCAGCCTCCCAAAGTGTAGGATTATAGGCATGAGCCACCACGGCAGGCTTCTAAACAAATCTCAGAGCCTCTGGGATGACAGCATAGTGCCTTCACAGCAGGACACTTCACAGTGCCCAGGGGAGAATCTTCCACCTGCTCCTGGGCTTTCCCATAACATTTAGATGGCTAGCCCAAAGGCTACAAGCACATCTTAAAAAAAAAATGCTGAAGCCAAGGTGGGGTCACTCTGATGGAGCCATGAGAAGTTACTGTTAATCCCCAGTCTGGAAATATACCTGGGGGAAGGGCAAGCAGGGGCAACCACTGGGGCAGAGGTGCCAGTCAGCAAAGGAAGCAAAACTTGCTCTTGGCAGGGCACAGTGGCTCACGCCTGTAATCCTAGCACTCTGTGAGGCCGAGGCGGGAGGATCATTTGAGTTCAGGAGTTCGAGGTCAGCCTGAGCAAGAGCGAGACCCCGTCTCTACTAAAAAAATAAAATAGAAAGAAATGATCTGGACAACTAAAAATATATATAGAAAAAATTAGCCGGGCATGGTGGCGCATGCCTGTAGTCCCAGGTACTTGGGAGGCTGAGGCAGAAGGATTGCCTGAGCCCAGGAGTTTGAGGTTGCTGTGAGCTAGGCTGATGCCATGGTACTGTAGCCCAGGCAACAGAGTGAGACTCTATCTCAAAAAAAAAAAAACCTGCTCTTTGCCTTCTCAGGCTGCCTTAGATTAATACTTCCCCAGTCTAAAGGCTCTGTGCCTGGGCCAGAGAAGTGTTGGGAAGGAAGCGGCTGGGGTCCTGGTGGTGGCCCCTGCCAGGTCCTGCTCATTCTGATCACGTACCATCTTGGCCCTGATGCCCAGGGTGGCTGGTCTTGCTGGTTACCCTTTGAGCTACTTCCCTGGACTTGGGGGACACTGGGGAGGGTCCAAACTGTGTAACTCCTTCCTTGTCACCGTACTCTGAGTTGAGAGTTACTCTTGTTGCCTCCACTACTATCAAGTGAGGGTGGAAGCCCAAATGGCTATGGAGGAAGCCAGATGCAACAGATTCAGCCCAATGCAGCATCCCTGAGCAGAAAGCTGAATTCTGGCCACAGGGCTGGGTTTCTGGCACTGTGGACAATAGCAGAAGGGACACAGCTGGGCTTCCTGGTCCCTCAAGGAGTCTGCTGGGCTGGCCACTGGATTTGAAGAACTGAGTGTTCTGCATGAGAAAAGCAGCAAGCAGGAGAAATAGAGACCAACCCACCAGAACCCTCACCCCAACAACTCAGTGCTACTGGTGACCCTGCCATTCCCTGACCCTGGGCTTGTGGAGTGGCTGGGGCCATCTGAGACTCCCTGGGTCACAGAACTTTCCTGAGGGGAACAGGGCTGAGTAACAATTCTCAGGACAAAGGAGCGTTCTCCAGCATCTAATCCCTGTGGATTCTCAGACTCCAAAACTCACAAATGAGGAAGGTCTATCAACCAAGCAATCAGAACAGAGACCAGTGGTGCTCTTTGGCCACAGTCCTGGGCCCGCTGGGGGCTGCCACTGCTCTGGGATAGACAAGAGATGCAGAGAAGAGAGCCCCTCTCTAGGAAGGATCCACAGGGCCAACTGGCTGCCACTGCTCAAAGACTTCCCACCACTTAGGCGGGCCAGAGGCCTGGGCAAGGAGAAAACTGCATGGTGCAGTGATGTGGGGGCTACTGGCTGGTTCAGAGTCCCCAGGGTCCTAAACAGGCCCACGATGGAGTAGCTCTCCTCCCTTCCTTGAGCCCTGGACCCTGACAGGTGCCTCACTGGGGGAGATGGCCAAGCAAAAGCCTGGTGGCTCCTTGAGGGCTCTGGAGGACATGCATGTTGGGGGAGGGGATTGGGGAGGCTCTGAAGTGACCCCTGGAGGTGGAGCTGGGTGCTATGGCGGGGGGGGGGCTCACCTTAGGCAGAGAGGAATGAGGGCTCCTGACTCCTGGTTGAATTTCAGATGCACACTCTCGAGCTGCCGAGTGCGAATCAGCTCATGGGGAATGACGGCTGTGGAGCTGTCGCTGTCCAGGCTATCTTTGCGGCTCCTGTGAAGCAAGCACGGGAACAAGTTTAGCACAAGGTAAAAAAAACACAGGTAGGAGCAAAATGGGAGTCTCCAGCCGGGCTCCTGAATAATAATGACAATGATGGTGATTGATGATGACAACAGCCACCATTCAATATGTGCTTGTCAAGTGCCAGCCACTGTGCCAAACATTTCTCACTGACTGGCTGCTCCTCACAACGCCCCCATGAGGTGAGTACTACTATTATCTCCTGCCTACAGACAAGGAACTGGAGATCAGAGAGGCTAAGTAACTTGTCCAGGTTGCACAGCCAGGCAGTGAATAGAGCTGAGGTCTGGTCTCAGAAAGGTCTGGTTCTAAAGCCTACATCTTTGGTCAACACACTATATTAAAGTTTATGGCACAGTAGTTTGTTTTTCCCTGTGATATCAGCAGGAGCTTCTGGGAGCCCTTCCTCCCCTGCCCTGGAGCCTCAGACCCAAGCTCTCCAAGCCTGGGGTGGTAGAGCACCATGAGATGCAGCTCCAGGAGCTTCTGTCCAGCTAAGCCTAAGAAGGCTCTGAGCACGCACACTCCTGCCAGTGGCCGGGAGCTGCAGTGACATCCACACCCTTCATCTAACCAGGACAGGATACAACCCTCACTGAGGGGGTGGAAGTCAGACTTTCAGGAGTAGAGCAGTGGGCTTGTCTGGGAGGTAGAACCGGACCTCCTCCCATCCCCCATTGGGCTTCCAGGCCCCAGAAGCCCCGTATCAGATTCCTCCTGACTGTGGCCTTAGCCACAGTGAGCGGTCACTGCTGCCCCACACTCCCTCTTACCCTGCTCCACACCAACAGCTTGTCTCACAGCTGGGCCATGGGGTCCCTTTGCATTCTAAGATTTGCTCTTTCAAATTCAGCTGCTCCCACTGACAACTTCTCAAATCTGCCTCAGCTGGAAATAAGAGTTACCCACTGATCCCATTCAAAAGGCCGGATCCTGGTTTGGGCTGTGAATCTCAGAACAATTCCCCAAGTGTCCATCAAAATACTGGGTGAGAAGCTCTTGTTATTTATCATTCAAGAGGCAGGCAGGAGCCACCCAGGATGACAGCCAGACAGCCACTGAGGGACAGGCCCAGCCTCCTCACACACGGTGGGGGGCGGGGGGCTGTAGCCAGTGAGGCCCCTGGCCAGGCAGAGCACCTCCCCAGGAAGGGCGTGAGGTCAGCAGGCAGAGATGAAGGACAAGGCTGGACAGCTAGGGCCCCGCTGAGGCAGTGGTTTAGAAATGCTCCTGAGGTAATGCGGACTGTTCCCACCAGCTGGTCCTCTCCCTTGTGAGGATCTACCCTCAGATTTGACTGCCCTTTCATAAAGCGGTTCCTTCCTCTGGCTTCCTAAAGCAAATGCTGAAACTTCCTTTTCCCCTGGCTTCTCCCTGGCAAACCCTTTCACAAGAGCTGTGAAGGAGACAAATGCTATGGCCAAGAGGGTCACAGTATTTCAGGACTGGAAGGAAACTCTAAGGTTGTTTAATCTACCTCTTTCCTTTACAAGAGAGAGCCGGTAATGCATCCAAGGCCACAGAGCAGGTCTGTGGCAGGCCAGAGCGGGAGCCTCAGACTTCTGACCAACTCTCTTTCCCTTCCGCCAGGGCTACCACCCCTCCCTTCTGAGGGGTGGGGGCTCAGTGGTGACACAGGGGTGCCCTTGGGGCCCAAATAAGAGCAGAACTCAGGAAACAACAGCAGCCCACATTTGTTGAGCCCTGACTCTGCACCAGGCCCTCTGCTAAGTGCACAGGTTCCCTCACTGAGTCCTCACAGCAAGTGCCACTGTAGGCTCAGAGAGATGAGGTGACAAGCCTAAGGTCTCAGTGTGTATTTAAGTGGAAGAACCAGGGGTGACTCACAATCACTCCCCTGTGCCATCTCTGGTAACAGGTTCTCACATTCAGGCGAACCACCCTGCTCCTGAAAGGGGCTGAGGCCTGGCCTGGCAGGAGGGGCCTGCCGGAGAATCCCAGCTTCTCTGGTGCAGGCAAAAATGCTGATGAATAGCAATGGGAGGTGGGGTGAGGGCTGGTGGAGAGGAATCAACAGCACACAGGGCTAGAGACGTCTCAAGCTGGAGGAAAAATAAATTGTTGAAAGTCAGCTAAAGTCACCTTGGTAACTGCCACAACACACTCACCCAGAACGAGGACATCAAACCCAACTGCAAACAGCTTTAAAGAAATGGAAAAGAACTTAATCATCTGAAGAATTAATGTGACAAGTGCCCACATTTACACCTCCCACCAATCTTCAATCATTTGAAACGTACTTTAATCTTTTAAAAGAAAAAAAATTGCAAAATGCTAGATCTGCAGTCCTGGAGCTTGGGTATTTCCGGCATGCTGCTTCGATGGAAACGCGGCTGCTCCACACACACGCAGGAGCCCAGCTTTTTGCTGATTTGTTTTTTCTGGACATCGATGCAGAAGCATGAATTATTTGTGTGGGCTGGGTGAGGTATTAAGTCTGCAGCCGACACAGGTTTGCAATGTTTTGCATGGTTGTCAGCTTAATCTTAGTCATAAAAAAATAAGTAGTGTGCTCGGCAGCGTGGCCTAATTTTTCAGCTGGGCTGTTTTCTCCCCGAGTTCCCAGTGGAGGGGAAGACAGGGCTTTGAGGGCTGGATGGGAGAGGGGCTTCCAGGGAGGCAGAGCCTACACCCACGGGGGACTGCCAGGGGCCTGGGGCCAGGGTCATACTGCCGAAGATAGTGACTAGCAGCACGGATTCTGGGTTTGAGTCCTGTATGACCTTGGGCACACGACTTAACTGTTCCCTAAGCTTCAGCATCCTCTTTTTTTTTTTTTTTTTTTGAGACAGAGTCTCACTCTGTTGCCCTGGCTAGAGTGAGTGCCTGGCGTTAGCTTAGCTCACAGCAACCTCAAACTCCTGGGCTCAAGTGATCCTGCTGCCTCAGCCTCCCGAGTAGCTGGGACTACAGACATGCGCCACCATGCCCGGCTAATTTTTTCTATATATTTTTAGTTGTCCAGATAATTTTTCTTTCTATTTTTTTAGTAGAGACGGGGTCTCGCTCTTGCTCAGGCTGGTTTTGAACTCCTGAGCTCAAACAATCCGCCCGCCTCGGCCTCCCAGAGTGCTAGGATTACAGGCGTGAGCCACCGCGCCCGGCCTTCAGCATCCTCTTCATTAGGAATAAATAACAATAAGGTCATAAGGATTAAATGAGATGACTCATATGAGGCATCAATAGTGCCTGGGATGTCATAGGTGCTCAAAATATATCTGATGAATACATTAATGTGTTGATGTTAGCTGGTGGCCTCTAAAAGTCTGTATGATCCTCCCACAAGAATGTTGATGGTTTAATAGAAATGTTTGCCTTTACCTTGGGCCCAGAATCCAACTGCCTGTGGTCAAGTCAGTCCCCCTGCCAGGCAAAGGTTTTTTTGCCCTGAGCTTAGAGAGGGGGCTTCTGAGATGGGGATGAAAGGGCTCCTGACTACTTGAGTGGACACTGTAGGCCCTGGTCAACCATTGGTGCTCCAGGAAGGCCCAGCTACAGGCCAACAAAAACCCTTGGGGCCTTTGTTCCCCCAAGGGAGGTGTTGGTAGGGCCTTCTTCCCTCTGCAGAGCACAATCTGCCTTCCTGCGATTTTCAAACTACTGGTCTTCAAGTTGCCCAAACGTGGTTTAATCCATCTTCCCATGACAGCCTTTCAAATCCCTGAGGCTGCTCTTTACATCCCATCAACAGTTTCTTTCCCTAGTATCTGTGGTCCCAACTTTCAACTACATTTTTGACAAGTTCTGAAATCCTCCACCCATTCAAGTCACCCTCCCTTGGACTCATTCTAGCTTGTCAAAAACCAGAATGTCATGTCCGGAAGTAAACTGTTGTGTGGGGAAATAAATACAATATGTGGTCTAAACAGTGTAGATCACAGAGGGACTATGATCTCTCTTGTTTGGAATACTCTATTTCTATTAAAACTGTCATCAAATTGTCTATTCTTTGTAACCTCATCATACTACCAACTCATATCATACTCTCTGTCAGTGAAATCTCCCTCAGGCTTTTATGGGCTGCCTGGGACCTCTTCTTCCCGATCTAGTTTGTACTGTTGATTATTTGGAGCTAAGAGCAGAACTCTGCATTATCTGGCTAGTGTTTCAGGCAGCTCAGGAATTTCTGAAACCTGACTCTGGCATCCATCATATTGGCATTTCTTCCTGACTTCACATCACTGACAAAACTGATAAATTCGCCATTGATGTTCTCATCCCAGGCTTTGATTAAACAGTGAACAAGACAGGGTTAGGCAGACAGGCTGACAGACTGACATCATTACCCTTTGGGTATGCCCATCCAACCGGTTATACATCAACTCAACCTTCCCATCACCAAGCCCCCCACCCTCTGGATGCTCTCTGGACACTTCTGTCTTGCCTATAATGATGTCAGAATATTCTCAAAATGTCTTGCTAAACCTCACCTGTATAAGGTCTACAGTACTTCCTTTGTCTACCAAGCAGGTAAGCATTTCTAAAAAGGCAGAGATGATGATCTTGCAAGCCTGACTCTTTCTGATGCTCAGGGCTCACTGTTTCCCTTAGAGTGTTCCCAGACTACTTGCTGAATAATCTAGTTGAGAATTTTCCCTGAGAGTGACACCAAGCTCTCTAATCCAGAGAGTGCAAGAACTTTTTGTACCCTGAAACTTTTGAGTGCTTCCAGTCTGCCAACATCTCTCTCCCATTCCCTCAAAGATTACTGACACCAGCTTCATGAATCTCGCCTGTCAGTTCTGGTGTTCTGGGCACAACACACATGGGCCAGATCTGAAATCAGGGCTTCAATCCTCTTGTCAATGCCAGTGTGACCCTTCCTCGTCTAATAACCATTCATTTTGAGATGGACCCAAAACAGAACTTAAGTAAATTTTGCTTTCTGACACTGATTAACGTTACTCTGTCCAAACAATGGGGCCTAGGTTTTCTTCTTCTTCTTGCCCCAAAGAGAAGTACAAAAATAAAGTCCTTTTTGTTGGTCATAGCACTTTTTTGCAAGACTCAGTTCTTAGTTTTAGCTCTTCTTGACTCTGTTCTCTTAAATCTGTGCTGGTGTAACATACTTCTCCTTCCAGCAGTTGCTCAAATTCTTCCAAAAATTTGAACTGTATGAAGGATTCTCTATGTACCTATACTGATCCTTCGAGGTATTATATCTCCTGCTGGTCCTAAGTTAAACTCTTTATATACTTTATATATTTTGCTTCCTTTCATTTTCATAACAACCCTATAAATAGGCATTATTTTTCCCATTTTCATAGATGAAAACATTGAAACTCAGAGATTTACATAACTAGCCCAAGGTCAGACCATGAGTAAATAAAGAGCTCAGACAAAACCCCAGGTTTCCCTGGTATTGGCTAAAACATAATCATAATATTTTTCGTAAGAAACACGGCTGGTTGTGGTGGCTCCTAACTATAATCCTAGCACTTTGGGAGGCTGAGGTGGGAGGATTGCTTGAGGCCAGGAGTTAGAGACAAGCCTGGGCAACATAGTGAGACCCTGTCTCTACAAAAAACACACAAAAAATTATCTGGATGTGGTGGCACATGCCTGTAGTCCCAACTTCTTGGGAGGCTGAAGCAGGAGGATCGCTTGAGCCAGGAGTTCAAGGTTCATGCCACTGCATTCCAGCAGTCATCTCCAAAAGAAAAAAGAAAATTTCCATCCCTTTCGAGGGGTCTTTCCTTCTGGGTTTCCAAGGCCATGAAGAAAGATACATCTATCTTTTCCCTGAACTCTTAGCTCTAGAAAAACAGGTGTGGCAAGGGTTGGATGCAATGTGCTGTATCTCAGAGTAGAGATTCACTAAATGTTGGCATTTTGACCTCTGAGGAGGACTACAGAAGGAAAACAAATTGGTTTCATTTTGTGTAAGCCAGCATTTTCCAGCCTTAGCCAGAGAACCCCCTTTTCACTTAACACCCAACAAACTCCCCAAAAAGGCTGTGGGGACCTCCTCTAGGGCCTAGGGGCCCAGGGTTTTCCCTCCTGAACTTTACCTGTCCAAGCTGCTTTCTTCCAGGACTGTCATTCCTACTCGTCCTCCTCCTTGCTGGTCAGGATCGGGGCCAGAGCTGAGTCCCCTCATCATCTTCTTTCCCCCTAGACAGACACTCTCCAGGGGGCCCATCAGTGATTCTCCACTGCTCACCTTTGACTCTCAGCCTGAGGCCAGGGAAGCTGATGTTCCCCTGGGCTTGCCTTGGTGTCAGTTTTGTGCTTTTTACCTGGATTGTGTCTTTTCTTTTCATTGGGCGGCGCAAGCTATAACAGCTTATACAATATCACTTCGTTACTGTTTTTTGTTTTTTTTTTTTTACTTTTTTAAAAAAAAAGTTGAAAGAGTCAGATGGTTCCGGCTGGGGGCGCGGTGGCTCACGCCTGTAACCCTAGCCTTCTGGGAGGCCGAGGCGGGTGGATTGTTTGAGCTCAGGAGTTCGAAACCAGCCTGAGCAAGAGCGAGACCCCGTCTCTACTAAAAAAATAGAAAGAAATTAATTGGACAACTAAAAATATATAGGAAAAATTAGCTGGGCATGGTGGCACATGCCTGTAGTCCCAGCTACTTGGGAGGCTGAGGCAGAGGATCACTTGAGCCCAGGAGTTTGAGGTTGCTGTGAGCTAGGATGATGCCACGGCACTCTAGCCCAGGCAACACAGTGAGACTCTGTCTCAAAAAAAAAAAAAGAGTCAGATGGTTCCATAAGGCTCATTACTATAGTCAGCAGTCTTCCCAGGACCCCTCTCCTCAGAGACAACCACTGTTCCTCTGTTAGCTGATTCTTTTCGTATTTTTCTTTGATATTTTTCTAACATACTTTATTACTAGTTCCCAGTATTTCAGGCTTTACCTATTGACTCCCCACTATGCAAGTTGAGCTTTTAGCTCTCTTTCATGCCACCTTCCCATCTTTCCAAGATAACTGCATTGTAAGTTTGTGCAAATCTGTAGTAAGCACTTACATTGTTATGACTATATCAATGCTATTACAGTTTAGCCATGTAGTGTACTATGGTTACTTTTCCTTTCTGTCATAATTTTCTGTTTTCTTGGATTTAATAACTTGTTCTGTGTGTTTATCACCAATTCAATAAGAATTACTATTACCAATGGTCTACAGACCCTCCTCCCAAGATATTCAAATACATCAAGTATTTATCAATTTTATCTTGTTAAAGACATTTCTCCAGAGGATCCTTCCAACCTACTCCCATCTGACTTGGTTGCCCTCCATTCTTGCTGCACAGCTGCCATCTGGGATCATTCTTCCCCTTCACCCTGTGATTCTCCTGCCTCCTTCTCATGTTGGATCCCATTTCCTGTACCCCATATGTCTTCCTCATTCATTCTGATGGAGCGTATCCTCTAGCAGATTTCACTTTATTTTTTAGTATGCCTCTCTCAGCCAAGTGGTCTCCTCTGACCTGCCACCTTCAGGGGTTTCCAGGCAAACTGAAATACCAACTTTATGCACTGCTATGTAGACTTCCAAGGCCCTTCTTTCCAGGTTTTTTTTTTTTTTTCTTCCCTGTGAATTGGCAGGCACCCTCTCCACTTTTATCCACCTTTTCAGGCAATACACGGTGGTAAAGAGGCCCAGATCTGGAGTCAAACAACCTGAGGTTCAAATCTCAGCTGACACTTACTCCTAGCAGTCTGACTCTAGATAAGTTATACAACCCAGCTAAGCCTCAGTGTTCTAATTTGCAAAATGGGGACAATAGGAGCCCACAACACAGAATGGCACATGGTAATGGGCAATAAAACTGCCTGCTCAGCCACAAGAACCTGTCCAGCCCAGGATTTATGGTACCGTTTAGAGGCACATATCAGGAATTCAGGAATGGGTCTAAATCTTTCATTTGGTCTTTACCACTTGTATATATGACACGTTCTATATTTAGACTTCTCACTGCATAAGGTGATTTTTTTACATATCCTAATATACCCTGTGCTTTCAGTGTCAAGATAGATTCCTGATTTCTAGTACTATATGGTTTATAGTATACCCTGGTCATCCTACCTACATGTTACAGAATGACAGGGTCTTACCCATGCTTCCCCTCCACCCTGGTCTCTTCAGATGGAAAAGTCTTAATTTTTCCAAGTTAGCCTAAAGGGTATTGGTCATATTCTATCCACGGGTGGGAAGAAGAGGAGCTGAACCACCAAGACTCCTTTTAGTTGCAATCTCAGTCCTGTGACAGTCATGACGTCTGCACTGGCCACACAACTTGGGGCCTTCTCCTTGGGGACACCTGGGAACAGGAACCAGGGCATCAGGGTTGGCAACTGTTCAGAAGTGAAGTGGATTTGGCTTGCTGGGCCCAGCCCAACCTCTGGCTTCTGCCTCTCAGCTGGGAGATGATTCCTTTTGCTTTCTGATTGCTGATGAAAGCTTTGAACTTTCCAGAAAGAGAACCACCTGCAGGTCTCCCTTCATGGCAGGACTGAGAAAGGGTAGGGGTGTGGAGTAGAGGGTAAGGGGGAGCAGCTCACCTCCAAAGTTGCTGTTAAGCACAAGGCTGTATCACCTGATCATTCTGACAAATTCTCTGACAGGGATGATACCAGGAGTAAAAGGCCACAAAAGGTTATTGGTAAAAACCAACAACCAAATGATAAAAGGCATTATTTTCACCGTGAACATCCCCAAAATGGAATGTGATGATGGAATGGTGGGACAGAATGTGGCTGAAGAAGACAGGGCAAGTATAACCTGTGTGAAGGTTAGGGGGTTGCCTGGTCAACTTTTTTTTCTTTTTAAATTTTACAGGGCAGCCCCCTCCCCCCTAAACCAGAATGGTTTGGAGAGACTCCCACCTGGCTATTAACTTCTCTGGGCACGAGGGACCTCCATCCCCAGCCTTGCCCTCTGACTTGGGTGGTGGCTTTCCCTGCTTTCCCAAATGAGCATGCTTGGGCCAAAGCCCTGGCTTTCCTTTTTTTGAGACTGAATCATTTCCTTTCTCCAGCTCTTACCTTTGAACCTTCCTTTTCCCTTCCCTGGAAAAGTGACTCACTGCTGAAGTGTTGGGTGACACTGAGGATCAAGGATGGGCGATAAAAATACTCCTGATTGTGCAACTTGAGGAAGGGGAATGCGGTGTTTGGACTGAGAATTCAAAGCGTCAGTCAGGAACTCTGAAGTTGGGGTGTTAACAATGGCCATGGCTTCATCTCTTTGGGGAAGTGGAGCAAAGAATGAAGTTAAAACAGAAATTTACCCTTGCCAGATTTGCTGTGCAGCCTCTTGTTCTGCCCTTTGAAATGTGTATTTCTGAGAAAGGCACTTAGCATGACAACATGGATCACAGTGAGGTAGGCAAAAAGGAAGCAGAGAGCAGAGAGGCCTGGGTTGTTCCTCCCATCAGCCCTGCAGAGCCTGGCTGGGGCCCTAAGAGCAGGGCTGTTTCTTTTTGGGTTTTTCTTTCCAGTGCAAACAACTGTACTTCCCCAGCGTGGGAGTGGTGAGGGAAGCCAGCATGACAGAGCAGGCTCCAGGCTGGCCCCAGCGCTGACACGAGAGACCCTTAGAGCAGGGTTACCCAACACTGCCCTACGTGCTAGAGGCACCAGCAACAGCCCAGCTGTTTCCCCAGATGGAAACTCACCTTCCTTCACCCCAATTCACTGGTAGGTTGGATGCAAACGAGATATTTTCTTCTTCTAATTAATCTTCATGGACCTCATAGGCTGAGCAAAACAAAACATAATTTTCTAAAAGATGACTCCCTGGCCAGGTTACAAGCTATTCAAGATGGGAATTAGAGGCAGCAAAGTCACCCCATCCAAAAGGCCAAACAGATGGGAGCAGAGACACTCATAAAAGTAAAGAAAAAAAAAATATGTGTGTACACGTGTGTGGGGGTGTGTGTGTGTTGGGGAGGTGTTGCAGATGAGAATGTCACAATAGGAGAACTCATGCTATAAAACCTTAATTCGCCAGGAAATTCAGGCCGAAAAAAAAAAAAGGTCTTAAAAGCTGCTGGTGCAATTCCAGAAGACCAAGAAACTTGGCTCAGCAATGATGGTGAGTTTGCTTTTTAGAGGTGCCTCAACTACAAAGTGCTTCTCTCAGTCAGGAACCTTCCCCCTCCAATACACGTGTACATACACACGTATCAGTGCTGCCCTTTTCTGGGAGGATGCACAATCCAGGGAGCTCCCAAAGGTCCCACAACCTCTGTTGTTGGGTCACTGGCTGAGGGAGGAGGAGGTACTGGTATACGGACGCAGGGTACCAGCATCCGAGCAATAGGTTATGGAAATGCAAACCTCCCCACGCAATGCACCTGACCACACCCCCCTCCAAGCCACTGTGGGGAGGCGGGAGGAGCTAAGGCCAGCACTCCACAGAACAGTCCACATCTGACCAGGTTCCCCAGACAGAGAGCATGCCCAGTGATTTCCCCCACTAGATTGCTGACAGATGCTGGCAGGCAATGTCTTGAAGCCAGGCTGTCCTCAAGTGGCACAAAGGAGCTGCTTCCCATGCTTCCCAAACTCACCCGAGCAGGCAGTGGGAAGGGAGGCGCCAGCAAGCTGAAGGAGGCTTTTCTCAACCGATCATCTTGGGAAAAGCAAGATACAAATTTCACGGCTGGAATGCAAGGGTTGTGAAATGCTGAAGAAGCCCCAAAGAGGGCCAAGGACTCTCCTTCCGGGAAGGCGGTGGGAGGAGGGCTGGCAATGGAGAGTGGGAGAGGAGCAGGTTACCCAGAGGGGCCTGTCTTTCTGGGAAGAAATAGGGCCTCAGAAAGAAAGAAATCCCCTAGCCCTGAGGTGGTAGAAGGGCCAGAGATAGGGTTGTTTTTGTTTCTGAACTTGAATAAAACAAGGCCTTGTGTCAAAAAGTAATTCTGGTATAAATGAGCCAATTATGACACAGCTCGTTATTTCTGGCATTTGGAATCACTGAGGCTCATGGCATATCCTCCCTAGAGCTAAATAAGCACAGTAAGCCTCTAACATGAGGCTTTAGCCTTGCCCTCAGTGTCACATGAGAGGTCCCTATTCATGCTACAACTAGTTAAATGAGTTCCACCAGTGAGGGTCATTATCATCCCAGAGACAGTCTTATGTGTCGCTCACTGGGTCCCTGAGAATGGAGCAAGGAGGATCACACCCATTTTCATGGCTGATGGATGGCCCTTAGCTCTCACTCTTTCTAACCTTGGACCAGTTATCTCCTAGCCTCTCTGTACCTCAGTTTTCTCATTTGTAAAAGGGGGATATATAAGATTATTGATTTCATAGAGTAGCTATGAGGATGAATTAAATTAGTGTAGGTATAGAGCACCTGGATCATTACCTGGCACAGAATAAGCACTATGTAAGTGTTAGCTACTGTTGAGGTGTGAAAAGTGCAAGTGCCCAGCTTCCCCAAGTAGGCCAGAACACAGCTGCTAATGCCCAGGCTTGATCAGCTGTTCTGAGCCTCTGACCTATCTCTGCATCCTCCTTTGACCATATACAGACCCAGGAAGACCCATGCATCAGAGCTCTCCTGCCCAGAAAGCCTGACAAAATCAGACACGCAGACAAAATAAGACCCACGCTGGTTGCTCCCTCACAGGGAGAGCAGCAAACACTGGTGCCAGCACATTTTGGGTCGGCTTTCTCAGTTGCAATCCATGTGGTACATCTGAAACGGGGTCAGGTCCCAGGGTGGGCAGCACAGATATTATAATCGTGCTTGCTAATCTGAACTGAGTCCATTACCATCAATCCTGAGATAACAGGAAACTAGAGTCTGAGA
The DNA here is from genome assembly GCF_000956105.1 of Propithecus coquereli. NCBI lineage: Eukaryota > Metazoa > Chordata > Mammalia > Primates > Indriidae > Propithecus > Propithecus coquereli. Next base: position 3,878,138 of record NW_012153396.1, on the reverse strand, counting down.
GACTTGAGGGGTGTGTTGGAGAATGTTCTTGGCAAAGGAGAAGGAATCATTTTCAACCAATTGCTAACAAATTGGTAACCAGCACTGAGAACCTCAGAGGAAACATTCTGATTCCCTCAGACTGCAGATTCTGGCACTTTGGAGTCCTGACTGGGCACTTAAGCTGTAGGGAGGGGGAGGTGACCCCAGAGAGTGCTGGCACCTCTGATCTATTGCCACCCATCTGTCCATATCCCAGCCAACTCAGCCAAAGGGTAGAGGCTGCAGCCTCTCTGCCTTGTGTCTACAGATAGGCCTCAGACCAGAACCAAATGTCCCACTGCCCGGTCAGAGTGTGGGTAAGTCTGGGCTTACGCATGTATCTGGGAACCCAGAGCCTCATGTCTCTTGCTATGTCCAGGGGTGCAGCAGCTGGAAGTACACCCAAGTCAGGGAGTGAGATCTCGGGCCTGTCCCAGACGTACAATAGGGGCAAATGGGTATTATCTCTGCAGGAACCCTTGCCATTCTGCCCAGAAATCCTGGCCTTCCAGAGGGGGAGGACCATCTGGGCTGAGACTGTCTCCAAGTTACAGACAATCTGCTAGAGACTTTAAGCCTACAAGTACCTCTGGCCTCCCATCAGTGCCAACAAGGTCCAGAGCAAGAAGCCGTACCAGGGCATGGGAAGGAGTATGGCCCCAGGACAAGGTCCAGACTCCCAGGTAGAGAGCTTCCAGATGGCCCATAACCCAGCAAGGCCATCTGCTGCTGCCAGGGGAAGATCATGGTGCCTCAACCCACCTACTTCAGGGCAGCTGGCTAGAGAAATCCATGGGCTGGAGTTGAAAGCTGCTCTGAGGTGGTGGTGGAGGCTTCTCCAGACTCTTGCCAAAGAGCTCAACTCTCATGGCTTCTGGATGGCAGGTTCACCAGGTGAGCCAACCAGGGCAGCCCTGTTCCCAGAGTAACTCTCCCTACTCCACGGTCTGCTCCCAGGACGCAGCCTTAACTTTAACCAGCCAGGCCTCACCTGCACCATCCCCTTCAGCTCCCTTTCCTGCTTGTTAAAATTCTAAGGCGCCTTCAAGGTCCCCTCTCATTCTTCCTTCTCCAAGATGCCCTCCCTAACTACTCCAGATCTCGCTGACCTGTCTTTTCTACAGGGCACTGAATCACTACCATTTCTGGGGACCATAATCAGCAACTGGAACTAGAATCCAAAGCAGCAGCCATTTCCAACAAATTGCATCTACAGCCAGACGCATGCCATTAAAAGGTAATTGTTCCACTCACGTTCCTCCAAAGGAAGAGCCCGTGCACCCCAGATGGTCCCCTGGGTCCTGAGCTTGCCACATAGCAAGCGTGTAATAAAGACTTATTAGAAGAAGGATGATCACCCTGGTCTTGCAGGATTAGTCAACCTCCCTTTTAGCCGAAGGCACAGCAATTTCCTCCCTGGCAGGCAAGGTTTCTTCTCTGGGCGCTCCCAGGTACCCCCTGCCAGCAGCTATTCCCTGGAGCTACCCAGGGACTAAGGGCAGAGAGGGGTGCCTAGCTCCAGCCCTCCCACCATTTGTCTCCTATCAGAGGAAGAGAGGTTGGCAGGAAGCAGATCTGACCTCGAGGGTGGCCACGGTCTCTCTCCCAAGGGCTACAGGGCCCCTGAACAAGCAGCGGAGGCCTGCAAAGGACTTCCCTTCCCTTCCCTGGGCCCCAGGGAAGGGAGGCAGGAAGAAGGGCCTCAGCAGCAGGCATCCAGTGCGGGGCTGGCCAGACAGGGAGGCCCCCAGGGTTGCAGCTATCAGCCGGAGACCAGGCTCCAGGAAGGAAGGAAGGGCAACTCTGGCCGAGGCCGAGATAAGGAGGGGACCATGCTCAGCACAATGGGCTCCCACAGGCTGGGAGGCCCCAAGTCAGATTTTGCCCCAACCTGGCCTCCTGTTCACTCAGCTCATGTAAATATTTACTGCTGTTTATATTCACGGTGCACTGGGTCCCCTCTGAGGCCCTTTGCTATGACCCACAGATCTGTGTGCCCCAGATCATGCCTGCCCTTAAGCCCACACACCCTGGGTCTATCCAGCAAGGGCTATGGGCATTGTTTTCTCTCATGCAATTCACAGGGACAGGCCCTTCAGGACAAAACCGTCCTCTTGTCCCAACCCAGGGATACTGGGAACTTACGGGGCCCGGTCGTGGGTGAGGCCATTCTGCCGCTGAGGGTTGATTGGCGGAAGGACGGGTTTGCTGTTGATCTCAAGTCCTCTCCTCAGGGTCTCCCGGATCTGCTCTGTGTCTGCAATGACACCACTAAGTTGCCCAATGACCCTTTGGGCTCCCAGCAACCCCCACCCTGCCCTTGAAATCTGGCTCAGCAGACATGCTGGAGAAAAGCCCACTCTAGACATCCAGAATGAAAGCTGAGTGGAGACTGTGAGGAGCACCATGCTCTCAAGAAGCTTTGGGTCTGAAGAGCACCATTCTTGCAGAAGACCGAGGTGGCCTCTGGACTTCAGAAGAGCACTCTTGGCCGGGTGCGGTGGCTCACGCCTGTAATCCTAGCTCTCTGGGAGGCCGAGGTGGGTGGATTGTTTGAGCTCAGGAGTTCGAAACCAGCCTGAGCAAGAGCGAGACCCCGTCTCTACTAAAAACAGAAAGAAATTAATCGGACAACTAAAAATATATTGAAAAAATTAGCCAGGCATGGTGGCGCGTGCCTGTAGTCCCAGCTACTCGGGAGGCTGAGGCAGAAGGATCGCTTGAGCTCAGGAGTTTGAGGTTGCTGTGAGCTAGGCTGATGCCACGGCACTCACTCTAGTCCGGGCAAGAGAGTGAGACTCTGTCTCAAAAAAAAAAAGAAGAGCACTCTTCACTGTCCTTGTCCTTTCTGTGTCACAGGCCTCTGGTTTGCCCTTAACATGGCTTCAGACAGTGACTGACTGACAAGGCCTTTGCCACTGCCCTAGACCACCAGGGACCCTTCCCACTGAAATGGATGCAAGTAAGGGCTGCAACTGCCCTGCCATGAATGGGCAGGTGCCTCATACACACCTTTCTGAATTCTGTGCGGTCAACTATTGCCTGGCCCTGCCACCCCTTCCCCTTGGGCTTGGGTCAGTGGGATGCTGAGAACATCTTCCCACCTTGGCCTATCCCAGGGATCTCTGCCTCTCCATGGAGCTACCAAGAGCCAGGAGGTGAAAGAGGAGTCCCTTGGTGGGATTATTTCTTTGAGAGGTGCTTTGCTGGTCTTTGGGGTGAAGCTTGCTAGTCTGGTCCCCTATATTGAGATTTTGATCTAAAATTTACCTCTGCAAACTGTAAACACATAAAAAAAAGTAAATTAACATTAGTTGCTCAAAGAGTGGCCTTAGAGTGGGGAGGAGATGATTACTAACTTTTCTGTTTGATTTGTTATAGTGGCACAGATTACTTCTGTAATTTTTAAAATATAGCTAATAATGATTGAAATTTTGGACAAGACTATGACTCCCTCCTTAAATCACCTCTTTTGTCAAAAGCAACCGAATGATTCTAATAACTACATACCTTCTCTCTCAACCTCTGATAGGCTTGGCACACCATTAGAACAAGCAGGAAGGAAAGAAAGGGCTCAAATATTTGCACTAGGGGTTTAAGTTGTCCTTTTCAGAAAGAAAAGACCTTTTATAAGTTTTATCTCACATGTAGGTATTTTATACAGGGCTGTAGGCATCTTATTCTTCAAAAAGAAAAGATAGAAGAATAGAGAAAGGAAGCAGACAAAGAAGCTGTAAACACACGTATATGTAAGTGGCTGCTTTTCCTTTGGAGTTAGCTAGGGACGCCCTTTGCTAAAAACCACAACTGTTTCCATAGCCAAGAGCAGCCTGGGCAGCTTCCAACAGGACAGCCACTTCCTTTTTCCCCAAACCCCACGAGGAACACAGTGGGTATAGGGGCCCTGACCACAGCCCCTTATCCTGTATCTGCAGGACAGGGGGCAGGGACCGTTTGCAAGCTGGCCTCACACTCAGGCCTCTCTTATTGAATGCCTGGGAGGGCCTGAGGCCAGAGTGATCCTTGGGTTTGGCATGGCTTTCAGGCCAGAGCTGGGCCCTGTGTCAATTACGTGGGTGGCCGACACTTGTTCTCTTGCACTTGGGTGGACTGTGGACTTTTCCTGTGACTGTTCTATGGCTTCCACTCACCTTCATGACCTTAGATTGCAAGGGGCAAATCTGAAACACAATAGTCCCTGCTGGTGGTGCATTTGAAATACACACAGGAAACACAGCCAGAAATGGGCCAATAAAGCTCCCTTAATTCCACCCTGCTGGAAGACTTCACTTGCTGTTTAAATCAGGCCAGGAAATAAACTATTGAATGGGCTGTTTTTGTTAGAGATCCATCTTAGAGAACCTGAAAACCAGGCCTGGGGAAAAGGAAGGAGGAAAGCTGGGCGATGGCTCCCACCTTTGCCAGAGAGCCGCCGGGGCTGTGTGCCGATACAGATGCTCCGGCTGTCCTCATCATCCTCGGGGGGCCGGCTCAGGTCATCCCAGGCACACTTGGCACTGACACCGCTCAGGTTGGAGCCGTCTGTCTCGATGCCTTTGTCAACTCTCTCCTGCTTGAAAAGAACCAAAGAGCCAGAGTTCCTTCAGAGAACTGGTGGCCCAAGGTCACTAATACCCTCCCAGCCACCACCCTTACAGTATTTACTAAGCCCTTGTAGGTGCTGAGCATGGGACAGCTGCTGGAAGAGCAGGGTGTCTGACCTTGTTCTGCCCCAGTTACCAATGTATGAAGGTCTTTGCCAGCCCCTGGACTCCTCCAAGGGAACCAAGGATTAGGGGAAGCCAGGAGGAATGAAAATCCCAAGGGAAGCTTCTCTACTATCAACCTTCTGGTACAATGGCCTTCACACTTGTTTCAGAGCCCCAACTCTGCCTGCTCCACGTTGGCCCATGAAACTGATGTGGCCAAAATAGGACCTACTTCCCTGAGGAAAGGCACGATCCTTCCTCTCCTTCTGATCCTCCAGGAAGAACCCCCCAGTCACTGCTACAGAAGACAGTGGAAGCTTGCCACAGGTGGGAGAGGCCACACCTGCAGTTTCACCTTCTAACAGCTAGAGGGTGTGGTCACACAGGGAAGCGCCACTGGACAGCAGAAGGGCTGGACTTCCCCCCTAGCTCACTTGTTTGGCAAAGGACTCTGGATAGAATTTCTTTTCCATTTCTTAGACTGAAATGGGGGCCTGGAGGATAGTCACTACCTGCAGACCCCCTGGCGGCCCTGCCTTTGTACTGCCCTTGGCACTGCTGAGTCCAGACACTCTTCAAATGGCCTCAAGGAAGAGCTGTACTCAAAACATCCCTGGATTTTCTGGTACAACATAGTTCTGTGATGCTGAGGTTTGGATTAAAGATCACTGGGAAAGCTCTAGCAATCTTGCCCAAAAACAGCCATGTGGGCCAAATAAAGCTCCTTGTGACTGAGCACCTCGACCAACTTGCACTCCCCTGCCTACCTGCCCCTCTTCCCATGGCTCCGCAGGAACCACACTGGCCTGCGGTCAGCCAGGGAGCCTATCTGGGGGAAGTGCAGGTACTATCCTTATTTCCTGGGACCAGTCAGCAAGTGGCCCTGTTCGAGATGCCTCCCTCTACTCTCTGCTCTTTTCCAGGGCTCCCATCATCCTGGGCAAAGCTGGAGATTCTGAGCAGGGAGGCAGCTCGGCATGCTCTGGGCAGGGAAGGTGCGGGCCCTGGTTTGCTTGGGGGAGAGCCTGAGCTTTTCCCTCTCCACTGGCTGCCCTGAGGCCCCTCACCTAGGTAAAGATCTGCGGACAGACACCTCTTGGCTCAACAGGTCCAGCCTACTTACTTTACAAGTAAAAAGAAGGAGTTAAGACCCAGAGAAGTTAAGTGACTTGTTCAGGCACACATCTTTGTTAGTGGTAGAGCCTGGATCACAGCAACACTAGCTAGCTTTAAAATGAACCGAAAGCAAGCAGGCACCGGAAAGACATAAGTGGACACAGAGGAGTTCATACTTGGTACCACCAGGAAGAAGGCTGTACTTTCTCCCCACAGGCTCCTTGCTTGCTTTTAAAGACCACTAGGTGCTCTAGGTCCTGCTGGCTGGTCTCAGGGGAGCCTGAAGACTAAGTAGGGAATTGTTCTCAGCATGCAGACAAAGGACGGTGTGCTTACTCTACTAGTTCAAGGGACCAGGTTCATTCTTAGTACTTGGCACTTATGATAGGGCCAAACAACAGCCCACAGTGCCCCATGCTGGATCCCAGTGTGGCTGCAGAACAAGGGCTTAGGGAAACATAGCCTTCATGGTTCCTGCTTCTTGCAAAAGTAGAAGCTATAAGGAAACCGAGTTTAAAGTAGAGATAACAGAGGATCCTGGCAGCAATTTGAAAATTTCATTGTTAAAGGCATTAGGAAAACAGAGGAGCATCATTTGTGAATGAAGAGGATTTATGCCCAAGAACTTGCAGGTCCGCAGTAAAGGACACAGGGACTGCTGGCTACATGTCCATCTGCCACCTTTCCCTTGCTCTAGCACACGGAACTCCTGGCATAAAAAGTTCAGAGGCAGCAATGACCTGCAGTTGGTAGGGGGAGTAAAAGGAGCCAGATACATGGCAGGCACAGTATTAGCTGTCTGCTTCTCCTGCTTCGTGAACAACCCGTAAGAAAGGCAGTTATCCTCCTGTGGCTTTCAAAATTCACCTGCATGCCAAGGGAGTGCTTCTAAAACAGCAAAGATGACACTGAAACTCTTCCAGGTGGGCCACAGTGAGTGGGCAACTGCAGGCCTGTATGTCTAAAGATCCCTTTACACATCAAGGAGTGCCAACCTATCTAGGGAAGGAGCTTGGCATCTGACTGGAAAAGATGGAAAATGTGTCAAAAGTGGGGATGGGATTGTGAGACCAATCAGCACTCAGCCCTGTAGCTGGGCCATGGGGTCAGTATCACCTGAGCCACTGTCTGTTACAGGGTAGTGGTGGCCATGGGGTGGCTCCCTGAAAAAAAGCCATGTTCTTCTCTCTCCCTCTGTCTCTCTCTTTCTCATTTTTTTAGAGAGAGTCTCTCTCTGTCACCCAGGTTAGAGTGCAGTGCCATCATCATAGCTCACTGCAGCCTTGAACTCCTGGGCTCAGGCAATCCTCCTGCCTCAGCCTCCCGAGTAGCTGGGACTACAGGTATAGGCCACCACACCCTGCTAGTTTTTTCTTATTTATTTTTTTTAGAGACAGGGTTTGCTATGTTACCCAGGCTGGTCTCAAACTCCTGGCCTCAAGTGATCTTCCCGCCTCAGCCTACTGAAGTGCTGGGATTACAGGTGTGAGCCACAGCACTTGTGTTCTTTTAAGAAGGGGGAAGTAGGGGAATGAATGCTAGGCAAGCAAGCGATATCCACTACACTTATTTTCTTTCATTGCTGGTGATTTAATTTTTTGAAGCTGCTATGTAATTTAGATACAATAAAATTTGTCCTTTTTAAATGCAAAAATATATGTGTCTGAGATCAGGTTTCCTGGGCTAAAAACTCTGCTCCCTATGTGCTCTGCAGAATTCAGGGGACAAGTTCCAAATTATGCCATATTTCTACTCACTCACACATAAAGCTCCTCCGTTTTCCCAGGATGAAAGCCAGTGTTATTTGGAAGAGGCCTAGGCACAGTGTGCTAGAAAGGTTTTCCTCACTCAAGACATACTTGCAGGTGTGGATCGATCTCAAATATGGTCTCTCCCCTCCGCATGTCAGTTATCAGCCAGGGGCCGCCAGCACTGTGGACAAGGAAAGGGGACATGATGGTAACTGAGGGTCTGGAGCTGAAGGGCCAGGCCTGCAGCCTGCCCTGCTTGCTGCCCCAGGCCCAGAATACAGGAGAACAGTTCCTGGTCAGGGGCTGTCAGGGAGTGGGGTGAAGGAGGGACTCCCGCCCGCAGGCCCCGGCAGCGGGTACTCACACGGGCACCGTGCGCAGCAGCTCCAGGATGCCCTGCCCGTTCCACTGCTGGGCTGAGTGTAGCTCCTCAGTGCAGACCCCAACGATCTGAGGACAAGAAGCCACTGTCTGTTAATGGTCATCCCTCCCAGAGGATCAGCCACCTAGGCTTTCTTAGGGTCACCTCAAGTGGGGGGACCCCAGGCAGGACATGTGCTCAGGGGCTGGTGTGTTCAAACTGGGGTGGTTCCCTTAGGAGGGAGTGTCTGGGTCCATAGACAGGCACTGAGGCCTGACCCTTGCCCTTGCTGCGATGGGTCAGGTGTCTGTCTGACACAGTCTAGCTCCAGGCTGCAGAGGAGAAAAATCAAGGCCTGAGCCAACTCAGGATGGGTCCTTAGGCCACGTCTCTGGAAGCAGGGGAGGTTCAGGGAGACAATTAAACCTTTGCATGGATCTCATCATGACCAAAAGCAGGCACTGGACAAAGCTGGGGTAGAGTCATGCTGCTTCTGGGAAAAGGCAAGTCCAGCCCAGAGCCGGCTCCTGCTGGGAAGTCCTATGTCTGCCAAGGTCCCAGTCATTACCAGTTCACAGAACACTCTCCCTATTACAGCCATTCCTTCCCACCCAAATAGCCTCTTCCTCTTTCTTCTTTCTCTCATCTCAGCAGGTTAAACCATCTGAATCTACTTGAAAAACCATTGGAGGGAAGAGAAAATGAGAGAAGACCAAAGAAAACCTCCCACTCTCTTTAGTCCTCCTACCCAAGCCCCGCCATCCTGTCAGAACTTTTCCTACAGGAAAGGCTCAAGCCAACGTCTAACCTGCACCTCACCTGGAGGAAGGTAACTACCCCAAACGGTGTCTGCACGGGTTGCATCTGTGGGTCCTCTGTCAGCAGCATGTGCTGAATTCTTGACTCACTGTTATCCAAAGGGCTGTGCCAAGACACGTGGTCCCCGCTGCAGAAGGTGTTCTCTGTGGGAGAGACACGAGGATCCTCAGTGTTTGAGGCCCCAGATCCAGGCCTGGAATCTGACCTGGGACCTCAGAAGCCCAGGCTGGGAGGCTCCCCAGCCTACTGGGATATCCTTTGTGAAGGGGGAGAAACATTCACTCCAGTGGAAGCAAAGAGTCTGTGGATATTTGAAAAAAACCAAACTGTTCCTGTTTGCAAATTCTGTCAGCCTTCAGTGGAAAAGGACAGGTTGCTGGTGTGGACGTGCACTTGGCCTGGGAAGCCCACAGACTCCTGGCATCTGCTTCACCTCCCCAGCTCCCTGACTCATGGCGGGAGGTGGCAGCCATAATTAGATCTGCCAGGAAAGAATAAAGTGCTTTTCTGTGGAGCCACCTGGCCAGAAGTCCACGGGGAGGCTGGGGGGCAGTAAAAGCCCTTTCCCTTGAAAAGACAGACCAGGATTTCTGTGTGGCTGAAACAGTGCTCAGAAGGGAACACCCAACCTTGGAGGGCCTTTGAGATCTGTCACCAGTTTCCCACAAGTAGGCAGATTCAGGGATTTCTGAGGAGCACAAGGCTTCAAGTAAATGGAGGTCTGGAGAGTGCCTCATATCCCTCGGCGGAGATGTGCAGACTCTGCCAAGGGACAGCTATTTCCATGAGGACAAAGCCACCTCACAGCCGTACCACTGTATCCACACAGGCCCATTACCTTGAAAATGTTTCTGTTTAAGGCCACTTTTGTTTAAAAATTTTTTCTTTAAGGTCCACGGGGCATGAAGTCTCCCACCACCCCTGACTCGTCTTGGGTACCCACGGTACTCTGCACTTACCAGCCTGTGTGCATCTATAGGTTCCCTTCCATTTTTTTTCTTCTGACACAGATGGAAGCACACTATTTTGCAGATTTCACTTACTTATATATCTTAGAGCTCACTTTCTATCAGCACATAGAGAGCGACTTCGTTCTTTAAATGGCTGTGTTGTAGTCATCATGGTCTATCATTTATGATCTGGGAATCTCAACAGTTGAGGTCCCTTTACTTTTTATCAATATTTAAGATAAGACAGAGTGCACGAATATACACAGGTGAACACACACACACACACATACACACATTCTAGCCTGAAGGCTCCTGGGAGGCTTCACAGCTTCCTGGGGTATCTTTGGGAAGTGGAAGAGAGCTTCTGCTGATGTTTCTTGGTCTGAATGTTAACTCCCTCCTGTGTGAGGTGAAGCTACACAGCCATCTTTTCTATTCAAGGAACAGGCTTGGCTTATACCTAACCTCAATGGTGTTCATTCAGGAGGGAGAAGGAAGATTGTTTCCTCTAAGGGAAAGGTAATAACAAAGGGGAGGAGAAGGCATGGCTCTAGGCAGAACCAACTAGAAACCCTTAAATTTCCAAATTCCCGCTGGGCCCACTCTTCGCAGATTCCCTCTCTATTACAGAAGTGTATACCTACAAGCAGCTTGCAAGCTCCATAAGTAAGAAACAATGCCACAAGTAAGAGGATTGAATTAGTAACTGACCTCCTGCCAACACACATACACACACACGCATACACAAGGTTCAAGCCCAGATTCCTTCACTGGTAAATTCTACCAAACATTTAGAGAAGAATTAATAACAATTCTTCACAAACTCTTTCAAAAATAAAAGAAGAGGAAATACTTCCCAATTCATTCTATGAAGCCAATAGTACTTTGATATCAAAACTAAACAAAGGCATCATAAGGAAAAAAAAAAAACCACCATAGACCATTATCCTTTATGCATATGGAAACAAAAATCCTCAACAAAATACCAGCAAATTGAATCTCATAATATATAAAAAGGGTTACAGACAATGATGAAGTGAGATCTATCCTAGAAATGCAAGGTTGGTTAAACACAAGAAAATCAATGTAATATATCAATAGACTAAAGGTTAAAAAAATGCCATATGATCACCTCAAAAGACACAGAAAAAGCACTGGATTTGACAAAATCCAATACCTTTTCATGATAAAAACACTCAAACTAAAAATAGATGGAACTTCCTCAACCTGATAAAGGGCATCTACAAAAAACCCCAGAGCTAACTTCATACTTGATGGAAAATGGCTGAATTAATTCCCTCTAAGACCAGGAAGAAGACAGAGATGCCCCCTCTTGCCACTCTATTCAACATTGCATTAAAGGTTCTAGCCAGGACAATTAGGTAAGCAAAAGAAATAAAAGACATCTAGACTAGAAACGAAGAAGTAAAACTGCCTCTCTTCACAGATGATATGATCTTGTATATAGAAAACCTTAAGGAATCCATTAAAAAAATCTTATTAAAACTAAAAAACAGGCCAGGCGCGGTGGCTCACGCCTGTAATCCTAGCACTCTGGGAGGCCAAGGCGGGCGGATTGTTTGAGCTCAGGAGTTCAAAACCAGCCTGAGTAAGAGCGAGACCCCGTCTCTACTAAAATTACAAAGAAATTAATTGGACAATTAAAAACATAAAGAAAAAATTAGCCGGGCATGGTGGCACATGCCTGTAGTCCCAGCTACTCGGGAGGCTGAGGCAGAAGGATCGTTTGAGCCCAGGAGTTTGAGGTTGCTGTGAGCTAGGCTGACGCCACGGCACTCTAGCCTGGGCAACAGAGTGAGACTCTGTCTCAAGAAAAAAAAAAACAAAAAAAAACAAAAAAAAACAAGTTCAGCAAAGTTGCAGGATATAAGAACAATATGCGAAAATCACTTATATTTCAATACACCACCAAGGAACAATTGAAAAATGAAATTAAGAAAAACAATTTCTTCATGATAGCATCAAAAAGAACATAATACTTAGAGAACTACAAAATGTTGTTCAAAGAAACTAGAGAAGACATACAAAAATGGAAAAACATCCAATATTTATGGATCGGAAGATTTAATGTTATTAAGATGGCGGAATTTCCCCAAATTGATCTACAGATTGAATGTAATCCCTATAACAATGCCAGATGCCTTTTTCTGCACAAATTCACAAACTGACTCTAAAATTCTTATGAAAATGCAAGAGACCCAGAAGAGCCGAAACAACCTTGAAAAAGAAGAGCAGAGTTGAAGGACTTAATCTTCCCAATTTCAAAATTTGCTACAAAGCTACAGTAATCAAGTCAGTGTGGTACTGGCATAAGGATAGACATTTGATCAATGTAACAGAATTGAGAGTCCAGAAATAAACTCTCACATTTATGGCCATTAATTTTCGACAAGGGTGCCAAGACAATTCAATAGAGGAAAGAATAGTGTTTTCAGCAAATGGTGCTGGAAGAACTGGATATCCACACACAAAAGAATGAAGTTGGATCTCTTCCTTATATCACAAACAAAAATTAACTCAAAATGGATAATAGATAATAGACCTAACTGCAATAGCTAAAACTATAAAACTCTTAGAAGAAAACACAGGAGTAAATCTTTTGACTTTGGATTAGGCAATGGCTTCTTAGATGCAATACCAAAAGCACAAGCAACAAGGGATAGATAAATTGGACTTCATCAAAATAAAGCCTTTTGTGCAGTAAACAATACCATCAAGAAAGTGAAAAGAAATGGAAATCAAAGCCACATTTGAGATATTACTTTATACTCATTAGGATGGTTATTATTAAAAAAAATAAATAAAACCAGAAAATAACAAATGTTGGTGAGGAAGCAGAGAAACTGGAACCCTTGTACATTGCTGGTGGAATGTAAAATGGTGCAGCTGCTGCGTAAAACTGTATGGCGATTCCTCAAATAATTAAGCATAGAATTACCGTATGATCCAGCAATCTTACTTCTGGACATAAGAATTGAAAAAGAATTGAAAGCAGGGTCTCAAGCAGATATTTGTATACCAATGTTCATAACAGCATTATTCACAACAGCCAAAAAGTGAAAACAACCCAAATGTCCATCAACACATGAATGGATTAACAAAATGTAGTATTTACATAAGATGGAATATTATTCAGCCTTAAAAAGAAAGGACATTCTGACACATGCAACAACACAGGCATGGGTGAACTCTATGTCACAGAACAGTTAAAAGTGGTTAAAATAGTAAATTTTATATTACAATTAAAAAATTACAATTTATATTACAATTTAAAAAAAGACAACCCACAGAATGAGAGAAAATATTTGCAAATTATGTATCTGGTAAGTATCCAGAATATATTAAGTATTTAGTATTTAGAATATATAAAGTGCTCTTTCAACTCAATAATTAAAGACAAATAATCCAATTAAAAATGAACAAAAAGTCTGAATATATTTCTCCAAAGAAGATATACAGGCCGGGCGCGGTGGCTCACGCCTATAATCCTAGCTCTCTGGGAGGCCAAGGCGGGTGGATTGTTTGAGCTCAGGAGTTCGAAACCAGCCTGAGCAAGAGCGAGAC
>NW_012153396.1:3859556-3864576 GCF_000956105.1 Propithecus coquereli | reverse complement strand
CATAAAAAGATGCTAAATATGATTAGTCATTAGGGAAATGTAAATCAAAACCACAATGAGATACCAGCAGTTCATACCCACTAGAATGTTTAAAATAAAAAAGACAGCAATAGCAAGAATTGTTAATGATGTAGAGAAACTAGAACCTGTGTGCATTGCTGGTGGGAATGGAAAATGGCAGAGCTGATTTGGAAAACAATTTAGTGATTTCCCTAATGTTAAACATGGAGTTACCATATGACCTAGGAATTTCACGCATAGGTATATACTCAAGAGAAATGAGAACATGACTATACAAAGACTTGTACATGAATGTTCATCGTAGCATTATTCATAATAGCCAAAAAGTGAAAACAACCCAAATGTCCATCAACTGATGAACGGATAAACAAAAGGTGGTATAGCCATACAATGGAATGTTATCTGGCAATAAAAAGGAATGAAGTACTAATATATGTTACAACATGAACTTTAAAAACATGCTAAGTGAAAGAAGCCAGTCACAAAAGACCATATATTTTATGATTCCATTTACTTGCAATGTCCTGAATAGACAAATCTATGGAGACAGATTTGGTTGTCCAGGGCTGGAGTGATTGGGGGGGAATGAGGAGTGACCAGGATGGGGTTTCTTTTTTGGACGATAAAAATGTTCTAGGGTTCATTGTGGTGATGGTTTCACAACTGTGAATTATATGGTGTGTGAATCACATCTCAATAAAGCTGTTATTAAAAAAAGAAAGAAAGAATGTAGCAGGCAAAAGGAAGGAGTCGTGGAGGAGAGACTAAGTAGGGGAAGCAAGGCTATACGCTTGGATTCCTTGTCACTCCACCCCAGGCTCAGCAGCCAGGCCTGGAAGGAACCTGATTCAGAATGCCAGGATATCACTGCATTTTACAGGTCTACGTGACCTGAACAATCACCTACCAACATTTTCTTTTCTGCAAATGAGGAAAGGTTCCCCAATACTGCCCAAGGTCATGCCAGCATGTCAGTGATGATGGGCACAGCCTAAGACTTCCCAAACTTTTGAGTCATCCATAACACCTGTCAGGATTCTTGCCGTATCTGTGTACTGCCTGTACCACTATCTACCTGTATTTTTTCCCTAAAATTGACTTCCTTTTTAAAATCTAAACAAACTTACTTTAAGCAGTGACTTCATATCACCATACTAAATAAGGAAAATAAATAGAAAAATCAGTTTGCTAACCATTAAGTGGAAGATAATTTGGTAACTTCAGATAACTTCAGAATAATACAATGAAAACAGAATGCTATTAATTTCTAGCTGATACTGTTGTCTATGTAACATTGTTAGAAATGTTTTTTGTTAAAAACAGAAATGAACAAGGGTCAAAGAGATTTAAAGGTTTAAAGAGCCATAGCAAACAGACAAAATCAGCAGGAGTGAAAGAGAGAACTGAAGAGGGAAGAGTGGCCCCACTACTCTTGTTACCAGTTACCAGCCTTGACCCGTTACCAGCTAAAATCTCCTGCTGGCTTTGGCAAATCCTGGCATAGGGTGAACTTTGGAGTTGGAAAGGCCCTATTCCTATTTGCCTCTGTCCCTTACTCGTTGTGACCCTGGGGAACTTGCCCAACCACAATATCCAAGCCTATTTCCTTGCCTAAAAGCAGGAAATACTGTGCCTACTGTGTTTTCTACTGCTGTATGTTATTATTCCTGCACTGGAATACAGTACAGATACTCTCACCCAAGTCACCAGAAAGCAGGACCGGCCACCGAACCTGTAGCTAACAGCAAGTGTCCAGTAGGTGGCACCATCGCTCCTAGTTTGAGAAACAGATGGGCCAGCTCCCTTGAGCTTCTCCTGCCTACCTGTTGTCTTGCCTATAGAAATATACCCCCAGTCAGTCAGGGATTTAGGCTGGAAACAGAGAAAAGCCTGGAAAGGTTTGGAGCCATGGCCTTTTATTAACCAGAATTGACAATAATTTAAAATTAAAGTTGTGCAAACCAAACTGTTTGAATGAAATAAGAATGACTGGGCCAGGTGTGGTGGCTCGTGTCTGTAATCTTAGCACTTTGGGAGGCTAAGGCAGGAGGATCATTTGAGCCCAGGAGTTGGAGGCTGCAGAGGCGTCATCATAGCTTACCGTAGCTATGATGACACCACTGCACTCTAGCCCAGGCAACTGAGTGAGACCATGACTCAAAAAAAAAAAAAAAAAAGGACCAAAAAGCACATTGTACAGGCTTAATTTGGGAAGGGGCTTAACTTAGGCAGCTGGGAGAGGGAGACCCTAAGGCAAGAAAAGGGTCAGGCCAAGTTGTTGCTCCGGGACCAACACATTCCACCCTGAGCATGTGTGATCAAGATTTGGCAAAAAGTACTACTGAGTTGAAGTGGGAAAGAGAAAGTGCAACCTTTCACAAAAATGTTAAGAGAGCACGATGCCAACTAACAGAACCTTCCAGCAAGGGGCAGGGTCTTCCCCAGTCCTGCCTGGTGAGGGAACTAGACTTAGCTCTGCTGTGGCCAGGGAACGGTCTTTCTTAACAAAGAAAGAGCTCTGGTCACAGTTTTCAAGCTTGGGACAAAGCCACAATGGGCTCATTCTTGAGTCAGGTCTGGCCTTTATGCCCTGGATGCTTGGCCCCATTCTGTTGGAGCCACTGCAGGTCTCAGCACTCAGACCCCAGAGCCTACCCCCAGAAGATCTAGGCCCCTTCCGAGGGGTTTTCAAATGCTAATAACCCCTCTGTCAGAGGCCCAGCTGTTCCGTCCAAGAAGCCAGCTTGCTTCCTCTCTCTGGCTCCCTTAAGTATCCTCACCGAGAAGTTAGAATGAAAATCTGTGGGACCTCCACTTAAACCACATGGCAGAGGAGCCTCCTGGTGTCTGAAAGGCCACTCCAAGTGAGGGCTGGGTAGTCATTTCCTATTCCCTTCCCTCTACTGAGCTTTCCCCCCAAGTACCATCAGAAATCTCCCTCAGTTACTCCACACTTTCACACTGTTTGGCAGATTCACCGGAGGGGAAATACCACTCCAGGTGGCAAAGAGAGTCCTGAAAAATGCTATTAAATAGTGACAGTTGTTCACCTTGCTTACTTGAGAGAAAGGTTTCATTCCTCCATGTTTCATTCCCCATTACCAAACAGCTCCCTGGCAAGAAACTAAAAGTTGGGGGGTGGGGCTGAACAGGTGTGCAGATTCTAACTGGCTCCTCAAATTGGCCATCACCCCCGCCCCCACCTCATCCCCAACAGCTAGACTTAGCCTTGGTTTGAAGTAGGACTGGCTCGGATATAATAAGTTAGCAAAATCTAGAAAAATGGGCTGCAGAAGAAAACAGCTATTGTTTCTAAAATAATTAGTGCTGCCTTTGAAATACTGAGAAACAAATACATTCTTCAAGAGTTCTTAATTCATCCCAACTCTGGAGAATGCCAGTCTGTCTCCATTCTGTGTAAAAGTACAGTCCCAGTGATGTTTTACATAATAGCTTAGAAAGTAATGCCCCACCCCCGCGGTCAGAATTAATACTCTTGGTCAGTGGAGAAGAGGCTAATGTTCCCTTTTAGAGCCCAGGAGTGTGGGTTTCTTATGGCTGAAGCTTGGAGCCCTGAAGTCAAATGCCCTCTTCTCCCAGGTGCTCTTTTGAGTGCTCTGAGTAGCTTTCTAGGGAGAGAGAACAAGGGCAGGAAATGCAGATGGGCTGTGCCAGGTGTCAAAGTAGTGGCTGGTCTGCAAGAGATTTTTTTAGAGAGAGCCGGAAAATGGGAGGTACCCCTAAGCAGGCTGGCAGACTCAGGTCTGTCAACTTCGAGGTCAAACTATTGAACAATGGTGCAACCATCATACTCTCTCAAGAGAAGTCTCCACTCCTCTTGCCTTCTTGGTGTCCACAAATCCTTCCGACAACCAGGGCTTCAAGTGTCCTCTATGAACACCCAGAGCTGGTTCCTAAGAAGGCTTAGCAATTCTTCCCCCAAATGCCAGATATCTCCAGAGACACAAACTGCTGAGTAGGGAAGGGTTGGTTAGCCTGTGCCCCATTTCTGGAAGTCCCAGGATGAAGCCAATACACATGGGGAGACTCTGGCGACTGCCTAACACCACGCCGCTTCCTGAGAAGGCCCAAGCTGCTGCCACTGCTGCTATGGTGGGCTGTTCAGTGGAACTGGGCCAGAGAAGGCTTCCTCTGAGATTAGAAGAGAGTCCCTTAAAGTCGACTGAAGGCCCATGAGCTGAAATGTATTCATGGGATAGAAACACAGGTCTGCACAGGCCTGGGCAGCCTCATGGCTCCCCAGTATGAGGTGGACACAACCTGGAGGCTCTGCTGAGTGAACCAGCCCTGGCTGAGGCAGTGGAGAAGATAAAGTTCAAAGTCAGTCCTGTTGGCCTCTGACCAGCCCAGATGCTCCTCACTGGGGCCACTCAGTCTGCCCACTGCCCTCATTGGATCTCTCCATAAGCTCATCCTGATTTCTAAAGCCCAGATGCTTTCTCCTTATTCTAAGCCAAGCTAGGAGGAGAGTGGGGATGTGTGTGCCTAGTCTATTGCCAAAAATGAAGAGCCTACAAAATTTTAGGAAGCCATGGGGTGCAGGGCAGCCTTATGTCACTGCCCAGATGACATTTCTGGACATTTTAACATACTCATATAATGCTACTCTCATTTTAGGGAGAGGGTGACCCCAGGTATTGTAAAAGGGGCACTGCCCTCGCTATCCCAGCACCCTAAGACCCAGAGCCTCCTCCAGGCAGACTCTGTCTTCACCTGACAGCACCCACCCACCACCAAAGGAAGGGCAGCAGACCCTCTTCTTGCTGGGGAAGATCAACACTCATCTTTTCCTGGTAACAACTCTCCTTCCTCCAGGGATCCAAATAAAGCTGTGAGTGAGCACCTCCCTTCACCTCCCTGCCTGCATGCCTCTACTCCCCACGCCCAAGCCAAAGCTGAGAGCCTTGCAGTAGAGTCTGAGCCTCTTCTCCCTACCCCAAGCCAAAGCTGAGAGCCTTGCAGTAGAGTCTGAGCCTCT
>NW_012153396.1:3853796-3858607 GCF_000956105.1 Propithecus coquereli | reverse complement strand
AGAGACGAGGTCTCAAACTCCTGAGCTCAAGCGATCCTCCCGCCTTGGCCTCCCAGAGTGCCAGGATTACAAGCACGAGCCACTGTGCCCCCCACCAGTTGTAAAGGTTTCCCAACATGGTCAAGCAGTGAAAGCAAGAGTTAAGCCCTACCCCCACTCACCCATTTTTTAAAAGTTCTGAATGTGGTTTTATGACTTGAAAAGTTCATTTGAGTGTTTTGTTAGAGTTTCTCTTAACTAGTTCTTTCTGATATTAATTTGGCTAAATGTGGTTGAAAGACACGGCGAGGGGAAATGAATGTGCAGTACCACTTCATAAATAAAGAAGAGAGGAAACATATTTGCTCTTACAAAACTGAAAGGAAACATAAAGGATATTCCTTCTAGGTTTTGCCTGGAATCAAAGGAACTGCAATGGGCCGGGCGCGGTGGCTCACGCCTGTAATCCTAGCACTCTGGGAGGCCGAGGCGGGCGGATTGTTTGAGCTCAGGAGTTCGAGACCAGCCTGAGCAAGAGCGAGACGCCCGTCTCTACTAAAAATTAGAAAGAAATTAATCGGACAACTAAAAATATATAGAAAAAACTAGCCGGGCATGGTGGCGCATGCCTGTAGTCCCAGCTACTCAGGAGGCTGAGGCAGTAGGATCGCTTGAGCCCAGGAGTTTGAGGTTGCTGTGAGCTAGGCTGACGCCATGGCACTCTAGCCCGGGCAAAGAGTGAGACACTGTCTCAAAAAAAAAAAAAAAAATAGGAACTGCAATGCTAGTCAAAGGAGACTCAAAATTGTTTCCCTATGAATTTTCTCAAAAACCTCCTGTTCTTCACCTTCCTTCCTCTCCCCCAAAGCCACAATCATAAAGGCAAATAGTGAAGCATAAGGAAAATCCCTTTTAAGCAGAGAAGCTCAGCAAACTGGAATACAATTCACAGTACAGGAGGCAAGAGGCTGGGGGCTGTTGAAGTTCCTGCAGGCCCTCACCCCAAAGCAAGTCTAAAGGGCTGCCAACCTTTCAGGACTGGACTGACATGGCTCCCCCCAGGGATAGACTGTGGATCCCTGATACTCGCCTTGTGCCTGTATACACAGGGCCCATGGTGGGACAACCTCATTCTCCCCATGGGGAGGGTGAGTACTTTGACTGCCAACACAGCTCCATAGGGGTTCACCCGGCCACAGCTTGTAGCTGGCACTAGTCAAATCCCATTTATTGACCTGCTATGTGCATGCCCACCTGTCAAGAATACAGGCTCTTGCTCACAGCTTAGAGAGAGCCTTGAGTCCTAATCTAGCAGATGCTTTTACTTCTCTTTTTAAGCAGCTCCATCTGTTTAGACACCTGCTAGTGTGAGAAGGAAGAATCTTCTGCCCAGAGGGTTGTAACTGGGTAAAACCTGCCCTCATTCCTCTCACTCTCCTTCACTGGAAAAGAACACCATCTACATACAAGTTATAGTCCAAGCCCCTGTGTTCTTTTTTTTTGGAAACAGGGGCTTGCTCTATTGCCTGGGCTAGAATGCAATGGTGTCATCATAGTTTACTGCAACTTCAAACTCCTGGGCTCAAGTGATCCTCCTGCCTCAGCCTTCCAAGTAGCTGGTACTACAGGCACACGCCACCATGCCTGGGGAATTTTTCTATTTTTTTTTTTGTAGAGATGAGGTCTCACTATGTTGCGCAGGTTGGTCTCAAACTTCTGGCCTCAAGCAATCCTCCTACCTCAGCTTCCCAAAGTGCTGGGATTACAGGTGTGAACCAGCACGCCTGGCCCCAAACCCCTTTGTTTTTACAGTCAAAGGGACTAAAGGGGTTTTAAACTTGTAGTCCTACATACATTTCAACAACAAGAACAACAACAAAAATGCCAGGAGATCCTTTGAAGCTTTAAAATCAAGCATATGCTTCTACTCCTTCCATCTTTTTCCTGAAGAGACCAGTTAAATCTAAAATGAAAATCCATTTAGTTGTCAGGGCCCTGTAAACTAGTATAGTTACTTTGAAGGACCAAATGGTGGAATCTATTAATATAAAAGGTACCTTCTCTTTTACCGACTCATTCGATTTCTAAACATATATCCTAGAGCAAAACCTACTCAAAAGGAGGAATGAACAGGATCATTCCTTGTTCCTCCTTGTTCCAAGGTCATTGCATCTGTGCACTGTTTGTAATAGTGGAAAACTGGCAACAACCTAATGTGAATTACCAGAGGAATGGTTAAATTATGGTTTATCCATACAATAAAATCACAGGCAACAGTAAAAAAAATTAGATAAATGAAAATCTCCAAGACATACTGTTAACTGAAAAATCTAATTATGAAAAGCAGTATAGTTTCGATTAAAGAAAGAAAAAAAACCATACAAACCCAAACCATTCCATAGGTACCTAGAGGAAGGTGAATACATAGAAAAAAGTCTGGAAGGATGCAAGGTTAAAGTAGGTCCAAATGGATGAAGTGGGTCCCTTTAGGCAGGGGCCTGAGATTGGGTGTATGGTCACAGAGGACATTGACTTTATCTGTAGAATCTGAATTTTTAACCTCTGAAATGTATTTATGTGTTATCTATATATTTAATGTCAGAAAGAAGATCCCCCTCCTTGACACCTCTGCTGTGTAGCGCTGGCAGCCATCGCACCGGTCACCACAGCATGAATCTGAGTGCAGTAGTACTGACCTAGACGGGCCAGGAATCTAGGTGCTATGGTTTGAATGTCTGTCCCCTCCGAAACTCATGTTGAAACTCGATCCACAGTGTGGTAGTATCCAGAGGTGGGGCCTTTAAGGAGGTGATTGGATCATGAGGGCTTTTCCCTCATGAATGGATTAATCTACTCATGGATTAATGGATTAATGAGCTACCACAGGAGTGGGACTGGTGGCTTTATAAGAAGAAGAGAGATCTCAGCTAGCATGCTCAGCCCCTTGTCACGTGATGCCCTGTGCTGCCTTGGGGCTCTGCAGAGTCTCCATCAGCAACAAGACCCTCACCAGATGTGGCCCCTCGACCCTGGTCTTCGCAGCCTCCAGAAATGTAAGAAATAAATTGCTTTTCTTTATAAATTACCCAGTTTCAGGTATTCTGTTATAAGCAACAGAAAACAGACTAAGACACTAGGGAACCATCCTTGGCTCACAACTAAAATGGCACCAGTGGTATTTTCACCAGCTTCGCTTTTAAGTTCTTGAACAAACTCTTCACATTCTCCTAAATTAACCAGACTAATGATGCTGGTCCTCTTGCCACAGACTTCAAACTTTTCCTATTTCTTTCTTTTTCCTCTTCTCTTGCTGGTTATTGTCAGTTACATAAAAACAACCCCCCTTCTTCCCCTTGCAATTTTACTCTTAGTCCTATTTCTGTTTCCAACATCACTGTTTATCATTTCTTACTTGCACTTTCAGCATTCTTACTGCTTTGCAACTCAGGGTAACACTATCCTTAAAAGCATCTAAAATCTAAAATCAAAATGATAAACACGTCTGTAGACCAACAACAGGACAAGCCCAAGGTAAGGATGGCTCACATGCCTGCTATTCCCATTGGTTAGGGGTGGACAGAGCTAACGCACTTTTGCTTTAAAGCAAAGCTACATTTTGTATCTATGAACATTTCTAAGTTCCTAAGTTTAGCACAGTCCTCATTTTGCCTACATTTCAAAGAGGAAGGTCACTGTGCCTCTGCAGACTGGCTCCACAGATGTCTGGAAATCTGGAGAGACACATTACTCTAGGATAAATGTTTTTGCTTTGTTGTTTTACATTTGTTCTGGGAGTTGGGAGAGTTATGTTCCTGGCACTTACAGGCTGGGAGAGACAGACAAAATAAGCATCTCTGGTTTTCCTTCAGGGGAGAGGATGATGAGGATAGAATGTGGCTCTGGTACCTTCCAGGAGAAGAATCTGATTCTGCCCCAGCCTTATGTACAGAAAACACTTGGTTTCTAGTTATTATGAAGAGAGGAACCTTGTGGAGCCGGGTAAGGAACTGAACAGATCATAAAAGAAATTCTTATCTCAAGTGCTGTCCTTATTACAAAGAACAAGACCATGAGTGTATAGAACCAGAGTGGAACCATTCGATGGCAGGCCTGGTATGGCCGCTGAGGGTTTTTGTCCCAATGCTCTTGAGAAGTCACTGCCCAGTGAGTCACTAGATTGAGTCTGGAAGCAGAGAAAACTGGATGAATCAACCAAACCAACAAACCCCCACCCTTCCTCCCAACCACCAACCACACTGAAACAGTCTGGGGAGAAAGGAAAGCACATGGTATGGAATACTACAGAATCCATTTTCCAAGGAATTCTTTCTCACCCTAATCCAATCGGGCTTGGCCACCCCACCATCTCACTATACAGCTTTGCACTTCAAACCCCTCCCAAGCACATTAAAAAAAAAACTAGTTCTTGGTCTGAAATTTAGGCTTAAAAAAAAAACAACCCAAAATACTTGTTATTGGGGAGAATTTTAAACCAAAGTAGAGAAAATAATATAATGAACCCCCATATACATCACTTGGTTTCAATAATTATCAGCTCACAGACAATCCTGATTCATCTGTAACTGTCCTCCTCAACTTTCCCATCCTATCCCCATGGGATTATTTTGAAGCAAATCCTAGACATTGTATCATTTCATCTGTAAATGTTTTAGTATGGATCTCTAAATGATGTCTGCTTTTTAAAAAATAACCATAATTACCATATCATACCTAAAAAAAATTGACAGTAGTTTCTTAATATATCAAATATCAAAGTTATGGCCGGGCGCGGTGGCTCACGCCTGTAATCCTAGCACTCTGGGAGGCCGAGG
>NW_012153396.1:3850905-3852761 GCF_000956105.1 Propithecus coquereli | reverse complement strand
TGATTGCTCCTCTGTGGTGTCATTTAACACGTTCCTCTATCCCATAGTAGTTCCTGTAAATATGCAAAAGATCTAGAGTTTGTCTTATTAGCAGCCATTGGTGACAACTGCCTAGATCCAATATTTCATTAGGAGTTTTCATAAATAGGGATGATTTAATTCTATCATTCTTTATAATATTTGGGCAGGTAATCTTCAAAGCTACCCTGAGGTAATTTGTACAGGAAAGGCAGATTAAGTATGTGCTTCTTTTCCTTTATTTGCCAGTTTTCAGTGTAATAAATTGCCATCTCGTCTAAAGATTACCTGATTGCTCAGGTTTTTTAGTTTGTTTGCCTTAGTAAGTATTATTATGAACATATGGATTTTAACACATTTGATGTGTTTCAATCCATTGCAGTTGTTATTGATACTTACGTTGCCTCATCTTTGGCTGGTGGGAGTTTCCATAACAGACTCCTGGGTCTGTTGCCATGACCCTCATAATCTTTGATAACTTCTTTGTTTCTTGGTATGAAAAGATATTGCAGGCTCATCTTGTATATTTTCTGTCCCACACCTGGAATCAGCTATTTCTGTAAAATCTCTGGTTTATTTTAGTGGGAAATGTATATAATAACCATAATCTGAATCTAGGAGTTCCTACTGCCACTCGATTGACTATTATTTCAAAACTTTGTGAATAGAGATAAAATACATTTTTTTAAAGAAAAAGAAAACACATCTTGATAGTGCCAATGCAAATTTAAGAATACAGCTTTTTACTTATTTAAGTGTACAGTTCTGTGGCATCAAGTACATACACATTGTTGTGCAACCATAACCACCTTCCATTTCCAGGACTTTTTTCTTCTTCCTAAATTGAAACTCTGTACCCATTAAACAATAACTCCCCATTCCCCACTTCCCCACCACCACCACTTTATTTTCTGTCTTTATGAATTATTTGACTACTCTAGATGCTCAAATAAGTGGAATCATACAGTATTCGTCCTTTTGTGTTTGGCTTGTTTCACTTAGCATGTCTTCAGGGTTCATCCATGTTGTAGCACCGTGGTCCCCATCCTGTGGGCTGTGGACCAGTATTGGGTCCATGGCCTTTTAGGAACTGGGCTGCACAGCAAGAGGTGAGTGGCATGCGGGTGGGCAAGCGAGGGACGTTTCATCTGTATTCACAGCCACTAGCCATCGCTTGCATCATCACATAAGCTCCGTCTCCTGTCAGATCTCCTGTCAGTCAGATCAGAATCAGATTAGATTCTCATAGGAGCACAAACTCTACTGTAAACTGCACATGGGAAGGATCTAGGTTGCATGCTCCTCATGAAAATCTAATGCCTGAAGATGTGAGGTGGAGCTGAGGTGGTGATGCTAGCACTGGGGAGCAGCTGCAAATACAGATTATTATTAGCAGAGAGGCTAATGTAATAATAATAGAAATAAAGCACACAATAAAGGTAATGTACTTGAATCATCCCGAAACCATTCCCCTCCACCCCCTGTGTCTATGGAAAAATTGTCTTCCATGAAACAGGTCCCTGGTGCCAAAAACGTTGGGGACCGCTGCTATAGCATGTGTCAGAATTTCCTTTCCTTTTTTAAAGGCTGAATACTATCCCATTACATGTATATACCAACTTTGTTTACCCATTCATCTGTTGATGGCCATTTGGGTTGCTTCCACTTTTTGGCTATTGTGCATAATGTTGCTATGAACATTGGTGTACAAATATATGTTCAAGTCCCTGCTCTCAATTTTTTGGGCACATGCCCAGAGGTGAGACTGCTGGATCATATGATAACTCCATTTTTAATTTTCTGAGAAACCACCATACTGTTTTCCATAGCAGCTCCAT
>NW_012153396.1:3827648-3848735 GCF_000956105.1 Propithecus coquereli | reverse complement strand
TTTTTTTGAGACAGGGTCTTGTTCTGTTGCCTGGGCTAGAGTGAAGTGGTGTCATCATAGCTCACTGTAGCCTCAAACTCCTGGGCTCAAGCAATTCTCCTGCCTAAGCCTCCCAAGTAGCTGGGACTATAGGTGTGAGCCACCATGACTGGCTAATTTTTTATTTTTTGTAGAGACGGGGCCTCACTATTTCCCAGGTTGGTCTTGAAATCCTGGTGTCAAGCAATCTGCCCACCTCAGCCTCCCCAAGTGCTAGGATTACAGATGTGAGCCACTGTGCCTGGCCTTCAAATTATTTACTGCACAGGTAGACTGATGAGTATTCATATTCCCAAACATAACTGCCAAATATATATTGAAATATCTGCAATATAGTGCTTGGATTTATACATTCAAAGAGACATCTTGTTAATTTAGAGTGTATTCTATTTGGATGACCTGGATGATAAATCTATAGACCATGCTGTTGAGAATGACAAGAAAGACTCTAAGCTCCCTGTGTAAACTGGTTGCATTAGTAACCCAAATTAATACCCCCGCTGAACTCACTCCTTGTACCTGTAACTTTACATCCCCTCCTCCTCTGACTCTAGGCTTGGCCAGGGGAGTTGCTCTGGCCAATGGGACAGTAGCAAACAAAAGGAAAGACCAGATGAAGACTTCTCACTTCTCCCCATGGACCCGTCACTCCATAAGAAGATGCCTGAGCTAATTATTACAAATAGTGCTTTAATTGATAGACATTTGTAAATGTCTTTTTATATTTTTCTTGCATCTTTGAGATTCCTAAAAGTGGGATTGCTGGCATAGCTGCATCAAAGGGTAAAGACATATGCATTTTGCTAGATATTGATACATTCCCTTCCAGAGGCTTAGCAGCATTTTGCATCCCACCATGAATATATCAAAGTGCCTGTTTCCCTACAGCTTGACAACAGTGTATGTGATCAGACTTGGACTTCAGTCAATCTCATAAATGAGGAGTGGTATCTCAGGGTAGTTTAACTTGCATTTCTCTTATTACGAGTGAGATGAGCATCTTTCTTTTTGTGTATGTATGGGCTACTAGCTTGAAACATCAACTTTTTTTTTTTTTTTTTTTTGAGACAGTGTCTCACTCTGTTGCCCAGGCTAGAGCGCCATGGCGTCAGCCTAGCTCACAGCAATCTCAAACTCCTGGGCTCAAGCAATCCTCCTGCCTCAGCCTCCAGAGTAGCTGGGACTACAGGCATGTACCACCATGCCCGGGTAATTTTTTCTATATATATTTTTAGTTGTCCAGATAATTTCTTTCTATTTTTTTAGTAGAGACGGGGTCTCACTCTTGCTCAGGCTGGTCTCAAACTCCTGAGCTCAAATGATCCGCCCGCCTCGGCCTCCCAGAGTGGTAGGATTACAGGCATGAGCCACCACGCCCGGCGAAACATCAACTTTAACCCTGAGAGTATTTTGGTTGGCCTCATTCCCAGCGACCTGAAAAAAGGATAAACTAATGCAATACTAACTTCTCTCTAGCCCCGTCACTGGCCACCTTAGTGTAAGGTAAAAGTATCACTCCTTAGCACTGATTTTTCTTCTACCAGATCATGGGGACACATAGTTACCCCAAATGTATTATGTTTATCCCTAAGTCCAATGAGACAAAACCAGATCCTAATAAGAGTCTCCATGTAATGACAGGTCTCTTTGCTTTATTCTCTTATGCAATTTCCTTTGCTGTGTAGCCTTGAAGAAGTTACTTAGCTTCTCTACATCTGCTTTTTCACATATCAAAACATGATGTGATGATACTGACTACTTTGCAGGGTGTTTTTTAGAATCCAAGAAAATAATTAAAATATGTAAAAATTACCCTGTGTACTGAAAGTACAAATCAAGCAGTTGTTTTTCATTTGAAAGATTCAACCACTGGAAAACATGGCTACTATTTACACAAAAAGGAATGAAGACAGAAGGATCCAGTGGGAACTACAACATAGACACAGAATCCATCCACTGTGGCAGAGCCATGATTCTAATTTTCTGCTCGGGAAACTAAACTCCCTCTCTTTTTGCGTTAATTTACATCAAGAAACACAGCTACAGTATTAACGAGTGTTCTCAGAGATCACCCAGCTGGGTCAGACCTGGAGGGCTGGGAAGCACTGAGAAGAGGAAGGAGGCAGGGCTGTTTGCAGGAAACCAGACAAAGCATGGAAGAAGTGGTCACAAGAATGCTGGATTAGAAGAAAAACCAGTATTATTAAGCGGCCTCTGGGTTCAGTAGCCTAAACTCCCAAATCACCAACTTCACATTCAGCACTAATATCCCCTCTACAAAGGCCTAGTAAAGACTGCCCAGACTTTACCAGGACAACTTCAGAGATGGTGAGTTTCTGTTTCCACATCTCAAGGAACAGTTAACAGCTTTCTAGTTCTCTATTCTCTGTAACAAAGGAAAAGTCAAATCCCTTTACCATGTGGTGAGATCTCAAATATTTTAAAACACCTGTGTGGGTCATAGTTCAACTCCCTACACACTCTACCCCGAAGTCTTTGCTTCTTCAAACTAAAATGTTTCCAGTTTCCTCACTTTTATAGCCATTCCTTACAAACCCCACAGTTTAGAGAGGTTTTGCCTGTCTGAAAGCCACCCTTGTCTGGTGGCACTTGTCCACGTCCCTTGTAGAGATGGCACCCAGGAGGGGCTGTTGCTCAGAGATGGGACGTGAAGCAGACACTTACTTCTGAGTATAGTGTGAAGGCCAGATCCCCAGCTGTCTACGCACCTGTGCTGTGTACTTTCAAAGCTTCCCTGCCAATCAGATCCAGAAGGGGTTATAGATAATCAATTTTGGGTGATCTGATTACAGGAAGAGGCAGCAATCATTAGTGATAACCTTTCAGTGTTTAGACAAGACTCCTTTCCAGGTCATTTCTTCCTGCTTGGAGGGATGGAGTAGGAACTGAGACGTGAGGGTGAACTCAGGTAGTGCATTTTTAGCAGTGCTTGCTGAGAGCCACAGAGTCTGCTTAGCTCATATGCCTCCAGCCTCAAAGAACTTTTTTAACATTGGAATAAAGCCAGCCTTGAAGTTACCAAAAGCTGGAAGACTCCTGTGTTTCATTTTATCAGCTTGAAAGGCTACACAGTGCTTCCTTCGTGCCTGGGCTGCCAACTGGCCAGGACTACAGGTGAGAACACAGCAGCAATCATGGCAGGGGCCACCCTGCCTTGTGGAGTCACCTTCACAGAGGACAGCTGGGCATATGTACCAAACTGCAAAATGTGCAGACTTTATGACCCATAATCCCACTGTAGGAATTTATCCTGAGATAACTGGACACAGTGGCCAAGATGTACATATAAGATGTTCCTTACAGCATTGTTTAAAATGAGGAAAACTGGAAACTATCTGAAAGCTCATCAAGAGGGTTCTGTTTATACCAGAGGGGTCTATTCCCTTACTATCATACAATGGAACACCATGCAACCAATTATGAATGTTGCAGCTGAGCTATACTTATTTAACTAGAAAGACCTCCATGACATGACACTGGGTGATGAAAGCATGGTAATACACACAGTACTTAGTAAAACTGTCTCATTATTTTATGCATAGAGACCTGTCTGGAATAACGATAACCAAATAAAGAATGGCTGTCTCAGGGGCATGTTTATTTTCATTTTCAATTATATGTTTATTTAAGTTGCAAAGTAATATAGGCTTATTGTAAGAAATGCAAACAAATAGAGAACTGTATAAAATAAAAACTGAAAATCTCTTTTCCCATCAGTCCCATTTCTCAGTTATAACAACTGTTAACACTTGATATGCAATCTTCAAGACTTTCTTCTGAGCATGTATAATCAAATTCACACTTTTTTTCTTTTTTTAAAGTAAAAATGCAACTACACTCTACCCATTGTTCGGTGACTTGCTCTTTTCATGTTTTCAGTATTGTTTGGATTTTTTTACATGTCACTTTCATAATCCGAAAAACAATAGTTATTTTTGTTTGTGGGAATAAAAGTGCACCAGCCAGGCCAGAAGATAATGCATGTGTGATCTGAGTGGCCCAGTGAAGAAAGGCAAAGGACGGAGGCTTCCTATGTTCAGGTTACCATGCTGCTCAACATGGGGAAGACCTAGACATGTCCAGTTGGTCCAGGAAGTTGATAGTGTCCTGTTCTCCCTAAATCTTCAAACCTAAACAGGGCCTGGCAGAGCTAGGCTCGGGGCTCAGGAGGCCCAGATCCTGGGCTGCAGCCTACTCCAGAGATGCCTCCCCTGCCTAGTGCAGTGTCCCAGGCATGCTGCTTCCACTCAGCCAAGCAAGACAAGGCAGAGGAAGGCCCCCTCACTGTTGTTTCAGAGTCCACCTGCTCATGCCAGCAAAACAACCCATCACCTGGGTTTGTTGCAAATCCCTCTTGAAAAGCGCCCGAGTTCCTTTTTCTTTCCCTCCCTTGGTTCTAATTCCAATTGTCATATACCTGGAAGGGAGCTCTATAAGGAATCAGAAATGCTGCTGGAACCTCATCAGAACTCAGGAGGGCGGGCCAGGCTGATCTCCTGGCCCTGAGTCCTGGAGAGAACACAAATAAGAGAACCCTGTCATTGCATCTGCCCTGGAAGAAGATGGGCCTGGCTGTGGAAACCTGCTCCCAGGGGAGCCCAAGCAGTACTGTGTCTGCCTCAGGGGTGCTAGTCATTTCCCACTGAGAGACCTATGAAGACAATGAGAAAGAAAGCAGGTCACTGCATCTTATCCAAAGCTGTTACAGTAAACACATCCTCCTCAGTACCAGAGAGCGCAGCCTGAGGTGCGCTCACCAGCACCTGTGATACCGGGCAGGGGCCGCTTCTCAGGGTTCACTCTCCCTGTCCTCTGAGAAATTGTTCTAAAAATTCAGTCATGGTTACCCTTTTGGTTTTTCTTTTATGATAATAAAATCCATGCTCTATGCAGAAAACTTCAAAATGGCAGGAAGGTACAAAAAGATATCAATGACTCATAACGCCATCACCCTAAGTTGGCCTCTGTGAATATCTTCATGTATCTCTTCCAGTCATCCATGTGGACATGTACACATTGTTATCAGAATTGGAACCCAACTCTACACAATGTTGCAATATGCTTCCTTTTTCTTTTAAGCCTGTTGCAATATGCTTCTTAAATAACAACACAGATAATCTTAATTGCCTCCATGTATAATGCCAGGTACAATACTAGGAGCATTATATCATGAAGTAGAAGTTATGATTACCTGTGTTTCACAGATGAAGAAACCAGGTCTTGGAGATGTTCAATTTTGACCCCAGGTCCGATGGAGGTCCCACATGGCTCAAGTGGGATTTGAACCCAGGCAACCTGCGACTTGGGTCCTCCTCCCAGTCACGTTGTTCTCCAGCCCTCTTCACTGAACTTTCTATTCTACCATGAGCAGTTCTGCATCATCAAAGGGCTTTACCTCCTGCCTGCAGAGATACCAGGTCTACCATCCTAACTCTCTAGCTGCTCTGCTCTGCTTGCCAGTGGTCTTACTGCTCCCTGCAGGGAGCATCCGTGAAATGCAGGTGCTAGAGACAAAGGGGCCAGTTTCTGGTGAAAGAGCCAACCAATTAAGACTCCACAGGGGACCAGAGAGGAGAGAACTGGTGTGAGGGTGAATTACCCTAGCTTAATGTCTGTATCAAATAGCCTCTTTCTATTAAGTAGCGCAAAGCATTTAAAGCAGTTCCCCAAGTAAGATACAGACCCAAGGAAGCTAAAGGAATTTGCTTCCTGCAGCAGCTCAGCAGGAGATGCAGTCCCCTATCCCCCAACAAACCCTCAAAGTACTGTGATTAATTTTTCTGTCACCGGCTGGGGCATAGGACCCAGCTAAGGCAATTCATTTCACAGGGCCTCTATAATCTCACAGAGATTTAAAGATGGCCACTTCTACACTTGAGTCGTTTCTTTGATAGCAACAAAGAACACTACTGAGTCCTTGGAAACCAGTCCCTTTTCTTAGGTTTTCAGAAGTAGAAAACAATCGAAGTCAGGGGTCGGCAGACCTTTTCAATAAATGGCCAGATATCAAATATTTTGGACTTTGAGGGCCATACAGTACTTGTCATAACTACTCAACTCTGCTGTTATAACACAAAAAGAAACCACAGGCAATAATAACATAACGGGCCTGGCTGTGATCCAGCAAAATTTTATTTACAAAAACAGGTGGCCATCAGGATTGGGCCTGCAGGCTGTACTTGCTAACCTCTGCTCTTAGGGTTTAAGTTTTCCCTAAAAACACCCAGATTTATACATTGGCTAAATCATTTAAATTTTAGGGCACAAACTCATTTCTGAGGGATTGGCCTATTTTTCTTCAGTGGCATAGGAACACAATCTTTCAACTATTAATCCCAAATCTTGGGAACACAGAGAAAGCAAAGGTTGTTTTCCCGTATAGTTGGTTAGTATCACTAACAGATGAAAGGGAAAATATTTTACAGATCCATAGCAACCAGAAAAGAGGATAAATCAGGCTGAGGGAAAGTAAATGTCAGGAAAATCAAAAAAAGTATGAGGAAGAAAAATGACATTAATATAGCTAGGCAGCTCCATTTGGCTTTGGTTAGCTGACTGAGAGCAACGGGCAGCTTATCCAAGCCAGGAAACAAGAGAATTCGACAGCCCTCCTTGGTAATGATGGAGCATCTCCTTTCAGAAAGCTTTACTTGAGGCAAAGATATTAAGACCACATACACTTGGGACATCAGAGAGAAGAAAGCCAGGTGAGCTACAGATGAGAAGCTGAACTACAGCCTAGCAACGTCTTACCTGGGGATGGGCTCTGAGCTCCTCACTCAATCTTCCTGACTTCCTTCACTCACCTTCAGGGCAGGGATGAGGAAGCAAAGCCAGCTCTACCTCTTGGATCTGGGAAGAGAGCCCTTTGGCGTGCTGTCGAGCACAGTAATGCTGAGGCTGCTAACACCCGCAAGAGAGAAGACAGGTCCCTCCTTAGGCTGGAGAGTCTCAGGGGATAGGAGGCTTGGGACAGGATTGTCCTGCATTCAAGGACCCAAGGATGAGAATGGCAGAGCTGAGAAGAACCCATGACCCTGATAGCTGTGCTCCAAATTGCTGCAGCAGCTCCCGGCCCCTTCCGGGCATGAGCCACACTCAAAATGCAAGCAGAAAGCCTAAAACATTTCAAATACAGCGCATCTTAATTTAAAAAAAAAAAAGGATTTTCACTCCCCAGACTGGCCACTTTACCTTCCTCCCTAACTCACTTGCGTAGCTTTCCACTGCTCTTAGAATCAAATCCAGACTCACCTCAAGGCTCAGCACCTTCCCCTCCCTGCTGGGCCTCCAGCTTTTCCTGAGCCCTTTCCTCTCCTTCGCCTCCTCCAGCCACAGAAGCCTCTTTCAGTTCCTCATCTTTCCCTTTCAGTGATCTTAGGGAATCAAATATTTATTTGCCTACTTTTTCAATATCTATCTCTACTACCTAAGGACAGTGGAAAGTTTGTTCCATACAGCTTACCCAGCATCTCAAAAAACAGGCACTTAAATAAAATAAATAGAACTGATGAAAAAGAGCTCCTTTTCCCCCAAGTCCTTGTTCTTCGTTTAAAATGGATCCTTGGAGGCTGAGAGGCTACAGCATGCAAACCAGGCTGGCTAGGCTGGCCTGGAGGCTTGCTCCTGCACTCAGCAGCTGCAGGAAATTCTGGAGGGCCCATCACCTTCTAACCCTATCTGAAAAGTGACAATATTGGTATCTTCCTCACTGGGCTACCTACTGCACCGATTAAATAAAACAATGTTAAGTGCCTAGGATAGTATGGTGCTCAATAGCTAGTGTTTTATTCACTTACTTTTAACTACAGAAAAGTAAGTTTAAAAAGATGGCCTCAACAGGAAAACACTGAACTACATGTGTTAACTTTAGGAAAAGTAGGAGGAGGCAAAACTCAAGAAAATGCCACAATTCATTGAGGTTCCATACATAAAACTTGACCTGCTATCTGGAAAAGTCTCTCTGACTTCAGGAGCAGGCCATGTCCCTTAGCACTTCCAACTTCAAAGACAAGAAGCATGATGGATGGATTCCTGGGCAGATCTAAACTGTACCATACACTGCATAAGATCTTACTGATCTTTCCTAATCCCAAATGTGTGTCATTTAGCATGTATTAACCAATCTCTCAGGCCAAGTAACCTAAGAAAGGGGACTGATTCAAAGGACTCGGTAGAGTTCTTTGTTGCTATAAAAATACTTTTATATGGCAATCATTCTATTGTTTGTTGAAAACAACTGTAACATTTACTGGATGGTCACAATAGTATTATTTTAATAACATATTCATTCATCTAACTCCCCCTCACTTTAAAAAAATCCTTCAGCAATGGCTATTGACATGTAAAATGTTCATTTCTCTTAACCTAGCATTCCCACTTCTAAGAATTTATCCCACAGAAATACTTAGGCAAGAGTACCAAGACATATAAGGATGCTCACTGCAGGTTTGTGGTAGGAAAAAACTGGAAATAACCCAAATGCCCAACAATAGAAGACTGGTTAAATAAAGTACAGTAGATCTAGATACTAAAAAAGTATAGAGTTAAAAAGAACATACCAACATGGAAAGATGTCCAAAAGAAATTAAGTAAAAAAAGCAAGCTGAAAAACAGTATGAAAAGCAATGATAACTCTATCTAGAAAAGAAAATCTGGAAATAGGAACACCAAAGTTTTCTCAGTGAGGGAATGAATTATGAAGGATTTTCACCTTCTGTGTCATATATGTCTAAGTTTCAGATATAATGAGCAAGTATTTCTTTTATAGACAGGGGAAAGGAAAGAAAGTTTTTTTTTTTTTTTTTAAATCTTTGTTGGCATTAGCATCTATCAGTATCACAGAGTTCAATCGGCCACGAGCTCTGACAATTCAGGAAAGGTCCCTATTCACATGGTGCCATCCTGTCTCCCTCTTGGGCCCAACTCAATACATGTCATGAGGTTGCCATTAAACTGCAGCAGTTTATGTCTCAAAATAAATAAATAAATAAAAGGGAATAGAGAAATAAGAGAAACTGATGGCAAAGTATTATAGGAAAGGCAGACATTGAAGTGTCTACTGGTGAGGTTACAGATGCATTTATTGCAGAACTTTCCAAATGATTCATACCAGAGGCTAGACTGGGTTCTAAATCTGCTGTAGCAGGTAAAATGCCAGTCACCCTATCCTCGTAGCTGGAATATTTTTTTTTTTTTTTTTTTAGACAGAGTCTCACTCTGTTGCCCAGGCTAGAGTGCCGTGGCGTCAGCCTAGCTCACAGCAACCTCAAACTCCTGGACTCAAGCGATCCTCCTGCCTCAGCCTCTTTTGTACTGGCCCAGTGTCCTGACCAATATGCAAGGCTCCTCAGATCCTAGGCAGCGGGCTGAGCTTCCTAGGTGGGAGTGGCAGATAATGTGTTGCCCACGTGATGTGGCCACTCCCTTCTTTACTAACAGAACCCTAATTTTGTTTTTCTGCCTTTTCATGGCTGGGCCCATTCCCAGCCAACAAGGTCATCTCAGTTTCCAATGAGATGCAAGGGGACATCCATGAGGGGAGTTCTGTGGAGGTTTTGACTGATCTTTAAAAGAGACACAGGACAGAAATGTTTCTCTTACTGCTTGTGGACTCTGCCAGGTGTGATTCCAGAATGCTAGGGATCATGGCAGCATGAGGAAATGGAATATGAGGAAACCAGTTTAAAGAGACAAGCTGAAGTGCTGAGGAAGGCAGAGCAGAGAGTTGAAAAGAACTCAGGTCCTTGACAGCGGTGTTGAACAGATGCCAACCAGCCTGGATCTGCCCCTCCTCCAGATAACTTGCTGTGAAAGCTAAGTGCTTTATAATTAGGCCATTCTAGTCAGGGTGTTTTATTATTTGCAGTCAAAACCATCCCAACAGATACAACAAAACAGAAGAAAAGTTACCCATTCCATATACACCTCCTCTAATGATCTGACTCCCAAGTTTAACTGCACACCAAGATTACTGAGGTAAGAGATGTCCCTATAGCCCCGTGGGAGCAACTGATTTTGCCCACCAAGAGACATAACTATTCTTTCTGTGTCAGTGGCTGCCCTTTGTTTTAGACGACCTCCCTCCCACTCTTCGTGCTTGGAAGTGAGGAACAGAGAGGACTTTAAACATAAATCCTGGTGCTCGACCTGGACCACCACCACCAACCAGGGTGGTCACATGGCCCAGACCGAACTAATCTGAGTCCTTCCCCTGGGACTGATGTAGGAATGTTGAAAGTAAAAAGCCTTCTGCCTGCTGGGACTATAAACCAAGAGAACCTGAAACTAGGAATGGTGGTGCTTGTTTTTCCTGGCACACAGGGAGAGTCGGTCTGTAGCACAGGACTAATATGCAAAGAGTCATAGCTATAGTCATAGCCCTGAGGACATTGCTTAAACATACTATTAAGCCATACCAGAAACCCCAGTTATCTGAGCCGATAAAGTCTGTTATTATTTAAGGTAGTCTGAGTTGGGTTTCTGTCATTTTCTTATACCTAGAAGAGTCCCAACTAAGATAAACCCTGACCTATTCTACTCCCACATCCGGAGGCCTTCGCCACCTCTGGATGCTCTTCTGTCCTAGGTTTCTGTCATTTCCACTTCCTTTTCTCTCTCGCTCAGCTTCCATCCTCTGAGCAAACCTACCAAAGGATAACTGTCCTCCAGCAGGTCGGGGCTAAGTTTCAGCAGAGCAGGCTTTGAGGCTGTCTTGCACAGCCCCATGCCAGCTGTGGGCATTGCCACCTCCCAACCCCCTGCACACCTCCTCTTGGTGAGTTGCACCATTCCTCTTTCCTTTGCCTCCCCTGCCTTGATGCTATTTCCAAGCCTGGAAGGTAAAACTGTGGATGCTGTTTAGATCTGGAAAAGCAGGTCTAAGCATTCCACTTACTTGACTATACTGCTTGGCATGTTCTCACATGCAAACAAGTGGGCAGAGTGCTCCACATAAAGTCACTGGGCTTAAGGCAGATGGCACAAGCAAGGCAAGATCATCACACAGAATTACAATGCTATGTACACATGCAGGTGTATCTGTGTATACATCAAACATAAAATCCACACGTTCTGTATAATATGTACATGTGTAATCCTTGTAAGTGTAACCACACAGGGTAATGTCTCCAAGTCACAAGGGAGGTTCTCCACAGTATCAGTTGAGTGTGCTCTGCTCTGAGAAAACCTGATAGGCCTAAACTCAATCTTACAAAACATTTTATAATAAGGGGCAATTACTCACACTATAAAAAGACACTTCACCTTATTAAAGGATTTACTACAAGGTCTCACTAAACTGCATGTGCTCTATTGCATTTAGAATAGGGTTTGATTTGCAAAGACTTCACAGGCAACTGTATAAATCAACTACATAAAGCCAAGGAGCTATATCTGGACTGAATTTGGTTTTGGTTGTATAATGTGATATACAAAAAAAGGTAGTTTTATTTATGTCACTATTACTAACTTTCTGTGTGTGAGCAAGACAATAGCACCAAATGTCACGATGTCAGCTGAGGCAGGCATCTGATTCAGGAACAAGCAAGGCATTTCCTAACAGGGTTTTGCTGTTAAATGGGGTGGTATTTACTGCTACTGCAAAAAAAAAAAAGATCAAGGTATCTACCTTTTCAATCCATATAAAGTTTTTTAAGACTGAATAATAAGAATAATTGTGGGTAATACTTTACTTATATAGTACTTACTGTGTACCAGTAAGTAAAACACTGTTCTATTGAACAATAAGAATAATTGTAGGTAATAGTTATATAGTACTTACTAAGTACCAATAAGTAAGACACTGTTCTAAGGTATTAACACTGTTCTACAGGTATTAACTCATTTCACCCTCTCAATGACTTCATGCACAATTACTATTACCCTGCTTTACAGATGAGCAAATGGATGTGCATGCAGCCCAAGGAGGCAGTAACTGGCAGAGCTATGAACATAGGCAGTCTAGGTCCAGAAGCCACACTCTTAAACCACCATATCTTGCTGCCAACCTGATCTGGCAGTCACATGCAGGATGGAGAGCAGTGCAGGGGAGAGGAGTGGAGATGAGGGCCTACTTAGACTACTAGCAACGAGTTCAGACACATGGTGCTGAGGACCTGACTATACAGTGAAATAGGAAAAAAAAAAAAAATGAAAGGATGCTGCTGCTGTTGGAAGTCAGGATAGGGCAAGAGTAGTGAGTAGAAGGAGACACAAGGGAGGTTTCTGGAGAACTAGTATGTTTTGCAATTCGGGTGCTAGTTACATGGGTTTTATTTGGTTTGTGAAAACTCATCAAGCTGTACAGTTAGTTATATGTGTACTTTTTATATACATATTTGTGTGAATAAAAAAATTAAAAGATGAACAGATGAATTTAAGAGGATTTTGGTAATATTATGAATGGCATTTGACCTCCTCCATTTTGCAAATGTTCCAGAATGTCATTATTTTAAGCATCACCAGAATGTCTAATACTGAGGGAGGCACCAGGGAGCACTGTGTAAGCCCACGGCAGTCATCTATGTGGATGATTCCCATACGTCTCCCTGTCCAGCCTGAGATATCTAGCAGATGAGATGTCAGCTGAGTCACAGGCAACACAGCATCATGGTTCACAAGTGCTGTTGCCCAGGCCCGGTGGCTCATGCCTGTAATCCTAGCATTCTGGGAGGCCGAGGTGGGAGGACTGCTTGAGATCAGGAGTTCAAGACCAGCCTGAACAAGAGGGAGACTCCATCTCTACTAAAAATAGAAACAAAAAATTAGCTGGGCATGGTGGCAAGTGCCTGTAGTCCCAGCTACTCGGGAGGCTGAGGCAGGAGGATCACTTGAGCGCAAGAGTTTGAGGTTGCTGTGAGCTAGGCTGACACCACGGTACTTACTCTAGCCTGGGCAACAAAGAGCAACTCTGTCTCAAAAAAAAAAAAAAAAAAGAAAGTGTTGTTAAGAGCTACACTGCCTGGGTTCAAATCCTGTCTTTGTACCTACTAGATGTATGATCTTGAACATGCTGTTAACCTCTCTGCATTGCCTTGCTTTCTGCAACTGTAACGCTGGTATAACAGTGCCTAACTCACAGGGCTTGTGTGCATATTAAATGAACACTTATAGCCCTACATGGCACACAGGACATACTACTAAATGTTAGCTCTTATCCTCATCAAAATGTAGGCCCATAGCCACGGTCTATCTTAAATCATTACCATTTACTTTGATCATTTTCCTATTATTTAAATAATTTACTATTATTCCCTACCACATTCTAAAAAATTTTTTAAAGTAGATTTGTTTTACCTATTATTTAAGTAGTACAAGCATATTACAGAAAATATGGGAACAGAAAGTCAAGTATTATGCTTTCAGGAGTCTAGTCACCCTGCCGCACTCTGAAGTGCCGACAGTGATCTGCAGGTACAAACTACAGCAGTCACTGAGAGCCACCAGAAGAGGAGCCATCAGTGCCAAAGGGACTGCAGTGCACATTAGTCAACATATACCCAAGAAATGGCCACAGCTTTTATTTTATTTTGAAAATTTCCAATTCTCTAAAAAAGTTAAAAGAACAGTACAACAAATACTCAAGTACCATTCACCTAGCTTTACCAGTTGTTAACATTTCACCACATTTGCTTTCTTTTCTCTCTCCACATACAGATGCTTTTTTTACCAAATCATTTGACAATTAAGTTGCAGACATCATGTTATTTTATCCATAAATACTTCAGTCTTTGTCTCTTAAGAACAAAGACACTATCCTATATAACCATGATATAATCACACAGAAGGAATTTCACAATAGGATAATACTATTACCTAATACACAGTCTACGTTCATATTTTTGCAATTGTCCTAAAAATTACCTTTTTTTCAATTCAGGATCCAATCCAGGATCACACAGTGCATTTAAATTATCATGTTTCTTTTAATCTAGGACAGCTCCCTGCAACCCCTCGCCTTTTTATGTCTTTCACAGCATTGACATTTTTGAAGAACCCAGGCAGTTGTCTTATAAAATGTCTCACAATCTGGATTTGACTATTTGTTCATTATTCCATTTCAGTTAAACATTTTTGGAAAAGCGCTACGTAGCTGATGTTTCATACTTCACATTGCAACACATAATAATTTGTTCCATTATTAGTGTTGCTACCTTAGATCATTTGATTAAGGTGATGTCCACCCAAACCTTTCCATGGTTAAGGGTATTCTTTTTCTCTTCTTAATAACTATGTTATCTGTGGAGTGATTCTTGTGAATATCTCGTTCCTCAGAAACCCTTTTATCCAGAGGTTTCAGCAGCCACTGATAATCTTCGTCTGAATCAATGATCACATTAGTAGTTACCAAATGGTCACTAGTGATGCTTTCTGTGTGGTGAGGTGAACAAATCAAATCAAATCCTATTATTCTCACTGACTCGTGTTATAATTTCAGAACCATTTCAGAACTAATTTCAGAAGTTCATCTGCTTACCCCCACCTGATAGTGGTTCATAACACTTGTTTTACATTTCTCTGATCTCTGTCCACCTGAGCAGGTACACATATGAATGCACTGGCTTAAGCAGTATGCAGGGAGTTACCTCAAACTCCCGGACTCAAGTGATCCTCCTGCCTCGGCCTCCCAAGTAGCTAGGACTACAGGTACATGCCATCACACCTGGCTAATTTTTAAATTTTTTTGTAGAGACAGGGTCTCGTTATGTTGCCTAGGCTAGTCTCGAACTCCTGGGCTCAAGCAATTCTCCTGCCTCAGCCTCCCAAAGTGCTGGAATTATAGGCATGAGCCACTGCACCTGGCCATCAAATAATAATTCTGACATCCTGTCTGATTCCAGCTCCCCCTTCACTCCATAAGGGAGGAAGTTCCTGGCAATTCTTTCTCTCACTCTTCCCCACCCTCTACTGTTAACCCAAGCCTCAGCCAAGATTAACATGTGTGCTTGCGGCCCCAGAAATAGGGACAGCTAGGCCACTGGGAGCGGGGAGAAAGGACTGTGCTAATTACAACAGACTACAGCAAGGGTGCAAAGTGTCAGAACAGTGGCAGGAACGCCCACTTGCTGCTGGAGGGCACAGTGACATATCGCTCCCTGCCATGGCCCAGGTAGCTTTTCACCCAGGAAATACTAGGCAAAACAAGACACCCTCATGGTACAAGTGGGGTATAGAGCTCCCAGGAATGGTCACTCCACAGACATCAAAATATACCTGCAAGTTCTCAAAGCCAACCAAGATCATGGCAAAAGGACCAGCATACCAGTCAGATCCTGGGCTCCTACCTGACTGGAACACATATCGGGCCAAGCCCTGCATTAGCTCTGCTGGCCACGTTGGTGGGGCAGACTCCCCTGTTTCTCTCTTCAGACGAAATGTCAACTCAAAGCCAAAACCACTAGGTCCGTCTGTTCCTGTAAACCTGAAAGAAATAAAAAGCAAATGTTTTAAGTTCAATTACTGCCTTGAAAGTCTAAAGTTCCCCTCCTTTTTTGGTGGCCTCAGCATGTAAACTCTGTGTTCAGAAGATGTGAGCCTTGGGAGGAGAAAGAACCTCAAAAACCTGTAAGGATCCAGAACTCATGCCTGGCCCTCCTGCCAGCTATAGGTACATGTATATGACCCTGGCCTGGCCAAATCCCCCTGTTGGCACTCTGAATTATGAGTTCCAAATTTTGTGGCTCTGGAACATTCCTCCCAGTATGAATAAGGCAACATTGCTGAAAATCTTCCTTGTTATGCTCCTTGTTCCTTCAACTATTTGTAAGCACCTACTTTGTTTACTAAGAATACATATCCTGTGAGCCACCAACGAGGCTATATGGTCTGAGAGGATAATACCC
Source organism: Propithecus coquereli (assembly GCF_000956105.1). Classification (NCBI taxonomy): domain Eukaryota; kingdom Metazoa; phylum Chordata; class Mammalia; order Primates; family Indriidae; genus Propithecus; species Propithecus coquereli. The sequence continues at coordinate 3,832,833 of NW_012153396.1, read as the reverse complement.
TTTCTCCACTCCCACATCGGGTCTGCCCCGCAAGGGCATAACCTTCCTGAAACCCAGCACAGCACATACACTCCTCAATCAGCACATGCTCTTCTGAAACTTGGCACTCCACGTGCACTCTTCACTGGCTGGAACCCTAGAGAAGCACAGTTTGCCCTCCCTTCCCATCCCTCAGTGACCCAGAATGATGAGGATTACTGCTTCTGTGGCCACAACTCATCAAAGTGTCAGTGAGATGAGGCAGGAACGCCCGCCTCCCTGTCTGCAGGAAATACTCAGGAGCCCCAAGTCCCAGGGAAGTCCCTGAAATCAACTTCTGCCAGGGAGGGCAATGATGTGGACTAGAGAGTAGGGCCTGGCTGGTGGGCGCCACAGCTCCTCAGGAAAGAGAAGCAGCCAGGGAGGGGTTCCTGAGAGCTACACGAGACTTGCCAGCATGGGAAGGGTTAAAAATTAAAATACACTCACGATATAATTTTCAGTAATTATATCTTGTACAAACATGAACCACAATGATTATACATGTGTAAATTCCACAGCAAACAAACACAAACCATAAACTAAGATGACAGTCAAGACCTCCTTTGCTAGCCAAGCTCCTGAAACAGAAGATCAGAGGTGAAAAGGGCTGATGATGCAGTCAATGTCCAATCCAGGCATTCCACGTAGCATCGTTCCTTCATCATTATCACCCCCAAGAGGCCAGGCTGAGAGACTGCATAGAAGGAGATTCCAAAGTCTCAGAAGCTGACGTCAGTCCTAGCTTTGTGCATCTGGGTGAACGGAGCCTTCCTGCACTTGGCAGGAGAAAATCATCTCTGAAAAACTAAGTTCTATGGATTGAAAAGGAATCCTTAGAAATTATCATGATCAAACCCAACTATATTTAAAGGAAGTATCCACGGTTTGCATTTTCCCCTGGGTATCTAGCAAAGTGGGAAAGCAGAATCCATTTTCAGGGTACATATGTGGAACTCTGGAGGCCAGGCTAGAAGAAGATGCTAAGAAAGATAAATGTAAGCGATTTTATTTCCTCGCTGAATTGCCCTGAGTGGGGTCAATTTGGTGAAGGGAGGCTGAGGGAACAGCTACACAAACTAACGCTGGAAGAGTTGCCTCCCTGGAGCTGCAGATTTGGGAGGGGTGTGAAAACCTGGGGTAATGCAAGATTGACGTGAGCTAAAACTCTGCAAAAAGAGATGGGTCACTAGGGCAAAGGGAAGATTTCAAGCAGCCACCAATTAGAAGCAGCTTTGTAAAATGTATTAGACCACTACTCCAGGGCTTTCATCTTGGGCCAAGAAAAATACATGATTTCTAACCGCAAAAACTTGAGAAACAGACTAAAAGAAACATGTTCCTCTCGGGCTACACAATGGGGAGAATGCTCAGATACAGAGAGAAATCACTGGATCATACGCATCCACACAGCAGCACTTCACTAAGGAGGGCTGTGTGCACACGCACATCGGGTGTGCATGTGTGCACACACACATGTACACCATCTGCCTCCACACGGGGTGCTTTCTGGGCCAGCTCTGTGGTGGGCAAGCCAGCCCTTGCTTGGCTGGGTGGGAGGGACAGGCCTGGCCAGATGGTCTCCACCTGCGTTTGATTACCACCCACAGGCTGGCTGGACGCAACCTCTAAACTCTGAAGCTTGAGTTTGGAATGGCCTACCCTCAGGGTAAACACACAACCTGAAGCCTGTCAGAAGGTCTCTTTTTCAAAGCAGGCTGACCAGGCGATAGCTAAGTGACAAGGTCATTCAGTCTTTAGTCTTCTGGAGGGGCCTGGCTTGGTCTGGCCTTCCTCACGTGAGGGCTTCTCCAGCCAAAGCGGTTTTGTCTAACCAGAGATTGAAGCCCCTCCTAGGGAGCAGCTGTGTCTCACAACTTCCAAGAAAGGAAAGCAGGAGGGGAAACTGGCATGTGCTGCAAAAGGTGGGATCTGAGTCAGAGCAAAGCATTTTTCTAACACAGAAGTCTGCTTAAGTACTGGCTGGTAGTCAGTGGGGCCAGTGGAATTTCTTTCTAGAGGGATTTAAAAAAATATATTTTCCTCAGTCTGATAGAGTGGGGGTGAAGGGTTCTAACCATCTTATTGCAGAAGGATGGATGAGATGGCCTCTCAAGATTGTTTCCCACTCAAGAACCCCTGGATCCTGCTCACTGGGGTGTCCAGGGGAGAGGCTGGCTTTGTCCTAGCAATTTGGTGAGCTGAGCCAATGGCTGTGCCAGCCTCAAGAGTAACATTGAACCTGCCGACAAGAACATGTGCTTTAAATCCTAGACACACAGCTGCCCATCGGAACCTGCCCAACGGTATCCCCAAAAACACCTCACTAGGAAGGTATCCACCAGCATCCAAGAGGCCAAAAATTACTGCTAAGTCTAGGCAGGAAACGAACAGAAACCCAGGAGAGACTTTCTGGAGGAAATATACAGCTGGGGGTGCAGAGAGAGCTGACCTAAAAGTTGGTGTCTCATGCTCAACATCATTAGTTATTATTATTAAGGAAATGCAAATCAAAACCACAGTGAGAGGCCCGGCTCGGAGGCTCACACCTGTAATCCTAGCTCTCTGGGAGGCTGAGGCGGGCGGATTGTTTGAGCTCAGGAGTTCGAAACCAGCCTGAGCAAGAGTGAGACCCCCATCTCTACTAAAAATCGAAAGAAATTCATTGGACAACTAAAAATACATAGAAAAAATTAGCCGGGCATGGTGGCGCATGCCTGTAGTCTCAGCTACTCGGGAGGCTGAGGCAGGAGGATTGCTTGAGCCCAGGAGTTTGAGGCTGCTGTGAGCTAGCATGACGCCACGGCATTCTAGCCTGGGCAACACAGTGAGATTCTGTCTCAAAAAAAAAAAAAAAACCCACAGTGAGAAACCATTCTACACTCTCTAGTATGGCAAAAAAAAAAAAAGACAACAAGTGTTGGAGAGAACGTAATAAAATTGGAATATTCATACATTGTTGGTAGGAATAAAAATGGTGGAGCTGCTTTGGAAAACAGTTTGGCAGTTCCTCAAAAAGTTAAACAGAGTAACCATATGACCTAGCAGTTACACTCGGGTATACAACCAAGAGAACTGATACATCCAAGAGAACTGAAAACAGGTTCACACAAAAACCTGTCTACCAATGCTGTCACAGCAGCATTATTCATAATAGCTAAAAAGTGGAAATAACCCAAATGTCCATCAATTGAGGAATGGATAAACAAAATATAGTATACCCACATAATGAAATATTACACAGCAATAAAAGGGAATGAAGTACTGATACATGCTACAAAGTGGATGAACCTTGAAAACATGCTAAGTGAAAGAAGCCAGATACAAAAGACTACATATTATATGATTCCATTTATGTGAAATGTCCATAAGAGACAAATCCACAGGGCCAGGAACTGGGGTGAAGAGAGAATGAGAGTGACTGCTAATATTTCTTTTTGGGATGATGAAAATGTTCTGGAATTAGACAGTGGTGATGGTTGTACAACCTTGTGAATATACTAAAAATCACTGAATTGTACACTTTAAGAGGGTGAATTTCAGGCGGACACAGTGGCTTACACCTGTAAATCCTAGAACTTTGGGAGGCTGAAGTGGGAGGATTGCTTGAGGCCAGGAGTTCAAGACCAGCCTGGGCAACATAGTGAGACCTCAGCTCTACAAAATACAAAAAAAAAAAAAAAAAAAATAGTCCAGGAGTTCAGGGCTGCAGTGAGCTATGATTATGCCACTGCACTCCAGCTTCGGTGACAAAATAAGGCCCTGTCTTAAAAGAAAAAAAAAAAAGGTGATTTTCATGGTATATGAATTAAAAAAAAAAGAGCTGGCATAAATGGCTAGGGTTGGGGAAGGGCCAACCACACCAACTAAGCCAGGTCTTTATCTTGCTCTACCTATTAATAGTCATTATGATTAACTACGTACTTAAGTTTGAGGCCTTGGATTAAGCACTCTTCCTATGTCATATCATTACTCTAACAACTCTGTGACTCAGCGCCATTGTTATCCTTGTTCAACCAACATACGAGAAATACTGAAGGAGTTTAAGTAATATTCCATAAGGCACAGAACAAGCGATGGAGCTCAGACTTAAGGTCTGACTCCAAAGCCCATATTCTTATTGCTGTGTGACCACAGACAAGATATTTAGGTTCTGTGCCTCAGTTTCCTCATCTATAAAATGGGAACTATTTCTCAGAGTTGTTATGAGGATTCAATGTTTAGAAACAATGCCTGAAATACAGTAAGCATTATATCACTTACAATAAGTGAAGGAAGCCAGTCACAAGACCATAGATTGTATGATTCCATTATATTATATGATAAATAGTATAATTTATAATATATAATATAAATTATATTTACATTACATCAGATGTCCAGAATAGAAAAATCTATAGAGACAGAAAGGAGATTAGTGGTTGCCTAGGGGTGGGGGAGTAGGGCAGGTAGGGAGTGACTGCTAATGTGAGTGGAGTTTTAGGGTGATGAAAAATGTCTATAATTAGATTATGGTGATGGTTACGTAGCCATAAATATACTAAAAACCATTAAACGGTACAGTTAAAATAGGTGAACTGTGTGGTATGTCAATTATAGCTCGATAAATGCTTTATTTATTTTTTAATTTGGAAAAAAACCAAAAACCTGAAAGTAAAAAATTCTCAAACTAGAAATAGATATAGATAGATATGGATATATATATATCTCTCTTAAGCATAAGACAAGATGTTCAACCTCACTTGTAATAAGCGAAATGCAAATTAAATGCAAATTAAGACACTGAGATACCATTCTCACCTATCAGATTGGCAAAAGTTAGAAAGTGTGATATTACATTCTATTGGTGAGGTTGTGGGGAAAAAGTAAGCCACGTAACTTTTGTACACAGTATGTTGACCATATCTTCAAGCTGAAGACAAAGAGAGCAGTAAATAAATATTGTACTCTAGTTAATAGTTCTATTTTTTGCAGTAGTACGTACGGGTTAGTAATTCTGAAACTACCTTTGGTGTCAATGTATTGTAGATAATGGGAGCCAGGTTTCTCTCATTGTCAGGAAAGTTAAAAATAGGTAAATATACGTCAGAGTGAGAAATATATAAAAAAAAGCCAGGCTAGGCCGGGAGCGGTGGCTCACGCCTGTAATCCTAGCTCTCTGGGAGGC
>NW_012153396.1:3794121-3826723 GCF_000956105.1 Propithecus coquereli | reverse complement strand
GATATGTATCTCCTATTGGTTCTGTTTCTCTAGAGTACCCTAATACAGAGATATAAATAAATGAATAAATAAGTAAATACAGAGAAGAAAAAGCTCTTCCTTACAGTAAAATCTCAATCTCAATTAATAAATGTAGATGCAATCATGGAATTAGAAATTACCAGTTGACAACCGTAATAATAATAAATGATTCAGGCAAGAATCATCAATAGATGCTAAAACTAGTGGGTAAAAAATCTGATGAGAGGCCGGGCGCGGTGGCTCACGCCTGTAATCCTAGCACTCTGGGAGGCTGAGGTGGGTGGATCGCTCAAGGTCAGGAGTTCAAGACCAGCCTGAGCAAGAGCGAGACCCCGTCTCTACTAAAAATAGAAAGAAATTAATTGGACAACTAAAAATATATAGAAAAAAATTAGCCGGGCATGGTGGCGCATGCCTGTAGTCCCAGCTACTTGGGAGGCTGAGGCAGAAGGATTGCTTGAGCCCAGGAGTTTGAGGTTGCTGTGAGCTAGGATGACGCCATGGCACTCACTCCAGCCCGGGCAACAGAGCGAGACCCTGTCTCAAAAAAAAAAAAAAAAAAAACCACACACAAAAACATCTGATGAGAAACAAGATGTTGATATAGCCTCAAAATGCCTTCCCAAAAGATACTTATTAATTACTAATGTCAAAGCAGTAACTTTACTGTAGAGAAACCTGGCAGACACTGCTTTAACCAAGCAATCAAAGTAATGAGACATCATCAACAGTAATTAGACAAATCAACATCAAATGCCTCCTGATATGATCACTGAGAAGGGCACAACTCTTGTGATATTTCTACCAAGAAATGCATACCCTGATTCTAATCATGAGGAAACATCAGGCAAATCCAAATTGAAGGACATTCTATAAAATAACTGACCTGTACTCTTCAAAAGGTCATGGAAGACAGAAAGATTGAGGCACCATTTGAAGGAGTCTAAGAGACATGACAACTAAGTTACTAAAAAAGACTTCATCTTGAGCCCCAGGACTCTGTAGTCGCTAAAGTAGGGTGACCAACTTGTCCTTGTTTGGCCAGACTTTTCTGGTTTTACAACTGAAAGCCCCATATCTCAGGAAAAACCATTAGTCCCAGGCAAATTGGGACAGCTGGTCAACCGACTCTGAAGTGCCACTATCTGACCCACACAAAGCAAAATGTTGCCATGTGTAAACAGCACCAAATATGGTCCCAGCTAAATGGGAGGCTAAGGAGGGAGGATCACTTGAGCCCAGGAGTTCAAGGCCAGCCTGAGCAATAGAGCAAGATTCTATCTCTTAAAAAAAAAAAAGCAAAGCACCAAATACGCATCAAGAGCCACCAACATGTCAGCAGTGCAAGAGCATAGTCTCTGGAGCCAGGCTGCCTATGCCCAAATCCCAAATCCTGGCTCTGCCACCCCTCCTGGCTCTATGACCCTAGGCAAATCACTCATCCTCTCTGTGCCCCAGTTTCTTCATCTGTAAAATGAGGATATGAAGAGTGAAAATGAAAACCATGAACTTTGGGTGAGAATGATGTGTCAATGTAAGTTCACTGACTGTAACAAATGTACCATTCTGGTACAGGATGTTGGCAGAGGGGGAGGCTGTGTCTGCGCATGTGTACAGAAGGCAGTGTGTAACTTCTGCTCAATTTTGATGAGAATCTAAAACTGCTCTAAAAAATAAAGTCTGTCTTTAAAAATGGAGATATTAGTAGCTACCAACAGTTAATATATGTATAATATTAACATATAAAACACTTAGAACAGTAGCTGAAACACAGTAGGTCTAAGGGTCAGCTATTACAGTAGTAGATCCCAGTTCTGGTAATTTACCTTAAGGGAATAATCTTGTATCGGGAAAAAGCCTTTTTGCATAAATATATTCAATAGCATTTATAAGAGTAAAAAGTTCAAAAACAATCTAAATGTTCTATAAGTAGAGGTATTATATAAGTTCTGGCACATTGTGTGGGGGGACATTACACAGTCACTAAAGACAAGGGTTCTGAAAGCAGAAGGACTAATCTTTGAGACGCAAAGGACTCTCTTTCGATCTCTAACTGGTGAAGAGGAACAGGAAGTTTATGTTAGAACCCCACTCTATTGTCTCCATTGTTTTCTGTTCACCTATTGTTAACTATAGGATAAAAATAAAAATAACTCCTTTTAAAATGGTCATGAAGCCCGGCGGCTGGCTCACACCTGTAATCCTAGCACTCTGGGCCTATAACCCTAGCACTTGGGGGTGGGGGGTGGGGTAGAGTGGTGGGTGGCAGCGAGGGAGAGGATGGCTTTGAGGTCAGGAGTTCGAGACCAGTCTGAGCAAGAGCGAGACACCGTCTCTACCAAAAACAGAAAAAAATTAGCCAGGCCTGGTGTTGCGCATCTGTAGTCTCAGCAATTGGGGAGGCTGAGGCAGGAAGATGGCTTGAGCCCAGGAGTTTAAAACTGCAATCAGCTACTTTGATGCCACTGCCCTCTACCTGAGGGGACAGAGCGAGACTCTGTCTCAAAAAAAATGAAAACAAATAAAACATAGAATTATCATATGATCCAGCAATTCTGCTTCTAGGTATACACCTGAAAGAACTGAAAGTAAGACAAACCAATGTTTGTACACCAATGTTCACAGTAGCACTGTTCACAATAGCCAAAAGGTAGAAGCAACCCAAGAGTCCATTGACGGATGGATGGATAAACAAAATGCAGTAAATACATATAATGGACTATTACTCAGCCTTAAAAAGGAAGGAAATTCTGACACATGCTACAACATGGATGAACCTGAAGACATTACGCTAAGTGAAGTCAGTCAGACACAAAAGAACAAATATATGACTCCATTTATATGAAGTACCTAACATAGTCAAATTCATAGAGACAAAAAATAAAATGGTGATTGTCAGGGGTTGGCAAGTGAGGAATGGAAGTGAGGAATGGGGAGTTACTGTTTAATGGGTACAGAGTTTCAGTTTGGGAAGATAAAAAAGTTCTGGAAATGGAAAGTGGTTATGATTGCACATCAATGTAAATGTACTTAATTCCACTGAACTATAAACCATTGTTAAAATGGTCAATTTCATATTACAGATATTTTACCACAAATAAATTGTCATAAAAAATGAAAAAAAATTAGCATAAAGTATGATTCAAAATATTTGTGTATACATACAATATAAAAATGTGAATAAAATATATATGGGAAAAGGAAAGAAAATGCAATAAAATTAGTATAGTATATAATTTTTCTTTTTCAAACCTCTTTGTATTTTCCAAATTTTCCGCCATTTAGATTCTCTAGCCTAGACTGTAAACCCTATGAAGGCAGGATTGTGTCTTGTTGGCTACTGAATCTGCAGGTCTAGCCTGAGAGGGTTCTCATGGAATCTGCTGGTGAGTGTTTATATTGATGCACCAAGAATATGACAGGAGAGGCCCAGGGTCAGGCCCCTTTCTCTAGAAGTGGCCTGGATACTTCCATTGGTCTCTGGAGCAAGGAATCCCAGGACAGCTAAGGCTGCTGCAGACCCTGTGAAGGTGTCAGTCTCAAGCTCAATGCTGATGTCAGAAGAAAGGGAAGAGGGGACCATTTGCCTCAGGAAACATATGGCACAGGAGGCCAACCACGTCCAACTCCAGACACCAAGGATGATGTCACTTCATTCCCTACAAACGCTCTGTCTCTTTCTTTTCCTCTTTCTCTTCCCCTATCTCCTGGTCCTCAGCTAGATGGAGAACTAGTAAGACTAGTCCTTTATCCTGGGGTCAGTCCTCCCTTCCAACCATCCCTTCTCCTTGGGAATTAGGCTGAGTTCCTGCCTTACTGGATGGATATTCTCTCCCAGAAGAATGGAGCCTCTCAGTCCTACGTTGGGGGTATAAATTCATAGAACTTTTCCTTTGGTGGTCTCCCTCTAACACACACATCTCCCATGCCTATCTCCAACAGGCACAGGGACAAGCCTAGCCTTAGCCCCAGGTGGACCCAGAGACTACAGAAAAACCTAAACTGCAGACCTCCAGTTGCTCTGGAGCTCTGCACAGGAGGCTGCCCTCTGTCTTCCAGGGCAATGCCAAGCAAGTCCAAGGACCACTTGCCCAAACTCCACCACATGCTTGGAGCGCCAGCTGCCTTTCCTATTTGCACCAAGTTTCCTGAGAAAGTCAATCTGCTCTAAGACCCCCAGTGCTAGCCCAAGCCCCATCATGCCCTGGGACTAGCCGCTACTCTGCCCCTTACACCTATGCAGAGAATGAACAACTGCCTGGCAAAGGGAGGGCATCACTGGAAACCACCTCACTAGGGAAAGCAGAATGTGTGCATTTCCCCTTGCAAGGCCTCTAGCTATCCCCAAGAGGACTTCCTAGGTGAAGAAAGAAGGACAAAGTCAGAGCTCCACTTTCTCCAGGGATCAGTCCCTGCCATCTCCTCACCACCATCTCCCCAGACAACCTCATGAAATGGCTTCAGCCACTATGCCCCTGGTGAGGACTCCCAAATCTATGCCCAAGCAAAGAACCAGACGCAGATATTTCTAACTCAGTATATGCAAATCTGAACTCAGTATCTTCTCAAGCCTGATCCTTCTCCATCTTTACCTAGCTTGAAGAAGAGTACCACTGGGGTAGCCTGAATAATGGTCCTCCAGAGATGTACACATTCTAATCCTTGGAATTTGTGATGTTACCTTAGATGGCAAAAGAGACTCTGCAGATGTGATCAAGGATCTTGAGATGGGGCTAATCTTATAGTGGATTATCTGGGTGGGTTCAATCTAATCACATGAATCCTTAATGGAAGAGAGAGGTAAAAGAGTAGGTCAGAGAGATGTGACCTGAGGACTCTGCCTGCCGTTGCTGGATTTGAATATGGAGGAAGGGGCCATAAACTGAGGAATGTGCATGGCTCTAGAAGCTAGAAATAGCAAGAAAATGAATGCTCCCTTAGAGCCTCCAGAATGGAACACAGCCCAGAGGATACCTTGATGTTGACCCAGTGAGACTCATGTCAGACTTCTGACCTCCAGAACTGTAAGATAATAAATGTGTATTGTTTTAAGCCACTTATTTTGTGGTGATTTCTTATGTCATCACTAGGAACTAACACAGCCACCAAGCCAGAATCCTGGGAGTCATCCTCCAGTCCTCCCTCCCCCCATGTGCAGCCAGTCAGGCAGTCACATCTGGAGATCTTCCTCCTCCCTCCTCAGTGGCCCTCTCATCTGTCCTCTTCTCTCCATCTCAACCGCCCCGCCACGGGTTGGCCCTTCTGCATCCCTCACTTGGGTGGCCAACCATGCTCTTCCTCACTGATCTCCTATCTCCTGCTCTGTTTATTTCTTCACACTGATGGTCCCAGGGAATGATATACCTTTCTCCTTCTTAAAAATCCTCCAAAGTCCATCCACATCCCACACCTGCAGGACAAAGTCCAGACTTCTCAGTAAGTCTCACAAGGCTGCCATGAACTGGGTCCTACTCACCTCCTCTGCTTTACACTCTAAGCTCTAGGCCCAACGAATGGACTGGCAGACCTATGGACACACTAATGGCTTCCTCACCTCCGAGACTCTGTACAGATTGTTCCCTTTTTCTTTGCCCTCTGCTAATCTTCAGGAAGGCTCCAGTGTCACCTTCTCTGAGCTGAGCACCTGTGCTAAGCATCTTCTCTTTGCCCTTCCATTCCCCACTATAGCAGACAGATCCTAACGTGGCCCCTATACCTGTGGGGAAAGGAATTTTGCCAATAATCTGAGGAAGGTTGGAAGTAGATCCTTCCCCCTGGAGCCTCAGATGAGCACGCAGCCAGCTGACACCTTGACTGCAGTCTTATGAGACCCTAAGCATAACACTCAGCTAAGCTATGCCTGGACTCCTGACGCAAAGGAGATGTGAGATAATAAATGTGTGGGTTTTTTTTGTTTTTTTTTATGTGTGTTGTTTTAAGCTGCTGCTATGCAGCAACAGACAACCAGTACATCTACCCTGCTTTCTCCCCCGAAAGGCCGGCCTATCTGGGCTCCTGAGCCCTCTGGCTTCCAACTGGGTTCAGCTGTGGGAGTTCTGACAGGAAATCAGGGGGTGTGGGAGGAGAGAGAAGCCAGAGCTCCCTCCCTGCAAGACCGCCTGCAGCTGGCTACGCCTCTCCATTGAAGGTCACTGCTGAAGGTCACTCTAACGAAGAACACTCTATACAACTCTCTCCTCTAGGTTCTCAAATCCCACCCTCGGCTGGTCCCTTCAGCCTTAGGGGAGGAGCAGCCAGACCAACAACAAGCCCTGGGTCACCGCACTACCCTCCATGGTGCTGCTCCTTTATATAATAAATAAACCTCCTCCAATTACCCTATTTTGAAGGTGCCAATCTCTTGTTGGGACCCTGACCAATATAAGGCCCCTACCACCTCTTCCTTACTCCTGTGCAAACCTCAATCACGGGACTCTCCTTGCCACATCGTAACTGCCTTTCTATTTCGCCCATTAGGACTGGATTTACCCCTTTGTACACCCCCACTGACTGGCACAGGAGTGTCAGTAAAGGCATGCTGAATAAGGGAATGGGCGCCAGCCCAGTGAGAAGGGCAACCAGTTCAGCAAAGCCAGTTGGGACTACAAAGGCTGGGCAGTGGCAGTAATGAGTCTGAGCCAGTCCCAGAATTTAGAGCTTCTGACACGGTCTCTGGGGGTGCCTGGCACCTTGGTCAAGACTCAGATTTTTGATCTGTCAGTTTACATAACGAAGAAATTACTACCCTCCATGGTGCTGCTCCTTTATATAATAAATAAACTATTTTCCTGGTTCACAAATGTGTGTAAAACTTTCACATTGGAATATTTTCCCCATTATGAAAGGAGTATAACTAGCATCTATTATAAAACCAGGAAAACCATATGTGGTCCTTTCCTTGACCACTGCTTTCTTGTTGGACATGAGGTTGCTTCCAAAGCTGTGTTCTTCCATGCTCTGGCAAACGTCTTTATGCATAACACCTCTTTTTTCTCCCATATTTGAATTATTTCCTTGGGATTAAGAGTCACAGAATAAGGCCAGGCATGGTGGCTCACGCCTGTAATCCTAGCACTCTAGGAGGCCAAGGCGGGAGGATCACTTTAGCTCAGGAGTTCGAGACCAGTCTGAGCAAGAGCAAGACCCCGTCTCTACCAAAAATAGAAAAAATTAGCCAGGTGTGGTGGTGCACACCTGTAGTCCTAGCTACTCGGGAGGCTGTGGCAGGAGGATTGCTTAAGTCCAGGAGTTTGAGGTTGTAGTGAGCTACTATGACACTACTGCACTCTACCCAGGGTGACAGAGTGAGACTCTGTCTCAAAACCACCACCACAACAAAAAGAGTCCCAAAATAGTATTTTAAAAGTTGGTTTGTGAGCATTTAGGAAAGGAGGAATTACCACTAAGTTCCAGGTGTGTGGGTATGTATGTGTGGGTGTATGCACGTGCCCATAATCAAGACTGTACCAAGTCTGGCCAATTTCATTCGCCTTTTTGGGTAGGGTCACCAAACTAGCAGGTCAGGGAAATGGGACAGGCCATGGGTATTAGACAACATTTACGGTGCTGACTTGCCCTTCCACCCTTAGGTGCCACTGCATCCACACCATTACCAACCCTGAGCTGCGACCCTCCAGAGACACCCTATTCCCCAAACATGTGCACACCCCTTGCCATGTCTGTTGCTGACCCCTCAGCTTGAAAGGCCCTTCTAGTCCAGCCTTATTGTCTCCAGTCCTCTTGTCAAATCACATCGCCATGTCTTTAAATAAAATTATGTTCTTTCCCACACCATGTTCTCTCAAAGTACTCTGTTTTCTCTCTAATGCAGTACTGCATGTGGTCTCCCCACATTTTAAGCAGGGAACTCTCCCATGATACTGGGGACTCCTGCCATTCTTCTCCTTATGAACACTGAACACAGAACAATGCTGGGTACTTAGTAGGTGCTCAACACATATCAGTTGCCTGACCACTGGTGACTTGCACATAACGTTTACTAATGAGACTGAATATGAGAAAAGAGGCAAAGTTTTACAAGATTTAAAACAGTGGAAAAGGGGTAAGGAGGAACTAAATGCCAGCCCGAGGTTATGGGCTGAAGGGCTTACGCAGAGTGGTGAGCCTGCCCACAGTGACAGGGAAGCTGAGAAGTGAGGAATGCGGACATCAGAGATTCTTAGTCTTGGGCTCCTTTGACCCTCTGGAGGTCCCAGAGTGGATTTAGGGTGGAAATTGTATAAAATTATACCACTCCACGATCCCAGTAAGATGCTATAGAGGAGCCCAGTGAAATGGGCAGGAATACAGGCTATGGAGGCCAACTGAGCTGACACAAACCCCAGCTCCACCGCTGTCTAGCTGAGCCATGGGCAAGTTAACTTCCACGTGACCCAGGTTCCTCATCTGTAAAACTAGGATAAGAACGTTCACCTCACGGAGCGGTGGGAGCTTTAGTGGAACAGCACAGTGGCTGGTACCCAGCACCTTCCACGGAAGCTAGTAGGCATCTTTCCTGTTCTTAGCACTCACTAGAAGCAATCCCTGCTCATCATTTCTCCCTTAAAATATCAGCAGATGCCTCCAGATTTCCTAACTTCTGGGCCCCAGAGTTTAATCAGCCCAGTTCTTCAAGAGCTGCCCCAGGCTCCAGCTTCGCCCAATTTCCCAACCTTGGATCTCTCCCAGATCCCTCAAACCAGGCCTGAGAGTCTTCCTGACTGCTACCATGCTTTGAGTCACAGTCATTATAAGAGAATTCAGTAAACAATTACTAAATAAACATTTGCAGAGATGATGTTTTTATTATGAACAATTCACAATTACTGATACTTTACTAGCCATTTGAAAATAGTATTTGGTGACAACACAAGTACTACACTAGGGTCGAAAAACTTTGTAAAATTCTTTTGAAATATGCTTATATGGATAATATTTTTTAAATTTCCAGTTATATTAAATCAATTTTATAGAATCTTTAAAAAAAAAAGGAAAGAAAAAAAGAAAAAGAAAAAAACACATCGGCCAAGACTCTACATGCTCACATTCTGAGTGGAGTCTGCTAAGGCCACAATACAGGCAGCCACCTTTGAATTTTAACTCTGAGTTGCAGATGCTCTCTTTCTGCTACACTCCAACCAACCAGATTCATGGAATGCATGTGTCTCCCTCAAATAGATGTTTCCTGACACCCCTTGCTGGGAGCCAAGGAGCGTGTTCCCACAGCATTCCTCAAGTTTAAAAACAGTAGCTCTCAGGGACTGATTCAGCTGAGAATCCAGCCAACTAAATTCTCCCAGCTCCCAACACTTCAGGCAGCTTAACTCTGTCCTGGGCTTTCAGTGAGCAAAGAGATTCCTGGAATGAGACATGTATTTAAGAAAAGCCCAAGTCAGGAGTAGCAGACCCTTTCTTGCATGGTAGTGAAAGCTCACAGACAACCATCCCCTGATGGAGATCTGCTATACCTTCTTCCCTCTACTCCCAACCACCCCACCAAAGAGCCCAAGAGTCAGCCCCCAGGGAGATCCCAAGCCAGCCTGGTGGGCTATAGGAATTCCAGGCCAAGGAAGAAGCCTGGTGCATGGATTTCTTGACATCATTATGATAGCTCCCACTCTTGGCTTGAGCTTAAAGCAATATCTTTACAAAGTCTTTTTAAAAATAAAGACAGGCTAGGTCAAAGATGGGAAGATCACAGTCTGATTTGGGAAGCAAGGTGCCCTCTGCACACAGGTGTGCAGCCTGGGGCTTCTTGCTGACACACGGACCATGGTATTTGCCCAAGGGCTTTTTGTTCACCCATTAACCTCCAAGACTCTGGGAAACCAGTTGTCCCAGAGGAGCAAAATATCTGAAATAGGGTAATGGGAAGAAACAAATCGTTTTAACATTTCAGTTTCCCAAGGGCAAGGACCGTACTTTTTGTGTGTTCTGTATATGGGCACATTGTGTCATAGCAGAGCAATGCTAAATGGTAATAATATTCCCATTCAAAGAGATAATCAGACCAAGATATTCAACAACAAGTTAAATAAGACAGTATTAAAAAGCAATGAGCCTTCCTCTCAGGCACTTTCAAAGTCAGATTCAAATATCTTACTGGCATTTCCTTTCAGCCACTTTTGCTGCTGTTTCCTTTATAGGGAAATAAAATCATCACTGAAACTCAGTTCTCCTGCCTTCATACCAGTGTTGAGGTCCCATGCTACTAGAAAAGCTTCCTAAAATCCTGCATCACATCATCCCTTTGCTGCCCTCCTCAGTCAACAAATAATTTGTTAAATGTCACATTCTATCCATTGCCTTCAAACTCTGCAACCTCATCTTGCTCCACCGTCCTCTTCTGTTACCAAGCCCTGGACACACTGGCCTTCTCTTTTCCTTGAACACCTCAAGGTCCCTCCTGCCTCAGGGCCTTTACGCCAGCTGTTCTTGCTGCCTGATCTTCACATGGTTGGGTGACTAGGGCCCCCAGCATTATATAACGCCAGGGACACCAACTATACAGAATAATATGAACAGTCACCCGGAGTTGTATGAGGTGACAGCCCTGGCTGCCACCTTGTCACTGAGGTCTCAGTTCAGACCTTCAAGGAAGCCATTACTGATTACGGCTAAATGCACCCTCTTCGTCCATCTCAACCCCTACTTCTACCTGGGTACACTCCAGCACATCATCGCTGCTTTATTTTCAACACAGCACTTGTACTATCTAAAACTCTATATAATTTTTACACATTTCTCCCAAAAGAATGTAAGATCTGTGAGAACAGAAAGCTTGTCTGCCTTGTTCTCTATGGTACCCCAAGTACATAACAGAGCACTGGACATTTAGGTAATGTGCTCTAAAACCTTACAGAAATAAATTAAGTGCTTACCATCTACCAACCACTGTGCCAGGTGCTGGGGTGGGGAAACTCCTTCATCTTCTAACACAAGGTTCAGACATTTTTACCAAAATCACATACTTTCTCCAAGAGAAAGGTTCTGCTCCTATAAAAAATGCCTTTGGAGTGTGTTCCCTCTTATGGAACAAGGTTTCAAACTGAAGGAATGCTCCTGAATGAGCTAAAAGTGTAGGCCTGGTGCTGGGCCAGAATTCCTCACCGCTGGTGACGAGAATGTTATCCAAGAGCCAGAGAAACCCCAAAGTAAGAGCTGCCTCCACCTTATTCACACATTCAACAAACATTTGTTGATGTACTGGAGAAACATCAAGGCATAAACGGAGAGATCCCTGTCCTCAGGGAGCTTACATTCTAGTGGCAGGGAGGGAGACAGACAATAAATAAGCCAAATAAGTAAATAAGTAAAATAAGCTGAATAGTGATAAGTGTTTTAAAGAAGAGTTAGGCAGGAAAGGGAGATAGTGCTTCTTGGAGAGGGTGTAGAATTTCCATTTTGAACAGAGTCAGGGAAGGCCTGGGAGAAGATAATTGAGGAAAGATCAAAAGAGGTGAGGGAGTAAGGCATGGACTTATCTGCAGGTAGAGCTTTCCAGGTGTGGAGAGAGCAAGCGCTAAGGTCCTGAGGTAGAAGAGTGCCTGGCACTTCAGAGGAACAATAAGGGACCAGAGTGGGTGCTGCAGAGGAAGGGACAGCAGGAGACGAGGCAGATTAAAGTAGAGGTTGTGGCATTTGGGTTTTACTCAAGTGAGACAGGAAGCCACTGGATGGTTCTGAGCTGAGAAGTGACTGCGTAAGATGCCATGGGCACTGTCCCTGGCTGAAGAGCTAGCACAGATCTAAAGGATGCATTTCAGCAATGCTGCTGCAAAGTTCTAACTCCAAAGGCTCCCTGCTCAGCTACTGCCTTCCTTCTGGGCCTTTTCTCTACACAAAACCCCTGGTTACAGGAATGAAAAATTACCAGACTGGCTCCAGGAGGGCGGGAATCAGCATGTCTGCAACCTGATATATTGGAAAAGCTAGAGTGGGAAGGAGAGAGGGTTAGGGCGAGCCATGGTGTCGCCTGTCGGTTTTCACTATGTTTTTTCCTCTAACCAACCAAGCTTTTCAGAAGCATTTAAGAGTCAAATCCATCACAAGCACAAAGCACAGCCAGCCAGCTCAACCCCCTGGGACTGGGAACATGGGCCAGGCCCCATTCTCCAGCAGTTACTCCCCACAGCTGTGGCCCCCAAGCTTCTGACCTCATGTTGAAAGGTTTGAGGTCACAGTGAGGGAAACCAGTGGTCAGAGGCAGGGCTCCAAGTGGCCCCAGGTATCATGTGAAGGTCAGTACTGGAGAAACAAAAATATCTCCTGATTCACGTTCCTGTGGCAAAGCTGGTTCTAAGACAGGGGCTCTGGGAGCCTTAATAACATGGGAAGGAAGGAGTAGGGAGGAAAGGGATCTCTGGGGGCCACTATCTTTGACTAACATGCTGGTTAAAGGGGCTGGGGTCCAGTGAACCACACCTCTCTGAGAAGCTGCTATGAATCTATGTTCTTATTGACAAATGGGCAACCAGCCTAGCTTCCAGCATATGCCTGGCCACGTTTCTAGGCTCAGGACTCCTGCTCAAAAAGAGTCCTCCACTAGGCCTCAAGACATGGACCGCAGAAGAGGAGGCAAGGAGATGCCAGGTGATGACCTGAGGCTCTGAAGCTGTATCAGGCCCACCTCCCCACAATGTTTTCAGTTCAAGGACCTTTCAGCCCAAAGACTGAAGGCTCTATGAGCACCAGGACCAGGTTTATGCTGTTCATTACTACATACCTCATGCCCAGAACTGAGTCCCAACAATGACAATCTGTGTAAGGAATGAATGTTTGGCCCTCCAAAGAAAAAGAGAGGCCAGTGATTAACACTGGATGGGAACTAAGTATGCCTGCCTACCCGTCACCCGGTTGACTTAGCGCCACCAGGAAAGGACAGCAGGCCACCCTTTCTCCTAGATTCATTCACCAGTCCTGCTGCAAACATACAGTATTATTACGTTATTTGATTTCCTATATATGACAAAAAGTCTCACAAGCCCTAAATGGTAGCCCATTTATTTCACACAATTACCTGAAAGGATCTCACCCACCTCTGAGCATTTGTGCTTATGCCTGTGAACCGTCTGTGTACCGTGAGTACAAGGAGCCTGGGGCACTCTGTAAGCCCACTCTCAGTCTTCTGTGCCCACACGCCCAAGAAAGGGAGAAATAAGGAGGCATGTAGTGAAATTCATTTCCAGGTGACACTGATCACCAGATCTTGACTTTTGTAAGGGGAAAAACAACAACAGGAACAACACACACGCTCAGGACTATTACCACTGTGTGTGATAGTAAAGTTGTGATTTGTATTTAAAGGATCTAGGTATTAACTGAGGGGTGGGCAAACAGCACAGTCAGTCCACATACACCTAAACCCCACTTCACTTCTGTGAGATGCCAAAGAGGAAAAACATGGATTTAATTAATGTAACATGGCAATGGGGAAGAGCCATCTTCCCAAGCAAATGAGCTGTTTTCAGAATCTAGAAACCCTAGCAGCAGTGGGCAAGAGAAAACAGCATTAGCCATGCAGCTGGGAAGCCTTGGAAGATGTTAAGTCCCAAACTGAGGAGACTCATGCAAAGTGGAAGCCCTCTGCACCCCTAGGACAGCATCACTCACTATGAATTGTTTATAGAAATCACCATGAGGACAGATGGAGGGCCATAAACAAAAAGTTATAGGACTGAGTGACTTTTTTTCTCCCTTCTCTAATTCCCAACATTTTGGGTAAAATAGTTCAATTGCCTTTATAAATGAAAAAAGCAAATTTATCACTAAGAAGTTGGACAATAATGATGTAACAGGAAAATTTTAGATTTTATCTTCTTGATGCTGGTTCAACTAGAGTTTGAGGTCTGGTTGGGGCCTCAAAGGACAATGGTAAACTCATTTCTCATCTAAGGCAAGGTTAAGCCCGACAGGGTATGGAGAGGACAAGTTTGCACACTAGTCTTTCCACAGTCTGTACTGGAGGGCACAATCAATCTCAAACCCTGGGACTGAAGTTGTAGATCCCAGCACCAGCTACAATTTATGGAAGACACCATCATTAGTGAAAATAAGGTGTATAACTCATGAGCCAGACCCAGTTAAAACCAACAGACTGAGGAATTCAGAGGTAGGTCCAGCACCTACTCAGGGGATCTAACTCAATGGCTTGAGATGTAACCAAATGGAAAATATACCAGAAAACATAATTAGCTCCACTTCTGAACCCATGATATGAGAAAAAAGTATGTATGGGCAGAGGTAGAGTGGGGAGGGGGAGGAGGTTAGGAACCCAAACAAAGATATGTCATGAGATATACAGATGGAAGATAAGCAAATGAAAAGATGCTCAACAGCATATGTCATTAGGGAATTGCAAATTAAAACAATTAGATACCTCTCTACACCTATTAGAATGGCTAAAACCCAAAAAACAGACAATACCAAATGCTGGTGAGGACACGGAACAACAGAACTCTGACTCATTGCTGGTGAGAATGAAAAATGGTACAGCCACTTTAGAAGACAATTTGGCAGTTTCTTATAAAGCTAAACATAGTCTTATCATATGATCCAGCAATTGCACTCCCAAATAAATTGAAAACTTAAGTCTACACAAAAACTTGCACACAAATGTTTATAGCAGCTTAATTAAAAATCTCCAAAAACTGGAAGCAATCAAGATATTCTTCAGTAGGTGAAAGGATAAACTGTGGTACATATACACAATGGAGTATTACTCAGTGATCAAAGGAAACGAGCTATCAAGCAACAAAAGGGGTAGAGGAACCTTAAATGCATATTGCTTAGTGAAAGAAGCCAGTCTAAAAAGGCTAAATATAAATATTGTATGATTCCAACCATGTGACATTTCGGAAAAGGCAAAACTATAGAGATAATAAAACAATCAGTGATTGCCAGGGGTTTGGGGGGAATGCAGGGAATTTTTAGGGCAGTGAAACTATTTGGTATGGTACTGTAATAGTGGCTACATGACATGCATTTGTCAAAACCCAAAGAACTGTATAACACAGAGTGAAGATTAATGCAAACTATGGACTTTAGTTAATATGTATCAGCATTGAATCATCAATTGTAACAAATGTACCACATTAATGCAAGATGTTAATAACAGGGGAAACTATAAGCAGAGGAGAGAGGAGGATATATGAGAACTTTGTACTATTGGCTCAATTTTTTATAAGCCTAAAACTGCTCTAAAACATTAAGTCTATCAATTAAAAATAAATCATTAAAGAAATTAACATGTTTTTAAAAAATGACTATCTGGGCCAGGCACAGTGGCTCACACCTGTAATCCCAGCACTTTGGGAGGCCAGGAGTTTGAGACCACACTGGGCAACACAGCAAGACCCTGTCTCTACAAATAGTAAAAAAAATTAGCCAGCATGGTAGGGTGCACTTGTAGTCCCAGATACTCAGGAGGTTGGGGAAAGAGAATTGCTTGAGCCCAGGAATTCGAGGCTGCAGTAAGCTATGATCGTGCCACTGCACTACAGCTTGGGTGACAGGACAAGACCCTGTCTCTAACTACACAACAAGAAGCATGACCATGCGAATTTGTCGTCCAAGCCAGGGACCTTTGTGCTTTTAAGAGTTGCAGACTTTCCTGGCAACTTACTGAATATGACTACAGGGAGGTTGCACAAGTCTTGACTTGAGAGATGACACAGGATCCTGTCACCTATTGTCCAGTTCTACCTTCTTGCCATTACCCAGTTGCTTCAACACCTAGCTCAATATTTCCCCAACAAGCACTTCCTGGTTAACTCTATTTAGTCATGATCGTTGCATTAATCCAAGATACCTTTGAACTAAGCATACTTTTTAATAGAGTGGTCCAGGTCTCTCTCTGCAGGAGGTGAAAGCGGCTGGGGGGGAACTACTGGATCCAAACTGTCTGGGTTTATATCCCAGCTCTAGCATTCACTAGCTGCGTAGGTAAGTTCCTTAACATCTCTGCACCTCACTTTCCTTAGGATAATAAATCCTATCCCATAGAGTTGTTCTGAGGATTAAATGAATTACATAAAGCACTTAGAATAGTGCTTTGTACAGAGTAAGCATTGTTTACAATTATTACATGTTTTAAGTTTCCTAAAACACTGACAATCACAGGGTGTAGGGAAGAAGCCTCAAAGTCACAAGCAGACAGGCAAAGCCAAAAGCTGCTCCCAGCCCCAGACCTCACTGTCTTCTTCTTTCCCAGGGACTTTGCCATCTCTTACTAAGCAGATGTTGGGACAGGGGCTAGGTCTGATTTCTCATTGTCTCCCCACCCAAACACATCATGTTGTCCAATGTTCTGCCTCTATAGGGGATTCAACATAGCTTTGCTCGTGGGGTGTGCTGCACAGCCTAGCCCTCTGTGTCAAGATCTTGGCAGGCAGGTGAGTGAGCTGCAAAGTTATTTGGAGGGGTAAGGGGCCCATTCCTCAGGGTTCAGGTCAGACATCAGAACTGAGCTACCAAAACATGAAATGTAGCTGAGTTGGATACCTTAGAGACAAGATCATAGGCATGAATTTAGGAGTCAAAGGCCAAAGGCCAGAGTCAGGACCTCTGAATCAGAATGCTGGATAAGGGAGATGCTGGCAAAGCCTGACCCAGAACATGAGCGGTACAAGGACCAGCATTCAACATAGAAAAAGGCACAGCCTTGCCAGCACAGTGGCTCACGACTGTAATTCCAGAACTTTGTAGGCAGAGGGGGGAGGATCACTTGAGCCCAAGAGTTTGAAACCAACCTGGACAACATGGCAAAACCTCATCTCTACAAAAAAGAAAAAGAAAAAGGAAAAGAAAAAGGAAAAGAAAAAGGCACGGCCTGGAAGATGGGAGCCCAGAAGGATGGGCTGAACAGGGAAGAATCCTGGGACTGGGAGATCAGATTATGTCAAACCCATAAAGGCTTCCAAGTCTCTTTAGAAAGAGAAGGAATTCTCCCGGCGCAGACCAGCTTGGCACCACTCTGACCTGGTGGTCACTTCTCAATACCAGGCTACTTGGACTTTCTTTTAAGTGAGCTTAACTGGGCCAGCTAACGAAATCTCTTCTCAACTGTCCACTCACTATTGAGGGACTCTCTGAATTAGAGAATTTAGAATCCTTACCCCATGAAGGAAGAGATGATCCATGCTGCAAATGAAATGCTTTATAAAGGATGAAGCCACATACCCATACAGATCTGCTGGGAACACCCACAATGCCTTAGGTCTTCCTGTGGCTATAAAAGAAATTTCCCCCAATATTTAAAAAGTGTGGAAATCTAGGGCCTGAAATTCAACCCCTAGTGGGTGCTTTGGCTGCAGGGAGAGTGCCACCTCCCCCACTGACCTCCGCATGCTGGGCCAAGACCAAGGGTGCCCCATTCTTGCTAAGCGGCCCAGATCCCTTGTTCTTAGCAGAGAACTCCACAGTCTCACACTAACAGGCCATCCTGACACCAAACACCTCTAAGAGGAAAGGCAGAGAGACCAAGGCTTCAGGGAAGCCCATCCTCCAGTAAGCCTACAGAGCACTTCTAGCCTGCTGAACCCAGCTGACAGTGGGCCCAGGACCTGCTATCTGTAGGTGGCTCAGTGAGGCATTGTAGTTGCCAGCTTCACGAGAGCTTTGGGAGAGAAGCAAAGGCGTAGTCGGGGAGGGACCAAGCTCCCGGGATAGGTGTGTATGGCAAAGGCAGGATTTCTATCGGAAACCCCAGGGGATAAAATGGCATGTTACAAAGTTCCTGCAAACCAAGCTTTGAGAAGGGGAAATTAGCATTTCTTGACTGCAGGGGACGGAGGCCACACTACACAAGTGGAAAAGTTAATCTGTATCCAGTGTTTTAATAAATAACTTATGTGGGTGTAGAGCACAGCTAAGAACATGAAGGGAAAAAGAGGCTCTCCACCAAAGGGGTACAGGCAGCCACAGAAAGCCAGTCTGTGGCAGTTCCAGCCCCAGGGAAGGCAAAAACAGCTCTGAACTCCATTGCACATGCCTGCCAAGAAGTCAGCGTTTGTGGTAGAGAAGTGCGGGCTCTACTCATGGGGCTGCCCAGCGTTTGGGCCAACTCCACACAAAAGTCTTTGGAACCAGACCGACACTTACAGCAGATGACCTGCCCCAGTGGATTCCCACCAGGAAGTCTGCCTGAGGTCACAAATGCACTCTCCCACCAGCCAGCCTCTCAAGCCTCCGTTATGCCCCCTGTAGTTTTTGCCCAGCCAGAGCCGCTGGTGGTACCAGGGGCAGCCAGAAATCGTCACAGAGAGTGGCGCTGAAGCCACCTCTTCCGCAGCTCCACACATCCCCACATTCCAGTCCACAGCTGCCTGGCCATAAAGGGAAAGGCCAGAGCTGCAGGCTTCCAACAAGCACTCAGCAGCTGAAGCTCAGCTGTCTGACACCTTCCAAGTCCAGGAAAAGAGCAAAAGGACAGGCTCTCCTGATGAAGTCACTTGGGGGTAGGTTTAGCGTTCCTAGAAAAGCACTCTGTTCTCCCTTGTGCCTGCCCAGAGCTGAAACTTGTTCCATCTCTCCAACTTTAGAAACAGCCTCTTAAGAACCTTTTCATCCAAATAAGTGTTCTCTTGCCCTGTTTCCTTTAGTGAAGATGAACAGGGAAAGAACTTGGGCAGAAATGGCCATCCCAGAGCTCATTCAATCAGCTTGCTCTTCAGCTCTTTTAGGGTTAACAGGGTGGGCTCCCCTCTTGCCCCCACTGCAGCATGCCTGCCAGGAACAAGAAGAAATATGGAGGACCCCTTTCCTTTGCCTCAACAAGCTGTGAGGAGAAAGATCTGAATAGGTAGTGGTACACAGTAGGCGTTTAATAAATGCCGTTGACTGATTAAAATGGAAAGGCAATACAGCACAGTGGCTAAGAATACAGGCTTTGGGGTCATGAGACTTGTCTTCTGATTTACTAGCTACATGACAACTTCTCTAAGCCTGAGTTTCTATATCTATAAGCAAGATGCAGTAAGAATTTCTTATGTGATAGAATTACTGAGGATAACATAAAATGATAATTTATAAAGAACTTAGCACTAACCTGGAATACAGTAAAAACTTAAAACAAAAACAAAATTTGTTTCTATTACCTCAAAGAAAAACAATGTGCCTAGTCACAATCTCCCTACTCACAAGAGATAGCACAGAACAGTGGGAATGTTAGCAGACCCTATGTCTACCTGCCACTCTCCTTAACTTACTATATGGCCTTCAGCAGGCTACCATACTTTCTTCAATTGTACAATTAAAGAAGATGGACCAGATCAGTGTTTCCTAAGTGTGGAACTTGTCTGTGACAATAAATAATAATGAATCACACTATAAAATAAAAAGTTTCCTTTTCAAATCTCTTTCAACTTTTCTGATCGTGTGGAGGGGAAGATTCTATGTGGTGTCTTTTTTTTCTCTTTTATTATTTATTTATTGTAATTTTATTTTATTTTTAATTGATACATATACTAATTATACATATTTACAGGGCACAGTGCGATATTTCGATGCATATATATATGGTATACTAATCAAATTACAGCTTTAGCACACTTATCACCTCAAACTTTTATCATTTCCTGTGGTGAAAACATTCAAAATCTTCACCTTTAGCTATTTTGAAATATGCACTACAATAGCATGTCTTTTTTTTTTTTTTTTTTTTTGAGACAGAGTCTCACGCTGTTGCCCCGGCTAGAGTGCCGTGGTGTCAGCCTAGCTCACAGCAACCTCAAACTCCTGGGGTCAAGCAATCCTCTTGCCTCAGCCTCCCGAGTAGCTGGGACTAGAGGCATATACCACCATGCCCAGCTAATTTTTTCTCTATATATTTTTAGTTGTCCAGCTAATTTTCTTTCTGTTTTTAGTAGAGACGGGGTCTCGCTCTTGCTCAGGCTGGTCTCGAACTCCTGAGCTCAAACAATCCACCCGTCTCGGCCTTCCAGAGTGCTAGGATTACAGGCGTGAGCCACCGCACCCGGCCTAGCATGTCTTTTTAACATCTCTCTCATACTTGCTAAACTCTTGAACAAAGAAAAACCTGGAAAGCTAGAATGTAATAATGTTGCTTTGTTTTCATTGTGTTTATTTCTATAATTACCTTTAAATTATAGCAAGTGATATTGGTTTCCATATACGGTAGTGATTTAACTTTTAAAAATATTTTTTGGGGGTTGGGTGTGGTGGCTTACGCCTGTAATCCCAGCACTTTGGGAGGTCAAGGCAGGAGGATTGCTTGAGTCTAAGAGTTTGAGACCAGCCTGGACAATACAGCAAGACCCTGTCTCTAAAAAAATATTGTTTTTAAATTAACTGGGGTGCAGTGGCAGCGCATATCTGTAGTCCCAGCTACTTGGGAGGCTGAGGCAGGAGGATCACTTGAGCTCAGGAGTTTGAGGCTGTAGTGAGCTATGATCATACCACTGCACTCCAGCTCAGGTTAACAGAGTAAGACCCTGTCTCAAAAAAATATACACACACACACACACACACACACACACACACATTTAAAAGAGAGGATAGGCCAGGTGCAGTGGCTCATGCCTGTAATCCTAGCACTCTGGGAGGCCGAGGCAGGTGGATCGCTCAAGGTCAGGAGTTCGAGACCAGCCTGAGCAAGAGCAAGACCTCGTCTCTACTACAAAAAAATAGAAAGAAATGATCTGGACAACTAAAAATATACATATATATAGAAAAAATTAGCCAGGCATGGTGGCACATGCCTGTAGTCCCAGCTACTCGGGAGGCTGAGGCAGGAGGATCGCTTGAGCCCAGGAGTTTGAGGTTGCTGTGAGCCAGGCTGACGCCACGGCACTCTAGCCCAGGTAACAGAGTGAGACTCTGTGTCAAAAAAAAAAAAAAAAAAGAGAGGATAATTTAAAGAGAATATAAAGTAAATAATACTACAGGTGGCAAAAATTATGAAGGTGGCTCTTGAAATTTTGGAAACACTGAACTAGAAGATTTTTAAAGTCCCTCTCAGTCCTAAAAAGTGGATCTGGTTTCCCGGAGTATCAGGCTGCAGATCACATCTCCCAGGCCTGTTTCTACAAGGTTCTTCTCAAACTTCACCTCTTCCCAAAAGCTTCTTGCAATCCAGTGGCCTGACTAAAATCACTCCCTCCACTCTGCTCCCAGATCACGTTCTATTCCCATAGATTGTAGCATTTATTACTCAATATTATAACTATCTCTTTATGTTTATCTCCCCTCTAGAACATGAGCCCCCTGAGACAGGAATTATGTCTTGCCATTTTATCCCCAAGATATCTATTATGATGTTTTTTGGTCTGGTACAAAATAAGTGCTTGATAAATGTATGATGAAAAAGGAAGCAATGCTTCAGTCCTTCTCTCATTGAATGAAAAGACAAAAGACAGTGGAAGAATTGTTGCCAGAGATTCATTTGCCATAATTCTGACCCAGCACCTCTTAGCACTTAAGCTGGATGGCAGAATATTCATTTTTCTGACCTTGGTTTCGAATACTAAGTTAAATGAGAATTCATTAACCCATTTTTATTATTTTATTTTATTTTGTTTTATTATTTTGTAGAGACAGGGTCAAGCTAGGGATGGATTCTTATTTTTTTTTTTTAGAGACAAAGTCTCACTCTGTCACCTAGGCTGGAGTACAGTGGCATGATCATAGCTCACTGCAGCCTCCAACTCCTGGGCTCAAATGATCCTCCTGCCTCAGTCTCCCAAAGTGCTGGGACTGCAGGCATGAGCCACCATGCCAGGCATTAAACTCATTTTAAAGAGCCTTCACCACATGAAATGTTTGGAAAAGGAGATCTTTCTTCAAGAAACTCACCAGGATCAAGAAGAAATCAGTCACACCAGCATAAGACTAATTATAAAGGCACTTTTGATTTCTGCAACATAGACTAGAACTGGGTAAATATCTGAAAACATTCTTTCCATGTCCTTCTAATGGCAGGATGTAATGCTGGAAAATACTAGGCTTGAATGGTGAGATGAAAGCCCAAACAGAGGTCTCACTCTTGTGATAAATAACATATAAATATCAAAGTGCTTTATCACATAGAAATGAAACACATGTAAGGGGGTAGTGTTAAACTAGGAAAAATAGTAAGGAAGTTCCTACTTCAAATTCAGAGTTTGTCCCTCCTGAAATATGGGGCTTTCTCTATTACATTCTTCCTGTTATTTTGAGCCTTGGGCCTATACCTGATAAGCAGGTAGACTGGAAGAATCTTTAATACATATAGGAAATGGTATTCTTTTAACTAGAATAAATCTGTCAACAAAAAGGTACAGGCTAGCTGTACTAAATACCCTCTGCAGGTTCTTATTAAAAATATAAATTAAGTCCAGCATAGTCCCTTAACTTCCCACATCTGTTTGCTATTCTATCTCCATTATTAATATTGTAACGCAGGGCCTCCATTCAGGCAAGATTAATTCCCTGTTCCCAAAGCCTTCTGCTGACACTGCAATGGATGCACTGGAAAGCTGTAAAGGCAGGACCAGACATTGCTCCCAACACGTGACAAGAGAGAAGATTAACAAGAGAAAAGAGGAAGTTAGGTTGGGCCTGTGACCTAAGAAGTGGTATAGACCAATGGTTAGGAGCTCAGACTTCAGACTCAGACGGCCAGTTCAATCCCAGTGACTTTGAGCAACACATTTAACCCCTCAAGATCAGTTTCTTCATCTATAAATTGGAGATAACAAGAGAACCTGATAAGATTATAAAGCATTTAACAAAATGACATGGAAGATAGTAAGAACTAAAACAAAGAAAAAAAGTCTATTAAAGTCTTCCTTATCATCATACCGTCACCACCTCCAGAATCAGCCTCTACACTGAAGCAGAACAGGAAGAGCCCTGCTGCTACTCTTTCAAGCTGCCCAGGCTAAGCAGCCACCACAAAGATACAAAAAAGATGGTATAAGGGGCAAAAAAGTAAGAGAAGCAAAAAACAGAAGAGAATATGATAATACAAATAAAATCAGCTCTTGATTAACCATGGTAATGAGGAGGAAGGAAGATTACACTTAAATTGAAGGAAATAAATCCTCTGTCAAAAGAGTATAAATGGGCCGGGCCCGGTGGCTCACGTCTGTAACCCTAGCACTCTGGGAGGCCGAGGCGGGCGGATTGTTTGAGCTCAGGAGTTTGAGACCAGCCTGAGCAACAGCGAGACCGCGTCTCTACTAAAAAAAATAGGAAGAAATTATCTGGACAACTAAAAATATACAGAAAAAATTAGCTGGGCACGGTGGCACATGCCTGTAGTCCCAGCTACTCGGGAGGCTGAGGCAGAAGATCGCTTGAGCCCAGGAGTTTGAGGTTGCTGTGAGCTAGGCTGACACCACGGCACTCTAGCCTGGCCAACAAAGTGAGACTCTGTCTCAAAAAAAAAAAAAAAAAAAGAGCATAAACGGAAAAAATGTTTTTTTTGAACTATAGATGGTAGCTTATTGGAGTATATAATTGTTTACGAGGCAATAGAGTACAGTCATTAAGAGTACGGACTCTGGGCCAGACGCGGTGGCTCACGCCTGTAATCCTAGCACTCTGTGAGGCCGAGGCGGGTGGATCGCTCAAGGTCAGGAGTTCGAGATCGGCCTGAGCAAGAGTGAGACCCCGTCTCTACTAAAAATAGAAAGAAATTATTTGGACAACTAAAAATCTATATAGAAAAAATTAGCCGGGCATGGTGGCGCATGTCTGTAGTCCCAGCTACTCGGGCACCTAAGGCAGTAGGATTGCTCGAGCCAAGGAGTTTGAGGTTGCTGTGAGCTAGGCTGACGCCACGGCACTCTACTCTGGGCAACAGAGCGAGACTCTGTCTCAAAAAAAAAAAAAAAAAGAGTATGGACTCTGAAGCCAGACTGAGTGTGTTCAAATCTTGGCTCTGTCACTTCTAAGCTGTATTATTAAGCAAGTTATAGAACCTCTTTGTACCTCAGTTTCCTCACCTGTAAAATGGTGCAAATTTTAGTACCTACCAGTATTATAGGGTTGTTGTGAAAATTAAATTTGTTAGTAACATATACATATAAAATGACTAGAAGAGTATCTGACTCATAATCAGTGCTTAATAAACATTAGCTTTTATAATTATTCTGGCTGCTGCTGTTGTTTTATCTGACTTAACACTCAGTTGATTATGTTTAATCTAGTATTAAAATGTGTTTCTTTTCCCTAAATACAAACTAGATGATAACAGAGGGAAGTAGGGGAGGCAGGTAGGATTTAGAAGTGTACAGGGCAACAAACAGAAGTAGGCTAGGATAAAAAATGTGCTGTGGATAATCTGAGCACAGATAAATGCAGGTGAAAAGGAAGTAGGATGCCAGGATGCATAAAGGGATAGAAAGATGGATAGATTTGTAATAAAGCAAGTATAGTAAAACATTAACAATAGAATCTGGATTGTGGGTAAATGAGTGTTCACTGTAAAATTCTTTCAACTTTGCTTTATGTTTAAAATCTTTCATAATCAGCTGGGGGGATAAAAGCAAGAGGACTTAGAGGCATCAACCCAAGTTCTGGGTCATATCTATGCTACCTGTCCTCTGAGCCCAAACGCCAGAGTGAGCTAGGAAATACCTGATGGTTTTGGAACTCTTATTCATCACTGACACTTTCCCACACCAGATGAGCAGGAATCAGGTGCTAATACAGACCACTCTGGCATGAGTAGATATAGGCAGAGGGCAGAAACCCAGAGATCCCACCTGAGAAGTACCAAGCTTACAGGACTATGACATTATCACCCCTGCTCAGGAAAACCTCAGAAATAAGGTTCAAGGCTAAGGAACTGGCAGGTAGAAGGAGAACAGGTGGCACACACTCACTCATGGACTCTGCTGTCACCATAGAGATCACTCAGGCCAAAGCTGATGTAGTGCCAGTGCTCAGGGATGTTAGCAGAAGGGCTCCCCACGTTCCTATACATGCTAACGTAGTCCAAAGGGTCTGGGCCGCCCAACCTGTAAAAGACCAAACACAGGGGTGTCAGTATAAGTCTGGAAACCAAACATTGTCAAGCTAAGGGGCTGTGCCTTACAAACCTAAAGGCCCCATCTTGGAGAAGCCTGGGGTGAAAGATAACTAAAGGGAGGCTACATCTTTCTAAAATGAGACCAAGGGATGGGCAGCCAAGGCTACCCAACTCCACAAGCAAAAGAGTCTCCTTCTCCTACCCCCAAAAGGCAGGGCCCCTTTTAGAAATAAAACAGACTGGGTGGTTGCCCATTTTGCTTTTTCCTGTTTTAAATTAACGATCCCAAATGGGATTGGCAGGGATTATCTCTCTTCTATGGTGCCTGTATACATGGCAAACTTCAAGGCAAGAGGTACATCAGTCAATCAATTGGCCTCTGTTGAAAGAACATCCAGAGCATCCCCAATGGGCATTGTTCATGGAAGCAGAGGCTCGGCTCCACTCCTGCCTCTTAGACAGCTAATTCCTGAAAGCCTATATTGTGCCCTATGTTAATTACAGTTTGTTCTAAACAAACCCAAAGCCTGCAGTCCATGCAGACCCCAGCCTGCACCCCATGGACCAAGCCAGTCTTTTGTCATTGCAAGTGACAAAGGCCAAACTTAGGATAGCTCAGCTCTGCACAGAGAACTGCAGCAGGAGCAAAAGTGAGCCCTGTGAGTGTCTGCATGAGAAGATGATCCCAGGAGACTGCCGCCTCAAAGGTAGAGCTGGAACATAAATGATTTGGGGCCTCTGAGGACCACATTAAATTTCCCCCACAATTCAACAGAGAAGCAGTTGAGGAACAGACTTGGTTATTATCTCACTCTGAGGATTTAATTCAATGAGTTCCTCTTAGTAATTAGTGTTTTTAAAAAAAAAAGTCCTGTTTTTCTTCAGAATAGAGAAATTTGGTAGATTTGAGAAACAGACTAAATAGAAACCAACAGCAGAAGAAAGTCTGCACTTAGACCACGAACACTACATTTGAGCTGCCTCAAACATCCAACTATTCCACAGACCGCAAAAACTTTGCCTGTCCTGGGACGCTGATGGAGTGGCACTTTGCAACGGGTATAATGTGCTGGTGGAAAGCTATCAACCAAATAAAAGGCATGTTACATGTAATCCCAGCAAGTGTGCCAATAACATGCAATTTAAACACTGTTTAAAACCAGTAGGTCTGGTTTCATCCTCTTTTGCCAGGATATTATTTGCCATTGTAGAAATCTTTATTCTCTGCTAGGAAATGCTAAGTTATTTATAGAACTTGTAAGAAAGTTGCTACAAATAGCTTAGAATCTCAACTGAGGAAAAGGCACAGACCTCCATATCTGCTCTTAACTCTGATTTTGCCAAATCATGTGATTAATTCTACAACCAGCCGGGTTTAGAAAAGTTTGTGAGGGAAAGGAGAAAAGAAAAGGGTAGAGATCCCTAGAAGGACCCCCAGAACAGACAGGTGTGACTACAGGCCCCATCTCTGCTCCAGTTTCCTGTCACAAATTCTTGACCCTGCCCTTCCTACAGCCTAGGTCCATCCAGCAACAAGCAGCAAAACTGCATTCACCATTCCCTGCTCCACTTGCTATATACCACTGCAGCCCTCCTTCTGACCAAGTCTCCCAGGAGGTGTTGCATCAAGGAGAGAAACTTTACCTTAAAACACCAACTGCAGGGAATGACCACGAGTCAGACAAAATTAACCTTGTCCCAAAGCACACAGTGTTCTGCTCTTCTACTCAGAGAGCAGATGAGTATGTGGAAAAAAATCATATTTTATACTTAGAAGAAGATGTTATCCAACATCTCAGAGTATCCCTCAACTTAATTCCTGGAACATCTGATTTCTCTCCACAGGGCAGCTGCAGGACTGGAGTGGGCCCAGGACACAGGGTCTGCCTCTCTGCTTTGATCTTTGCTCACCAGAGTCTCAGCTTTCAGCCAGAATGTCTCTGCTGCCCAGGGACCACTGGCCAAAGAGCCACCCTTATATTGCAAAAGGAATCCCATGGTACCGTGGGCCACAACCAGACCCAGGCAGCCCAGCTCAGTCATCCTGCTATAGGCCTCATGGGACCTCAAACATGAGGGATATAAATGAATTTCAGGATCTTAATTTTGTAAACCCCTCCAAATCTAAGAACCAGTCACTAAGCTGTCCCCTCTTATATTTTTCTGCAATTAGGCAGTATTTCTAATTTCACAAAGTGCTATACAATCCTGTTTATTCATCATTACATGCTGGCCTATCTCTGAAGATATGGCCTCGTTAACAAGCTTGCAGCAGGATGGAAAAAAAATTGCCCAAACCAGTTTTAGTCCTTTGCACGTGCTTCGATACCTTTTACACACAACTCTATCCTTTATAGCCACTTGGGTGACATAAAAAGCAGTTGGCCAAATCTGTGTAGGGATTTCTCCTCACACTCAAATGGGGCCTGAACAAACAACATAGCAGAACCAGGCTGACTTTTCTCATGACACATGACAACAAGTTTAGCACAGCACATAGTTAAATGTAGAGGCACAATTAGAGTGGGTGATTAAGTTAGCAAGAGCTGCTTTCCACTCAGAAGTGCTCTTCAAAAATTCCTCTCAACCAAAGAACCATTTGTCTGCCAGAGAGGACTGCACTGCAAACCACACCTCCTCCTGGCTGCCAGGACAGAGGCTGCTCCACATGGCCCTCCTTAGAGAGCAGGTGGCTGGTCCTCATGCCCTCCACGCTGTCAGCCTCTTTGTATCCTCCCATTAACACTGGGAGCTGGCCTCAGCCCTGCACAGTCTAGTGACTGCCATCTCCAGAGGAAGTAAGAGGTTGTCATAAGGAGAAAGACTCAACCCTGAAGGGAGAGGTAACCAGCGAAGACAAGATGTCCACTTCCCCCTTTGGATCTGTCCTTTGGTCACACCCCAAGCAGCTGACAAACAGTCTTTCAGGACTCACTGAGGGGGATCATCTAATATAGCATCTGCATGAATGTGGTTGTGGACAGATTCAACCAACACCTCAGTCAACTTTTGGTCCAGAAAGATCATGAAGACACGCTCTTTTCCAGAGTCCCCATAACACTTCTTTTGCCCAAAGGCTGCAGGAAGAATCGTTGCACACAGGAATGGGAAACTGGAAAAGACCATTCTTACCCCTTGACTACTTGAGAGTTAGCCTCAGCTTCCCGGAGAAAATGCAGCCAGTGGCCAGGAAGCTCCTCTTAATGTCCCACTGCACTCTTTCCTCCCTGCTGAGGTCCCAGGTCTCTATCATTCACTTCCCACTGGAAGTAGGAAGCTGTGGTCTCTTTCAATCCTGAGCCAAACCACGGACCTCCCTGTCCCTGTTCTTAGCTAATGTCCTAAAGCAAAGCAGCTGCAGAGCCAGAACGAAGCTCTGCACGGAGAAAGAGAA
The DNA here is from genome assembly GCF_000956105.1 of Propithecus coquereli. Taxonomy (NCBI): domain Eukaryota; kingdom Metazoa; phylum Chordata; class Mammalia; order Primates; family Indriidae; genus Propithecus; species Propithecus coquereli. The sequence continues at coordinate 3,798,335 of NW_012153396.1, read as the reverse complement.
CTGTGCAGAGTAAGCAAAAAGTTTATCAGCAAGAGTTGCTCCGTCAAACTTCAAAAGCAAAAGCTTTGCACTGATAGGACGTCTCAGCTCATCAGTAAGGTACCAAAAGGAGACCTCCTCATCTCTCCACCAGCACAAGGCTCTCATCTCGTGCCCTCCTAACCCACAAGAGAGCCCCGGGCCCCCAGACCCGCCCCTACCCCCTGCAGTCCTGTGCCCTCAGAGCTTCTCCAGCCTCGCTCCTCCAAAGCCCTCTCATTTGCTCCCCAGGCCCCGCCTCGCCTCCCCCATCCCATTTCAGCCGCCCCTCCTAGGCTTGCCCTCGCCCACTAATGACCCCCTACAGGCGCCCCCTCCTTTCACCACGTTTACAGTTCCCTCTCTCATACCGTTCCCCCCTCTGCTCCTACACACACCCCTAGTGCTCACTCTATTCTCCTAATCCCGGTTAACCCTTCACTACCCGTAGGCTACGTTAACCCCTTTGTCCCCATTCTCAACTTGAGCTTTAACTCCTTCCCTCGCAGCAGGAAGCCCTCCTTCCAAGTGCTTTAACTATTCTTCTCCCCTCCTCCTCCGCCTCCCACAAATTACTTAGACCCCAGTGCTTTAACCCTTCCCAGCCCGCCCCTGTCTCCCCGCGGCCCAGGGCATACCAGTACTTGACGATAGCGGTAACCTGGAGCGGGTTTGGCTGGTCAGGGTAAAGACGGCGGCACTCTCCGTAGATAGCGTGCAGTCCCGGGGGAAAGAGAGAGGCGAAGGCCGGGGGGGCAGCAGGGCCAGGGGCCGGGGGCGCAGTGGGGCCGGGGGCGCCGCTAGGCCGCAGCTCCGCCATCGGGGTGCGTAGGGCGCTTAGGGAACCGGGGAGGGCAGACGAGGAGGAAAGCACTGACGGGCCAGCGGCGGACTCGGTAGGTGCGACTCCCCGAGGCGATGGGGGCTGCAGCGAGGTCTAGCTCCGCGCGTGCGCACGGTGCACTGTCCGCCCAGGCCGTCGCCGCCGCTGAGTCTGCCAGAGGGTGCCTGGGGGCCGCGGGGCGCTCAAGGGGGCGGGGCGCCGGTTCGCCCTATCCCAGCACCCATTGGTTAACGTCTGTGCCAGTCACAGGTAGAGAGGGCGTGACTTGACTATAGGCCCCGCCTCCCTCTCCCTGGTTTGGGAGTATCCCAAGGCTCTTGGTCTCCCCCTAGTGTTAGGAGGAACCCAGATTTAACAGAGACGTTGAGGCATCTTTCTGAGGTGCTAGGGTCCCACGAAAGCACTGAGAGATGAGCCGACAAAGTGTTTGTCACTGTGCTGACACGTTGCTAACAACGATTTAAACATAAATCTGGCAATGGAATGATTCATTCATCCGTGTGGCATTAGTTTTAGTAGATTACGTATCTAATGTTTCCTAGTGCTATTGACAAAAGGGCCCCTGCAACTTGAAGCGGGGCGGAGAAGGAAATAATCCAAAGAAAAATGCACTGGGCATTTGAAAGCAGTGACACATAACCTCTCTTCACCTCCATTTTCTCACCCATAAATGTCAATTCTAGCTCTTCGTGAAAATTAAAGAGATACTGGAGCAGTTCCCGAAACCCTTAGATGATGTTGTAACTACCAAAAGATCACCTATACCAGTAATTCCAAATGCCAATCTTCAGACCAGTGTTAGCCCGTTACAAAGTTTACACCTATCCAGGGAAAAATGCGAAAAGCAACGACAATGTACAGCTTTTTTTCCTAAAGCTAATTTTATTCAATTTTAATTGTTTTGCTTTGTTTTAGGGATATATTCTTCGTGTGCTTGTGTGTGTGTGTGTGTGTGTGTGTGTGTTAAAATTTCCTATTAGAGTGTGAGGTGCTAGGAGATGTTTATTAAAGTCTTATAGGCCCAAATAAAAACATGGCAACCCTATATTGTGCAAGGGAAAGGGGGTCGGGAGTGGCAGGACTGATCCGTAAAATCCAAACATCCACGAATTACTGACCAATCCAAACCGCAGTACAGACAAGTATTCAGGAAGACTACATACTTCAGCATGCATTGCGAACTCTTTCAAAGGGACTACATATCCAGACTTGCAACACAACCATCAACTTGTGTCTCCATCCATTTACTATATGGAGACTACAAACCCCAGCTTACTGCGCATCGGAAATGCGACGCCCAGTCTCAAATTAGGCGGGGCTCTGCAGTACGCCGGGCCTCTAACCGAGGTGCAAAGCATTATGGGGATTGTAGTTCTTCAGTGGAGAGGTCGGGCCGCTCCCTGGCCGCCCTGAGCCGGCGGCTAGACTGCGCATGCGTGTCAGTGGCGCTAGCTGCGGACCCGGCTGGCAGTTCCTTCCTCGGAAGGAGAGATTCCCCTGCCATGGAGTCCTACGATGTGATCGCCAACCAGCCTGTCGTGATCGACAACGTGAGTTGCGTCTTTTCTATATCTAAAGGAACCTGGGCTCTCTTCCTTGAAAGGATGGCTTCCCGGGTTTCAGCCTGGGCCGCCGGCTCTTTGTCACTGGCCCGGCCTGTCAGGCGGGTTCAGCCGCCACCGCCTCCGTCTCCCCCCCTCCTCCCCGTAGTCAGCAGGTAGACCAGTCGGCCAGCAACCGTGAGATGGAGAACTTTGGGGTGGATAAAGGGAAGAGCTGTAGTCCGAGCGGGTCCTTGGGCCCTTGGCTCGAGGGGCCCTAACCGCTCTGTGAGACCCTGTCGCCCGCCCTACCCCGAGTTTCCGATCACTCTATTGGTTTCCCTGGCTGTCCATCTTGGCTGCCGACCCCGCCTCTGGGCCTTGCCGGATGAGGGCAGCGGTCTGCAGTGATTGGCTCGTGCCCCTGCCGTTCTTCCCAGTCGCCATAGTGTTTCCCCTCTCTAAGGGGCGGTGCGGTGCACGGAGGTTGTGGGGATTGGCTTCAGGGACTCGCAGTGGTGGGGCTTCAAGGCGAGGGCCCGCCCGCGAGTGGAGAGGGGCTGTTTCCTTCCATCCAAGCCGGCGCGGCGTTTTGGTGTTGTGTGTCTGGGTGGGGCCCAAGAATCTAGTGCCAGGAACAGCCATAGGATTTCAGTTATTTCTGTGATTATAAACTACGAAGTTAATAAAGGTCGAGGAGAAAGGAGAGTGACAAAGCAAGCGGGGAGGTGCTTTCCTCTTCGGAACTCCTGGTTGTTAGCGGGAAATATTATGTTACCAAACATAATATTTGCCAGGCACTCGAGCGCTTCCAGGGCGCTTTCGCGTACATTCGAGTTGGATCCTCACAAAAACTGGGTGGATAGTTAAGAAGCAAGTTTGATCCTCATATTACAGATGAGAAAACTGAAGCGCGAAGAGGTAAAGTGAGCCCAAGGTCACACAGTAGAGGTGCCCTAAATCCAGTGTGCTTTATCAGTCATTCCTTTTGCCAGCACCCTCACGCAAAGCATCATTAGTGACAAATAGAAAGAATCTAAATACTGCTCTTACTTTGGGGGGAAGGAGGCCGTTATAAAACGACTGCATTTCTGCCTCCAATTTAAAGGTTTGGTACCACTGAGATTGGTTAATACCTTTCTGTGCCCCTTCTAAGTCCCTCCACTGAGGCAAAACTATCAGTTCCTCCTGTCCCAAGCCGACTGTCACATTCTCTCGATTGGTCCAGCTCTTAGGCCGTTGGATATATTACAATGTCCTTTCTCATTAAGCTTCAGCTCTTTTGGGTGGATAGGAATTACCACCCCCAGTTTATGCAGGAGAGGTTAAATAACAGTATTCAAACCACCCAGCTTAGGTGTTGAGGAACCTATACTCAGGCTGAGATCCAGGTCCAAGTTCCTCACTTTTTCCAAGAATAGGTGTTTTTTTCTGTTGTTAGCTTTCCTTCTTACCAGAGGTATGGCTTCTTCCTTGAAAAGGGCAAGGTTGAGCTCGATGAGACACCTCATTTTTTTTCTAGAATTGATAGAAATGAGAGACACCTCATTTTTGAGAGGATTTTTTCTTTCTTTTTTTTTTGTCTCCCTCACTAGACTGTGAAATCCTTGTGGGAAAAGATGGTATTATTTTATTTTATTACGCACCTCCCTCCACATGCACAGTACCTAGGGCCTGGCACCATTGTGTGCTCAATAAATGTTTTTCATTGCATTGATGGGTGAGTGGATGAATAACTGAATCAATCTATCACAGTAACAAAGATGTCCCTAAGTAAAGAAACCATGAGGAGTTTCCCCTAATTAGTCACT
>NW_012153396.1:3789202-3793401 GCF_000956105.1 Propithecus coquereli | reverse complement strand
AGTCATTTTCCCGTTAGGGATTTGCTGAATATCTGCCACATTTTTAGATTTGGGGTCTCAGGGATTTCTTGCTGTTTGATGTTTAGAGGGTTTTGTTTTTCAAAATGAAAGATAAGAAATCTCATTTGAAATATTTGAGCCAACTTTATATAATGAGAATAATCACTAGCATATTTAACAATTCCATAGATTAACATATTGCTACAGTTTTATTTATGGGCTAAAGAGAGTGTAATTAAAAGAAAGGAGGACAGAGAATACACGGAAAAGAGGGTAGAGTTCCATTATCGGTTCACAGCCTTTCCCGGTCGTAAGACACTTGTGACCATTCCTTTCATCCTACTCTGGCACAAAACCAATTCATCAGAATTTCATGAGGAAAATGAAGGCATAGGAGTGTGTATGTGCACGTGCATGCACTTCGATGACAATAATAAAGCGATAGGTATTTTTAAAAACTAAAGACGTATCATAGATAGTAATATAAAACGTATATTAGATATATGGCTAATTTTTTTATATATATATATTTTTAGTTGTCCAGCTAATTTCTTTCTATTTTTAGTAGAGACGGGGTCTTGCTCTTGCTCAGGCTGGTCTCAAACTCCTGAGCTCAAACAATCCGCCCTCCTCGGCCTCCCAGAGTGCTAGGATTACAGGCATGAGCTACCGCACCCGGCCTGTTTTTTACTTCTTAGTGGATTCCTACTTCCATGGCCACCATCCTGCTCAGTTTTGTGTTTTGGGTTTTTTTTTTTTTTTAGGAACTAAATATCACATATATAATTGAAGTTTTCTCCACAGTCCCCTCGTTTCTTTCTGTTCGGGAGATGGATAGTGGTGATGGCTGTACAACAATGTGAATGGACTTAATGCTACTGAACTGTACACTTAAAAGTGGTTAGAATGGCAATTTGTCATTAGCTCTTAATATGCTGCTGATGCTGATTTGTCTGTTTTAGGGACACTAGAATTAACTGAGGAAATGAAGTCACTGTACTTATCTAACACTGTCATTTGCAGTGTGACATTCAGGCTGTCAATTATACAACTTCAGCAAGAATCCATCCCTCGGCCAGTTGCAGTGGCTCAGGCCTGTAATCCCAGCACTTTGGGAGGCTGAGATGGGAGGATCACTTGAGCTCAGGAGTTTGAGACCAGCCTGGGCAACAGCGAGACCCCATCTCTACTAAAAATAGAAAAAATTAGCTGGGCATGGTGATGTGCACCTGTAGTCTCAGCTACTTGAGAGGCTGAGGCAGGAAGATTGCTTGAATCCAGGAGTTTGAGGTTGTAGTGAGCTATGATCGCCCTGTATACTACCCGGGTGACAGAGCAAAACCCTGTCTCAAAAAAAAAAAGAAAAAAAAGAATCCATCCCTAGCTTAGCAGAAAGGATGAAGAGAAAGTGGTTTATAAAGATATTTTCACTGTTCAATTATATATTTTGTGAACTGAGGATGTGCTTCACACCAAGCTAAGTACTCTGAGGGTAAGAAAGAAACCAGTTATCACATGGAAGAGGAAACATCATTAATTAATTGCTGAGAATGCCTTCAGAGGCCAAACAGGAATAGAAATACATTAAAAAGAGGAGGGAGAAGGTAGCCTACAAGATACCTTTTGGGGTGGCAAATTCGGAAGGTACATTGAATTGAGCAGGCCTGACCAAAGGGCCAACTCATTTCCATCCAGTTGTCCCCATGCAGGAATGCAGGCCCAGTGCTGCCAGATCTTTTGATTTTTCAAGAGAAATAAGAAATATTAAATTTTACATACAATCTTCAGTTTTTAGCTGTTGGCAATGTAAGAGTACTTTGTGGTCTACAGAGACAGAAAGTAAATTAATGGTTGCCTAGGGCTGGAAGAGTTGGGAGGAGGAAAAAGGAGTGACTACTAATGGGCACTGGGTTTCTTTCTGAGTAATGAAAAAGTTCACAGATCAGGTTATGGTAATTGTTACACAACCCTGAATATACCTAAAACCATTGGATTATACACTTTAAATGGGTAAATTGCATGGCAGACGAATCTTACATTTTTTAAAAAGTTCTTTGTGGGCAAAACAAAATATGTCTTTGGGCAAAATATGTCTTGTGGGCCACCACCTCGAATCTGTGGCTCTAGATCTCTCAGCGTCCTTTTACTGCCTGTAAAATGGGGGAGACAACCTGCCTTCTTCCCAGCCTGTCAAGAATAATCAGAAGTGTTAGGATAAGGTTTGCCCAAGCCACAAGGCCTATAGCCAACAGGTACCAAGAGCCTTGTTGAGGGATGTGCTGTTTATTTGCCTACATCAGAAGGAGAATGGTCAGTGGTAGCTGGCAGCAGACTTGAGTCCTCATAAATCAAATATTTCATGAGATTACTTTTCCAAAAAGCCTCTACAAGGCATTTGTTTACTTGGCTTTGCCAGAGTGAATAACAAAGAGCTTATCTGCCAGGTACACAGTTCCTAGTTGTAAATACTGTTAAAGAAATGGACATGACCCTTCTGTATGCTCTCGTGGTATGATTAGAGCAGAACCCTACTGATTCTTCTCCCAAGTACTGGCCTGGCAGGGCTGCTCTGCTCAGGGGCTACTGGGACAAGCTGGGTCTTGTTCCACCTTGTGCATCATTCCCTACGCTGCTGATTTTACCTTTCCCGCACCGCCTGTGCCTGGGGCCTCCAGCATTCCAGCTGCTCATTCAGGTTCCATACTTTAGTCATTTGCACTTGATTTTAATTTTAGTCAGCCAGAATCTATTGAGTACCTAGCAAATGCCAGATAACACCCATACATAGTCTCTGGCAGCGAGAAACTCGGATTAAAAAGAGACAAAAATGGCAATCATAAATTCTAATAGAAAGCAGAATGAAATGCATGCTACCTTATAATATAAGTAATGGTGATTTGCTGTGAGATAATAGAAAGAGGATAATTAATTCCAACTGGAGATTATTCTTCAGGGGGAAGGTGGTGCTATTTGAACTGGGCCTGTTATGCTTTTGCTGGGAGGGACAGAGAGGAAAAAAATGAATCTGACATTGTAATTTGCCTTGTTACCCAGATTCTAGTCCTTTTCCTAGTAAACTAAAAAATCGGACATCCAGGAAAATCATCTCTTAAAAATATCCAGGGTCTGAAGTACAGGTCTCATCTTCCCTTGTTTTCAACCTCTGCCAGGAGACCCAATGAGTCTGTCAGTGTCACCACACACAAATGAAGGCAGTGAGCTATCATTGGAAGCTTGAGCTGACAGGTTCCCAGAGTTCTCTCGTATAGGGCCCTTTTTGCCTGTCTACGCCTCAGTCTCAGAGCCCGTGGGTTTGCAGTGGGATGGTTCCACCTCCTTCCCAGGCTTTCAGCTCACTTGACATCTACACCTTTTCCAGGCTTCTTGCTGTACTGCACAAACCCAGACCAATGAGTTTGCACATTGTCTCCTACTCCCTTAGAGAACTGGCTTGCCTGCCTCTCCCCCACGCACCACTTTTCCTGTCCCTCAGCCACTTCTCACTTCCTCCCCCAACCACTGTCCTGCCTGGTGAGTACCAGGATGGCCAGTCTCAATCCCCTCCTGTAGAAGAGCAGGAATAGAGAGACAGGGACGGAACCAGGGGTGTTGCTAAGAAGCCTTTGGTGCAAAGATAACCTTGGCTACTTAGCATCTCCTGATGTGTTTACTGCTTGCTGTGTGGGTTCTAAAAATATCACACTCTGGCCCAGGAGAAGTGGTCAACCAGTGGCAAGAAAAGCCTTGCCTCATTCACATGTCCAGCTGCAAATCATGTTAGGGTAGAAGGGTTAAGAAGGAAGAGAACAGGGTGTATCTGCAAACAATATCAAGCCTCGACATCTGTCCTGCACAGGGTTGGTATCTGTATCTAGAGTCAATGTTTACATTGGTTGGGCCCCAGATGGTCCCAGAGATGCTGTGAGGAGAACTCAGATTCTTTTTTGGACACCTGACCCAGTATACCAAGCACTGGAGCCACAGGATTTAGGGCTTCCCTGCTCTTTACCTTCAGTAGGTCAAGGAGTAAAACAAAGCACAGTACTCTTCTGCCCCTGCAGTAAGAACCAGGCAGTGTACGTCCACTGGAGTTGGCTTGAAGCATGACGATGCTCATGGTAGCATCTGTCGTGGGGGCCCTGGAGGCAGGGAGAGTGCAGGCCTGAGCTGGGAAAACAGGTTAAAAGCATCCCATGGGC
>NW_012153396.1:3762086-3788617 GCF_000956105.1 Propithecus coquereli | reverse complement strand
CAAAGTAAAACACGTTCAATGTAGAGAAGTCAAAGACTACAAAAAAATCAATGTGTTGAGTATACGGTGAGAGTCCTCCTCATCACCATCCCTGTCCCACCTCCCTCCCTTCCGTGTGCATTCACCTTTTCCAGGCTCACGCTAATGTATTTGTTATAAGGTCTCCCTTTCTCTCTTTAAAAAAAAAAAATGGAATCATGTAATACTTCTCTTGTTTTTGTGATGATTCTGACTTCTCTTTCTCTCTCCTCTCTCCTCAGGGATCCGGTGTGATTAAAGCTGGCTTTGCTGGTGATCAGATCCCCAAATACTGCTTTCCTAACTAGTAAGTCATTCTATAGCTTAGGCAGAAGTTTGGCTCTCAGCTTTGTTTTAGGGCTGTGGCCGGGCATGGTGGCTCACACCTGTAATACTAGCACTCTGGGAGGCCAATGCAGGAGGATTGCTTGAGGTCAGGAGTTTGAGACCAGCCTGAGCAAGAGTGAGACCCAGTCTCTACCAAAAAAGAAAAAGAAAAAAAAGAAATAAAAAAAAAACAAAACCCAGCCGGGCATCGTGGTGTGACCTGTAGTCCCAGCTACCCGGGAGGCTGAGGCAGAAGGATCGCTTAGAGCCCAGGAGTTGGAGGTTGCAGTGAGCTACAATGATGTTACGGCACTCTACCCAGGATGACAGAGTGAGATTCTGTCTCAACAACAACAACAAAAAAAACCAAGGCAACTGTTTTAGGGCTAACTGTTTTAGCCCTCCCTCTTTTAGGAAGAGGAATTCTCATTCCGGTCAGCCTTGGTACTCAAAACAACAACAAGCAAGGGACAGGAGCTGGGTTTGAAGTAAGCAAAGAAAGTAGTTACCTACATGATAACGATTTGAGAGGCACAGGCAAGGGGCCTCTTTTTTTAAATCTGACTTCATCTAATGCCAAAAATGTTATCACTGGCGACTCCAGGCTTTGGATGATTGCCTTTTCATGGAGCCCTCTTTTTAAACTTCTCCTATCACCCAGGCTGGGGTTAACATTAAACCATACTGCAGACAAAAGGGCACAGAGGCCTAGGGAAGGGGCTTCAAGGGGGAGGAAAAGGAAGAGGCTATCTGTTCAACTTACAGCATCACAGTTTTTCTTAGTAGAGGTCCGAAGGAGACTAAAATGTTTTGAGTTAACCGTTTATATTTACAAATTCTTATTTCCTTATCTCTCTTGGTCTGCACATACATTGGGAAAAGAGAAGAACTAAAAATACTGAATCCTCTAAAATTTCTTTTAATTATTTATAAAGTAATATAAATATAATAAAAATATGAAATAATATATAAATAACTTAAATAATACCTGTTCATTGTAGAAATTGTGGAAAATACAGAAAAGTATAAAGAAGAAAATCAAAATCGACTATAAGCTCACTCCTCACAGATAATCACAGTAGAATTTGAGTATGCATGTGCATCTCTACATCCTTCTTGCGTTCTGTCAAGAAATGAAAAATGATGGTCCTCCCTGCTCTTCTTTCTAGTGTGGGCAGACCCAAGCATGTTCGTGTCATGGCAGGAGCCCTCGAAGGTGATATCTTCATTGGCCCCAAAGCTGAGGTAATTCCCAGGCCTACAGAACAAGCCACAAACCAGCAGAGGACTCCTTATTCACCACATGGGAAATGTCCCAGCAGTTGGACACAGCCATGAGTAAAAGGAGAAATTTTCTCTTAAAATTTCCCTTTTGGTTCTGTCATCCTAGGCCTAGGTGGCTTATTTCTCCCAGGAGCAGCCTCTGGTCTTGGAGAAGAAATATCTGGAAACCCCACTTTGGGAAACACTGAGACCAGTCTTGAAAACAGGGCTATTACCTTATCTTTTACATTCTGTCACTGCCTTGCCAATGATCAAATTGCCTGGCTTGGTTACTTTTTTGGCAAAAGGGATTCAAGAGGGAGAGCCTGGCTGGCATACCCAAGGGATGAGTTAATTAGCACAGTTTTGGCAGAGCCCTAAGGCAGCCTCTAGTAGCAGAACAACAGAATCATTGTTGCCAACTTTGGCTTCAAATGCTGAGACCCAGAGGTGGGAGCAGGAGATATGTCCTGGAATCAGGTAACGAAGAAGCACCTGAGGGCCCATGGAGATGCAGAGGCCCTCTGCTATGCTAGCTGTTTGGAAAGCAAAGGCAGTTTGCAGTATACAGTCTGGAGACTTGAAGAATAGGTGCCCACCTTTAACCATGGCTGAGGACAGTGGAGTGGGAACTCAGGAAGCTGAGGCTAATCACTTGCACAGCTCAGTCCTGGGAGAGGAGGGTCCTGGACTTCAAGTCCTGTTCTCTTTCCCTAGGAGCACCGAGGGCTGCTCTCAATCCGCTACCCCATGGAGCACGGCATCGTCAAGGACTGGAATGACATGGAACGCATCTGGCAATATGTCTATTCTAAGGACCAGCTCCAGACTTTCTCAGAGGAGGTGAGGGTCCTGTGTATAGGGCACCCCTATGGAGTATGCAAAACTGGGCAGAACCCCTGCCCCAGAGATGACGATTAACTACCAAGGGTGTTGGAGTCTCACTCTGTGCCAGGTACCAGGCCATGTGCTTTTCAGACATTTGAGTTGAATCTTCATACTATTCCTATGAGATATAGGTAGCATTATCTCATTTTACAAATAAGCAAACAGAAGCTCAGGAAAGCCAAGTAGTGTTTCCCAGATTACCCAGTGAATAAAGTAGTAGAGCTGGGATTCAAACCCACGTACTTCAGAATTCAGAGCATAATGAGCATAATGCTCATTAACGTCAAAGAAAGTAACTCTCAATTTGGAAGTGCAAAGGAAAGTGTAGGCTACATGTGTCAATTTCCAGGGGCAGGATATTTTCAGTTTTTTAAAAGCATATTCAATATTGAAATTTAATTTTCTATTTTGAGAATTTTTTAAACTATTTTTTATCATAATAATTCAGCATTTAGAGTTTAACAAAATCTTCTTGATAGTTGGAGATATACAGTAGACACGGGGGCCTGTATACAAATCTTGGAGGACAAGGAGGGGAGTGAGGGATGGAGGCAAGGGCAGAATGAGACTTTAAAGGGGGCTTGAATTTGGAAAATTGAGAACCCTACTTGGGCAGGGCTAGGTGACAGGCCCAACTTGCCTTTTTTTGGAGGGAGGGTGACAAAGGTCCCTGGACCCTCAAACCATCAAGGCAGGGGCTTCTCCCCTAGTACTAATGAGGGTGGAAGTCCGGCCTCACCCTGATTGCCTGCTGGGCTCCTTTCACCAGCATCCTGTGCTCCTAACTGAGGCGCCATTAAACCCACGGAAAAACCGGGAACGAGCTGCCGAAGTTTTCTTCGAGACCTTCAATGTGCCAGCTCTTTTCATCTCCATGCAAGCTGTGCTTAGCCTGTGAGTAGCAGCCAGCTAGCCTCGGCCCTTGGGGGGAAAGCAGTCCTTTGGCACAGTTGAGGCAGGCTCTCTTCTGGGTTGGTGCAGAGCAACTTGACACACACACACACACACACACACACACACACACACACACACACACACGCGCGCGCGATAGGGAAGTGTTAAATGACGGTGGGAAAAGGAGAAAGACTTTTGCTGAAACTGAGCACTAAGGCTTCTTAGTAGTTGAAACCAAAAGAGGAGATGTGACTGGTTTCGACTACACCCCACTGTCAGTACTCTCAGTTGGTTTGGTGGCCAAGACTTTCAGTTAGGCCTGCTGAGAAGGCCACATGCTGCTACACCTCTTCCTGAAGGCCCCTATAATGTCTTCATGCATGTATTCAGTGCTTACCGTATGGCAGGTGCTCTGCCAGGCTGGTGATACAACCTTGATCCAAGTGCCTGGACCAAGACTGTATCACCTGGGTCAGTCCCTGTTCTCATGCCCTGTCATTTCTGTCATATTCCCACCCCACCTCCCACCAGCGTTAGGCTTAGGTCTACTACAGAGATTGTACAGTGGTGACCTACCATGGGATTTGTTCAACCCTATTACAAAAATTGTAAGCTAGCATTTGAAAATTGGGAGGTGTCATATCAAAATCCACATTTCTGGCTTCTCTGAAAAAAAAAGAACATCAGGTAATACTAAGCCTGCATTTCTATAGGGCAAAAATCAGCTGCCATGGAATAATGGCGGCCATTTTAGAAAATGCTTTGCAAGCCTGGCTTCTTTACCACACTCCGCCCCATTCTCTATTGCCCACCCAACACGAAGGCTGAATGTCAGTTGCTATTTATCAAACATTGTGGGTTTTTTCCCTCATCTTCACAGAAATATTTTTCTGTATCCAAAGAGAGAAAACTAAAGACAGACCTAGAAGGCCATGTGGGGGGAAAAAACTATTTTTTTTATGGAAGTGAAAAATACTCTTACTTTCCTTTATTCACTTACTTTTCCTGCCTGACCCTAGTAAGCATTTGAGTTTTTTTCCTCATCTAGGAAGGTGAGCTGCCCCCGAGCCTGGGTCTGTGAGGCAGCTGAAGGCCAGGCCATCTCAGAATGCAAGGCCCGCTCTACACGTGGGTGGGGAGCTTGGAGGAGCTCAGCCGCTTTCATTCAGGTGTTCCAAGGCTTGCTTCCACACTTGGGCTTCCTTAGTGCCCCGTCCGTTCTAAGGCCCCTGGAGAAAGGCAGGCCCAACCTTTAGTTTAGCTGACGCTGAACTCTAAAAAGAAGTGGGTTTCTTCCCAGAGTGAGGAGGAGGACTTAGTGATGGTTTGCCCTCTTTGCCTCAGTTATGCCACAGGGAGGACCACGGGTGTGGTGCTGGATTCTGGGGATGGCGTCACCCATGCCGTGCCCATTTACGAGGGCTTTGCCATGCCCCACTCTATCATGCGCATCGACATCGCTGGCCGGGACGTCTCTCGCTTCCTTCGCCTCTACCTGCGTAAGGAGGGCTATGATTTCCACTCATCCTCCGAATTTGAGATTGTCAAGGCCATAAAAGAAGTGAGTGATGCCTCGTGGGCCTAGGGATGGGATGGGGAATGGGAGGGGAGCAGCCAGGACGTCGGTCACCAGCAAGTGAAGAAAGATGAAGCTCCTGCCTGGGTTCCCAGGTCGGGCCCTGTTCTCCCCAGCCAGGCCTCCTGGCAGGGAGGTGACAGATTGGCCTTCCTGAAGTGCTGCCATCTTGTGGGAGGAAAGGGAGCTGTTCCCAGGTGCTCAATATGTTTTTTATGCCTTATGTACAGATTATATAAGTTCTTTCACATCCTTGAAATAGTCATAATACTTTTTTTCTTTTTAAGTAAATTGAACCATATGAGTAGTAGAAGGAGACAGATGCCTGGGCCTGGGGTAAAATTAGGCTGTGGTCTCAGACCCAGGATCCAGAGAGCCAAGTTTCCAAGCTTGCCCACCAGGAAGGTGGAGCAGGTGAGAGTTCACATCCCTAGGGCCACCCAGTGAAGGCCAACAGAGACCTCCCTGCTCCTGCTTCTGGGCAGCAGCTCCTGTGACCATTAGGGCAATCACTGCAAATAGACGGGTTTCTACACAGCATGTTCCTGTCCTGGGACTATGACCAGGTGTGGGCCAGATGTCCCGCCCGCCTGACTGTTGTGCTTGGTCCCACAGAGAGCCTGCTACCTATCCATAAACCCCCAGAAGGATGAAACACTGGAGACAGAGAAGGCTCAGTACTACCTGCCTGATGGTAGCACCATTGAGGTAAGTGGCTGGACTCCCCACCCCCACAGTCCCCTCAGGCCCACAGAAGCTCTAGGCCCAAACAGAACAGCCCTGAGGGCTGGAGCCCGATGCACAGTGAAACTCCTGAGCAGCACGAGTGGCCCTGCCTCCTGCAGAGGAGGTGCCATGTGGAGGGGAGAGGGCTCCAGAGGGATTTTCCCAAGTCAGGTATGGGTTTAGGAAGGGAGATGCTTAGTGCTGTCCTTAACCACTCCTGGGCATAGTACAGGATGAGTTGCCACTCCCTTGAACTCCCATTGATAGGAAGAAATTTCCATGAGTGAATAAATTCATGTAGTAATGCCAAAGATCTTTTGCTTATAAAATGTCAGGGCTAGGGTTAAACGTAGGAGCTTCCCCTCTGTAGTTTCCCAGAAGCCCAATTTGTTCACAGGAGCAATATCTTTGTTCCTTGAGGCCCTTGACACATAGTGTCTGTCTTGAACCTGGCCTTCATAGCGGCCTGGTTAGTAAGAGATGTGCAGAGGGGCCTCTTCCATTCCCACTCCCAAAGGGAACTCATTCCCAGCGCCAACCTCTAAAGCTGGCCCTCCACCCTGCAGATTGGTCCTTCCCGATTCCGGGCCCCTGAGCTGCTGTTCAGGCCAGACTTGATTGGTGAGGAGAGTGAGGGCATCCACGAAGTCCTGGTGTTTGCCATCCAGAAGTCTGACATGGACCTGCGGCGCACACTTTTCTCCAACATTGTCCTCTCGGGAGGCTCCACCCTATTCAAAGGTTGGTCTTTGCTCTTGTGGCCTTGTGACTGGAAACATTCAGATCCTGCTGGGCCCAGACACCCAGAGAAGTGACTTGAGATTCTCCTTTTCTGCTTAGGTTTTGGTGACAGGCTACTGAGTGAAGTGAAGAAACTGGCTCCAAAAGACGTGAAGATTAGGGTAGGAGCATGGTGGGGGCTGGCCTGGGTGGGCCTGGAGTGCCACGTGGTGTGGCCTCCCTCTGGCTCTGCCCAAGCTCTTCGGGCAGCCAGGGCTCTGTAGCTAGCACCAGACGGCTCCCAGCTTACACACTGACCCTGAGATCTAGGTCAGCCAGGGAGGTTCCGTTCTCATTCTCCCTCTTCACTCAAAAGGAAGGCTGTTCTAATATCCAGATATGGCAGGGCCCTAGGTTGAGGGCCCCAGGTGTGACCTTTCAGGGAAACTAAAAGTGACAGGAGATTAGCTGGGTATGGTGGCATGCTCATGTAGTCATAGCTCCTTGGGAGGCTGAGGTGGGAGGATCACTTGAGACCAGGAGTTCAAGACCAGCCTAGGCAACATAGCAAGACCCTGTTTCTTAAAAAAAGAAAAAATTGACAGGAGATTGACTTTTACTGCTGCTGTGCCCCTTGACCAGGTGGCTCCCCGTCACAGTCTGACTTAGTGACGGTAAAGGGAGCTGGCTACCTGAGGAGGGATCCTCAATGAAGGAGTGTGGTTCCTGCCCTGGAGTCTGTTGCCCCCAGGCCCCAGGTAGCTCCAGCTTCCCTGGGAGCCGTAGATACTCAGGGCTGCTGGAAACCTGCTTCCCCAGATGAGTGTCGGGCTGGCCACACTACCCTCCAGAGAGGCCACAGGGTCCAGCAGGGCAGAGCTTAGGCCTGGCGTGTGAAACGCATCCTCTGCCTTGGGCAGTGAGAGGAGTATTATAAGGGAAAGGGAGGAATGGGAGTCTCAGGTTCTTTCCACCACCTTTGCAGATATCCGCACCTCAGGAGAGACTGTATTCCACATGGATTGGGTGAGTGGCTCTTCCAGGAGAAAGAGGGGAATGGGAGGGCATGGATAAGCCCTCATCACCGCATCCCTTTAAAGAAAAGCCTGATTTGGTTTGGCCCCAGGGGTCTGGCTGGCTCCACGAACACCCACTTCTCTCCTACACTGTTCCTTTGGATTCCCTCCACTGCAGGGGCTCTATCCTTGCCTCCCTGGACACCTTTAAGAAGATGTGGGTCTCCAAGAAGGAATATGAGGAAGACGGTGCCCGATCCATCCACAGGAAAACCTTCTAATGTTGGGACATCATCTTCACCTCTCTCTGAAGTTAACTCCACTTTAAAACTCGCTTTCTTGAGTCGGAGTGTTTGCGAGGAACTGCCTGTGTGTGTGAGTGTGTGTGTGTGGGTATGAGAGTGTGTGCACATGTGTGAGTGCGTGTGGCCCGGGGATCCCTGGGCCCAGAAAGGACGATGGACTACCCACAGTGGCGATGGCCTGAGGCCTGAGGTTGACCACTAACTGGCCTGACAGGGAAGAGTGCTGGCAGAGGCCATGCTGCTTCCCCGGCTGAGCCTTTGGCTGGCTGCGTGGGCCTACGTTTACTACCACAGGGAGACGGAGAGGGAGGTAAGCCAATCCCCCGGGAGACCTTGCTGCTGCCCACCAGGCTGGGCCGGCCCCATCCCCACCCCCAGAGGCCCAGGCAACTGCTGCCTCCCCTTGCTCGTCACTCTGTTCTCGATGCCTCCTGACCACGTGCTGAGAGGACTGGGGCTGGGGCTGAGTCCTGTCTGGTTGTGTCGCCATTTTGGTTTGGGAGGCTGGAAGAACACTCTAGGAGTGGTTACAGAGACTCTGGGGTCAGGAGAGAACAGGAGGTCCTCAAGTTCACCTGGGGACCACGCCAGGCATTGGAGGAGGGCAGGAGTCATGCTACTTCTGGTTGGCTGCAGAGCTAATGCTGCAAGCCCAGCCAGTCCCCTTTTAGGTCTCGGGAGAGTTTAAGGAGCCTCCAGGTCCTGTCCTCGCTTTTCATTCATCCTTGTTGCAATGCCATCTTCAGTTTTACTTATTGAAGTGTTTGTTCGGTGAGGGGCTGGAGAGGGGGAGCTCACCACCTCCCGCCCTGTTCACACTAATGTTTACAGACCTACACTTAGCCTAGCACCCAGGGCCCTGCCTCTCCCTGCTGCTGAGCTGACAGTATCCATAGGCTGCAGGAGCACTTGGGATTGCAGGCTACACTGAAATGCACTCCCACCAGCCTCTCTCTCCCTCTTCTACTGGCTGGAATGAACAGGCTGGTTGCTGGCTGGATTCTCTGAAACAGGAGGTACAATCACTCTTTGGCAGAGACCCCAGGCAAAGGAGGGTTTTAGAGCTCTAGTACCCTTAGGACTGGAGAAAACTGCAATTAACCAAGTTGCCTTTGCCACTCTAGCTGACCAGAGGACTAGGTTGTGGGGGTGGGACAGCCCCCTCTGGGCTGATCTTGTGCCATTCTTGACTTTGGGCCTGTTTGGTTAGGGAGGGAGAGGACCAGATGCTGATGGGCCCAGGCCTGACTTCTCAGAGTGGTCCAAAGCCCTTCAGCCCAGATCATGCAAAGCCGGGGCCAGCCTGTTTTCACCGGCACCGTCACCCGTGACACCAAGACCCACCCTAATCCCAGATTCCAGGCAGTATTCTCTCCTACGCCATCCTGTGACCAAAGGCCCCTGCCAGATGTGGGCCACAGCAGCAGGTGTGTGTGAAAGCAGTGTGGCGCCCCGCGGACTGCATAACCAGCTCACCTCCCTTCTCTTAGCCCAAGCCTGTCCCTCGTACAGCCTCGCACAAACCATGTTGCCTGGTGGGGCCCAGTGTACTGAAATAAAGTCGTTCCAATAGACACATCAGCGGGACCTCTTTCTGTCTGTGGCCGTTGCTGGGTGGGAAGAAGGACGAGCGGTGTTCCTGAATCTGAGGTGGTGACTGGGCCTGGTCTGTCCTCTAGAGGGCACTGTTGCACCAGCCAGATTCACCTCGGCTGCCGCCCAAGTTCCAGCCTGTGGGGGTGGATGCGGAGAAAATCACGTTCACACCAACGCCCAGGTTCAAGAACTGGGAGTCCCACCCCTGTGTACACACTCAAGCCCATGGGTGAGACTCAACTCTGAATGACAGGAGCAGCTCTTGACATCCCTGAAATCAGAGGTTCTCAAAACTTTCATGTGTATCAGAAGCAGTTTCTGGGACCCACACTCAAGATACCCATTTTAAACCTGCACTTTGGGGGAAATTACCAGGTGCTTGACAAATGTTAACCCATTTAATCTTCCCAATAACCCTGCAAAGTGTAGGTGTTTTTATTATCCATTGTACAGATGAAGATCTGGAGCCACAAAAAATCAAGCAATTTCCCAAAGCTCTGCCCTTTATTAGCTTGGATGTGAACCCAGCCATAGAGCCTACATTTTTAGCCACTATGCAGACTCTCAGAAACCACTGGCTTAGAGCAATGGTTCTCAACTGGGATCAATTTGCCTCCCAGGATGCATCTGGCAATGTCTGGACATGTGTTTGGTGTCACAACTGGAGGAAGGGGAGGTGCTACTGGCACCTAGCAGGTAGAAGCCAGAGATGCTGCTGAATGTCCACAACAAAGAGTTATCTGGCCCCAAATGTCTCTAGTGCCAAGGTTGACAAATGCTGGCCTGCAGCAGTGGTTTTCATCCCATCTGCATGATAAAAATCACCTACAGAAATTTCCCAAATCTGAGAAACCTCTGGCCTATAAGAGGCTCCTCCTCTGACTCCCATGTCCAGCAGTGGTACAAGGGAAATGCACTGGGGCTGCTGGCTCCAGGCCCAAAGGTCATTTTGGTCCCCAGCACCTATGCAGCTACCAACCTGCATTTTTCTCCCTGGCACCTCAGGGAATCTGATGCAGGTAACACCATTCCTTTGCAAAAATGCTCCCAGGTACTTTTTCTAGTCAGTGAGGAGTCCTGACCCCCAACCCACCACTCACACACACAGCACAGACCTGAGGAATAGGAATGACTGGCTTTAATCAGTCTGTAACAAAATCACCCTCTGGAGGCCTAGTGGACTGGGGGAGCCCTACAGCAGGGGAGATGTGCTATGTCCAGCACAGCTGAAGCAGAGAACCCTCTGAGAGAAACCACTGGAAGGGTGGAAGGAGGGACTGTGGGATGGACAGCTTCCCCTGACTGGGCAGAAGGGAGCAGATGCAGTATCAAAAGTGGTTCCTGAGCACACCTGAGTAGCCAGCCCCAGCCAGGCAGTGGGATGGGCCTCCAAGCCCCACGCCAACCCCATGTGCACGCAGGGCAGCCCCGTCCCTTCTTGGTCCTCTTCTTTCCTCCTGCCCCACAAGGGAAGCAGGTCTCAGGCCCCTGAGCTCATTTGGCCCAGCCCTTGCCCAAGCTGGGCCAGGCAGCTAAGCAGGGGCTTAGACCTCAGTGACAAGTGTGGCTCAGCCCCAGGAGCTTCCACCCTGCCATCTGTCCTCCACGCCACACCTGAGGAAGGTGGAGGAGCAGGACGCTGGTAAAAGTGGCTCCTGCCCTGGGCTTCAGGCAGTGTCCTCAGCAGGGTGGCCTTGCTGCACCTCTCACACCGTCTTAATGTCCAGGGTTTGGGCCCGTGACAAGTTCTGGCGCTGGGCCTTGACCATGTGCAGGCGTCTCCCGTGCAGCGTGAACTGGGACCAGGTGAAGAGCTGCAGCAGAGCACAGGTGATGGGCACCAGCACCAACAGATAGAAGCAGCCCTGGCGGAGCGTTGGGGCCTGCGCAGGGGCTGGGGCTGGGGGCTCTGGCCAGGGCTGGGCACTCCCTACAGGGGTCATTGGGGGCTGCTGGAAAAGGTCGTGACCTAGGACGAGGGCACAGAAAAGACATGATCAGCCAATTCCCCTTCAAGCGCTGGTTCCCTCTAAAGGCCATGGTGTGACATCTCAAACATCACACGCACATGTCCAAACCACAACTCTCAATTCCCCCCACCCCCCAAACCCGCTCCTCCCCCAGTCTTCCCTTCTCAGTGAAGGGTACCACCCCCCATCCAATAACGCAGACCAAACGCCCCAAAAATCACCCTCAATTCCTCGCTTCAGTGTACTCTATCACTCCCCAACATCCAATCCATCTCCCCCCAACGCCAAAACATACCACACCACCACCCTGGCCTAAGCCTCCATGGCCTCTGCTAGTCTCCCAGTCGTCTCCCTGCTGTTCCCACCCCAGCCTCCTACAATCTGTTCTCCATACAACAGCCACAGTGAACTTTAAAACACATAAATCTGACCACGTCACTTCCCCACTTAAAACTCTCTCAATAGCTTCCCTTTGACTGAAAATAAAACCCAAACCCTGCCCGATCGACAGAGCCCTCTTCACTTTTCCAGCCCCATCTCCTAACCACTCCTGAAACCTTGGGCCTTTGCACTTGCTGTTCCCTCTGTCGGGGACGCACTGAGCTCTTTTCTAGACCAAACCCTTGCCATTCAGTTCACATCCTGAGCGTACCCTCTCAGAGAAGCCTTTTCTGATCACACCAAGTAGCTTCTCGGTCACACTGTCTCACATCTCCCTAATTTTTACTATGGCACTTATCCCTACCTGATGGTTTTCTTGTTTGACTGTTTATTGCCAACCCTACCCCTACCCGATTAGAATATAAGCTCCGTGATGGCAAAGACCTTTTCTGTCTTATTCATTGTTATCTCCCCAGCACTCAGAGCCTGCACAGAGAAGGAATTCTGTACATATTTGTTGAGTGAATGAATGAATGAACTAAGAAAGAATGGAGGAATCTGAGAGCCAATGCCTCTACCCATGTGGGGAGGGGCCAGTTGCCATCCTCTCTCGTTCACTGGACCCAGGCTCGCCAGCTGGGTGAGCTGTGCCCCCTGGAGCCTCAGGGAGCCCCTTCCTTTCTCCTGGGCCCTCACCTGTGTAGAAGCAGAGCAGCCAGGTGCCCAGCAACGGGGCAAAGGTCTGGCCCGGCTTGGTCACGAGGGCAACCATGCCAAAGAGAAGCGCCGAGGCCGCCTGCTTGCGGTGGTTCAGCACCAGGTCCTCGTCCACCAGGTCAGTGACCACTAAGGTCAGCAGCTTACAGGTGCCCTCCGTGAAGACACGGTTGCTGGGTTGGAGAGAGAGCGCGGCAGGAGTGAAGGGGTAGGACAGAGGCGCGGGGGCGAGGGTGGGCAGGAGCATACCTGGCAATGAAGAGGCAGAGCAAGCCGAGGTGGTCCGGGCCAGCCAGCAGCATGAGCAGGCTAAGGCCCAGCTTGAGCAGGAAGAGCCCCCGCACCACAGCGTAGACACCCCAGCGTCGGCACAGGGGCAGGAAGTAGAGGTTGTTGAGATGGGGCGCAACATAGGAGATGCCTGGGGAGGGGCGGTGGGGCACCAGCCTGTCATGGGCACAGCTGCAGCTTCAGTGACTGCCCACATCTGACTGCATTTGTAGCGCACTCATGATGTGCTGCGCTCTGTGCTAAGAGCTTCACACTCTTCTATTTAATCCTCCCAACGCTTCCAGGTAAGTACTATTAATATCCCTACTTCACAGATGAGAAAGGGAGGCTTTAGTCCTCCGGCTAACCAGCCACTGCACTGCATCGCCTCAGGGTGGCACCATCTCCTAGAAACCCGACATGAGAGCAGCCCTACCCCCCACACCCACGACAGGCTCCTGCTCCCACCCCCTCTCCGGGAAAGCAAAGCTGGGGGCTGGAGGTGCGGCCCCCACCCTCTGCCACCTGAGTCCCAGCTGGTGAGGTGGCTGTGCCTGCAGCTGGCTAGGAGTTCTGGGGTACAAGCCTCTGTCCTTCCAGTCTGCCCGGGGCACACACTCACCCAACAAGATGGAGCCCGTGGAGAGGGAGATGTGGTCCGACAACAGGTGCTCCAGGAAGAGGGGGAAGAAGTTGCTGTTGAAATGGCAGTGGAAGACCTGCAACCCGACGGGGACAGTGAGGAGGCTGCCAGCCAGGAGGGACGCCAGTAGGGCTGGAAGCCAATAGGGGAGCACATGTCCCCTGGTCCTCAGAGCAGCAGGCCTTTATCCCCAGGTCCCTAAACATGCAACATGCCAGAACAAAACCTAAAACCACATTCCTGCTGCTTATCTGATTTTGTTAGAAGGCATGATAAAATAGTATTGGAACAATGAAAGGTTTTTCTTTTTAATTGAAACACCTTTTTCATAACATAAAAACAATTTATTTCTAAGTTTGGCTACATGTGTTATATACTAAATGTGTTTTAGGTGTGGCCCTTGGTGTTTTCAAAAGATTGTCACAGAGTCCCCAAAGGGAGCATCTCTCTTTCATATCCTCACTTTACAGGTGAGGACAGGGCTGCCCAGAGTCGCCGAGACCTGCCCGAGATCACACGGGAAGGGAGGGGATCAGATGGTGCTAGAGTCCGGGTCTCCTGACTCCCCAACCTGTGTTCCTGCCACTGAATCATCCAGCAGTCCTCAGGGTGGCCCAGAATCGAGTTCCCAGCTCTTAAGGAAACTGTCCCCTTGAGTGAGGCTTAGCCCAGCCGTGGAGGGGCCTAGGGGCTGCTCCCTGTACCTGCACCAGGTCCATGCCCACGAACCACAGGAAGTTCCGGTGGCGTGCCAGCTGCCGGAGGTACTGGCCCAAGGTGACACTGCCCACTTCCTCACTGCCCACAAGCAGCTCCTCTCCACACAGGCTGCGGGGCAGAAGGAAGTTGAGAACTGCCTGGGGCTGGGCCAGAGTCATCCTCCACCCCAGGGCAGCCACTGAAATCAGACCCAGAAGAGTGCTGGTGGGAACCCGGGCCCAGGGCTGGCCACTCACCCGCCATCCACAGCCAGGGCTGAGCACCCGGGCTCCCTCCTGGCCACTTCGACCCGCCGCCTCAGCAGTTGTGTGGCTCCCAGAAAGCCCAGCCCAGAGCCGGCGGCCAGTGTCACGCAGAAGGCGCGGAAGGAGGAGAAATCCTCCTTGTTCCAAAAGGCGTAGGAGGCAAAGACAGAGAGCGAGCCAGCCGCACTGAAGAGGGAGCAGCAGAAGTTGAGATGGGTGCGATCGTGGGCCGAGAGGGCCAGGTCAGCCAGCAAGGCGTGGTGGTGCAGGTCTACGAGTGTCAGGAAGCCATCATACAAGCACAGGCACAGCAAGAACTGCAGGCCGGCCGGGGCCCAGGGCACCCAGAACGCCAGGAACGACAGCGCCAGCAGCGGCCCGTGCCAGCTCAGCGCCCGCACGCGGGCCAGCACCACGGCCCTCGAGGAGAGCCCAGCACCCGACCTGCCAGGGAAAGGAGGGCTGTTGAGAGGTGCTCTTTCAGCCTTGGCAGGCCCCGGCTCCTCCTGCCCAGGTCCTGGGGCGGGGGATGGAGGCCCAGAGTGTGGGACTCACAACAGTGTGGCCCCACTGTGCCCCAAGTCCCCAGCCTTCAATTTAGGAAGCACAACTCACCAATGGGTACACTGTCCTTTGCCCCAATCTCTTCCCTTAGTAGCCTGTCGGGGCTGATGGCCAAAGGGTGGTGGGATACCAACCTCTCAGGCTTGGAGACAGTGATAGCTCAAACAGGGATGGGGTAAAGGAATCTGCTGGAAGCAGCAGAAGGTGTTTGCAGCACAGCCAAGCCAACCTGGGGTAAATCTCTTCCCCTGGCGAGCAAGGCTAGGGTTAGTCAAGGCTATTCCTCCAGCCTGGACAGAACCTGCCCTGGACCCCAGGAGTAAGGGGACATGGACAATCCCTGAAATAGTCTCCCTTCTTTCACCCTGACAAACACAGGCAGGGGTCCTCTAGCCCTGGGAGCAGTGGGGTGGGACTGAACCAGTTATGAGCCATCCCTGAGACACAAACCGGGGCTGGGAGCCGAGGAACTGGCGGTCACTGAGCCAGCCGAAGAGGGGGTCATTGAGGCTGTTCCAGAGGAGAAACACCGTCTGCAGGCAGAGGGGAGATGGGGTAGGTGGGCTTCTCTCCAGGGTTACCCCTACCCCAGCCTGCTCACCACCCTCCCAGATGGCTGCAGCCTTCCTGCCTGCAAACCTTTGCTCTCTGCCAGCCACTGCCACTATCAGACTCCGACCCATGCAGGGCCCAGCTGTTATATGTATCCAGCTGATTAGATTAATATATGAGAACATATTATATTATACATATGAGTATTCAGAACAGTGACTACATAAGACAGTGGCCAGGAGAGCTGGTCTCATCCCCACTGAGGGTTATTGAGGCCTCCACCAGCTTTTCTTGCTGAGTCCGCCCCATGCTCCTGACGAGGCAGGACCCAGCCTGCAACCTGCGTGGCAGCCCATGCGTCCTCTCTTCTCCCACTTAGGCTAGCCGCCCAGCGCTGGCCCTACCTCTCCAACCCAGAAGGCCGTTTTGTTGATCTTGTACACTGAGACAAAGGTGTCCACGTAGTAGAGCAGGAACACATTGTGCAGGATGGAGGTGAAGAGGGCCAGGGAGCCATAGACCACAGCTGTGGGCAGGGCCAACAACCAGGTCTGGAGGTGACCCAGCCCCATGGCTGCCAGCCCAGCCTTAGCCCCAGGAACACTGAGGGCTCATGGCCATATGCAGTCTCGCCATCCTTGTCCCTGGGGAAGAAGGAGCCAGTTAGCAGCAGGGATCAGAGCCAGCTCTGCTCTTAACCTCAAACCTCTGAGTCATTTAAAAACTCATTTCCACTGGGAGAGAGTTTGTACTTAAAACAAAGCTGGGGAATCATCAATAAAATACAACTGAAATGATGCTAAGCTAGATACCACTACTCTGAAATGATGCTAAGCCAGATACCACAACGAGGAAACTGCAAAAGCCTGTGGGAAGAGAAGGGCGATATCCAAGCGCTGAGCCAGGTCGTGCGCTAGGGCTTGATGCGCAGTACCTTCTTATATCCACGCTTATGACCTTAACAGTCTGGACGTGACAACCCTGGGCCTGGGTACACACTGTACTCACAGCAAAACCTCAGGTAAGCTACTTAATCCAAGACTCAGTTTCCTCCTCTATGAAAGGTAAGAGAGGATGGTGCTGCCTACTCTGCAGAGGAACTTAAGGATTAAATGGGGTAACTTACAGAAAGTACTCAATAAACACATGTTGGTAGTGTCATTCATATTTTCACAAAATCCCTACAAAGTTTATAGTACTATTAGATTTTATAGGAGAGCAATCCCAAGCTCAGAGATGTTAAGTCATTTGACCAATGTCACACAGCAAAAAGAAAAACAGATTTCAATCCAGGCCTGTCTGACTCCAAAGCCCTTTCTGCCACTTGACCTCCCAAATCAAGTCCCTATGTGCTGTTGGGGAGAAGAGTAAAACCTGGGGTGATGTGTGCTCGGTAACAAGAGTGGTAAGATGTGGTAAGAGTCCACAACTGCTCATGCACTTTGATTTGGGAAATTCCACCTCAAGAAACTAATCCAGGCCTGGTGTGGTGGCTTATGCCTGTAATCCTAGCACTCTGGGAGGCCGAGGCAGGAAGACTGCTTGAGCTCAGGGGTTCGAGACCAGCCTGAGCAAGAGTGAGACCCCCGCCCCGTCTCTACTAAAAACAGAAAAATTAGCCAGGCATCGTGGCACATGCCTGTAGTCCCAGCTACTCAAGAGGCTGAGGCAGGAGGATTGCTGGAGCCCAGGAGTTGGAGGTTGCAGTGAGCTACGATGATGCCACTGCACTCTACCCAGGTGACAGAGTGAGACTCTGTCTCAAAAAAAAAAAAAAACTGATCCAAAGGAATGTGTACAGAGATGTTCATCACAGCAAAAAACTAGACACAGCCTAAGAACGCAACACAGGGACCAGCTGAGCAAGCTCAACATTTTCCAGAAAGGACCTGCACGTGGGCAACATCAACACATGGGGAGAGAAACTCAAGAACATGTTACGTGAAAAGAGAGAACAAAGGACAGCAGACCTGTGCACAAAGACCAACAGCTAGGATGACCAGGAGTGGGAAGGGAAATAAAAGTCAGATTTTTATTAGTCAGTGATTCTCAAACTGTAATATGTGTAGGAGTCACCTGCAGACTTTGTTAAAATGTAGATTCTGACTCAGGAGGTCTGGGAGGAATCTGAGATTCTGGATTTCTAACAGGCTCCACATGAGGCTGAAGTTGCTGGTCTATGACATTTTAAGCAGCAAGGCCTTAATTAAGTCTCCCTTTTTTAGACTCAAACCTGTCCTTGCCCCATGCCCCAGTGGCTCTCACTGCCTAGTGCACCAAGGCCACCAACCCACCCCCTCCACCTGGCTGGCAAGGCCTCTGCAATCTGGCCTCTTCCAGCCTGTCCAGCCCAGCCTCCTCTGGCGGGGCCTCCATCCTTACAGCTTCCTCCCGCGGGCGGCACCCTCCCCATCTGTATCTCCCCCATTCTTCAGGAGCCAGCCCTGTGTCCAGGAGACCTTCTCCAACCCCTCGGGCCTCGCCGGTCCTGCCCGCCCCCGCACCCCATTTGCTCTGTCTGCACAGCAGACACTCCTGACTACCCGACGTGGGGTTTTCAAGGGCAGGACCCGTGTCTTCGCCTTCTATCTCCCTCTCAAGGAGAACGTGGGAGGCTCTGAGGAGGATGAGGAGGGGATCCCACTGCTCTCTCCGGCTCACTGAAGAGCCAGTGGTGACTCACTCACGAGATCCATATGCACCTCCCCCTCCCCATGCCAACCTTGTGCCAGTCTACGCCTAGTGGTGGGGCAACGAGAGAAGGAGAAGTGGCCAAAACTACCCGAAAGCAGCCCTGCACCTGCGAGACTGTTCCCCGGGTGGCCACAGTGATCTGTTCTTGCTCCCAGGCAGGAGGATGGGCAGGGGGCCTCTCCCTGGGGCCCTTGAGCCCCTGAAGGAAACAATTTTCTTTTTTTTTCTTCCTCAGAGCTTTATTGAGGTATAACTGACAAACAATACATGGCATATATTCAAAGTGTACAGTCTAAGTTTTACCATACGCATGCGTTTCCCCTGAGAAATCATCACCACAATCAAGTTAATGAACACATCCATTACCCAAGTTTCCTCGACACTGCTTTTCTAAGTGCCATGGTGGAAAGAAGATACACCTGGAGGTCTCACAAGTCCTGACTCTACAATTTACCACCTGTGTGACCTGGAGCATTTTACTTAACCTCTCTGTGCCTGTTCACAGTCAATGAGAAAATAAAGCACTAAAGCTTTAAAGACGATTACTACCCAACCTCTCAGACCTTCCATAAAATGGAGAGGGCCCCACGACCTGCGACCTGCCATACAGGTCAGAAGTGAGGATTTTTTTTTTTTTTTTTTGAGACAGAGTCTCATTGTGTTGCCCGGGCTAGAGTGCCGTGGCGTCAGCCCAGCTCACAGCAACCTCAAACTCCTGGGCTCAAGCGATCCTCCTGCCTCAGCCTCCCGAGTAGCTGGGACTACAGGCATGTGCCACCATGCCCGGCTAATTTTTTCTATATATTTTTAGTTGTCCAGATAATTTCTTTCTAATTTTAGTAGAGACGGGGGTCTCGCTCTTGCTCAGGGTGGTTTCGAACTCCTGAGCTCAAACAATCCGCCCGCCTCGGCCTCCCAGAGAGCTAGGATTACAGGCGTGAGCCACCGCGCCCGGCCTAGGAGTGAGGATTAAATGAGATCCTTTCTAAAGGTGCTTTGGGGCTATAAAGCACAACCTACACCTCTGTCACTATCCTTAACCTAGGTCACTTTCTGTGATTGCCCCAGGGCTTTCAGAACCCCCTGCCTCAACCCCAAAGCTGTAGGAGAAAGGGAGTGAAGCCTCCCCACCCCTTCCCATATGCCCAGGGACTTGCCCTTGTTGCTAGAGGTGAGCCCTGCACACAAGGTCCCCCGCCTCTCCCAGCCGGCTCTGTGCACCTACACTGGGATAAGGGTAGAAGAAAACCTCAAAAGGTAGAGAGATGGAAAGAGTATGACTTTTGCCATCAGAAGGCCTGAGTTCAAATCCCAGCTGCACTTCCTACTATAACTTTAGGCAAATCACTTAACCTTTCTGAGCCTTGGCTTCCTCATCTATAAAATGGGATAATAATGCCTACTTTTATAGGGGTACAGGAAGGATTAAACAAATGTCCAGGAAGCCTGTCGTGCCTGTCACACAAAAGATGCTCGGAAACTGGCTTTTTCTTTTTCTTTTTTTTTTTTGAGACAAAGTCTTACTCTGTTGTCTGGGCTAGGGTACAATGGTGTCATCATAGCTCACTGCAACCTCAAACTCCTGGGCTCCAGGCATCCTCCTGCCTCAGCCATCCAAGTAGCTGGGACTACAGGTGCACACCATGATGCCCGGCTAATTTTTTCTATTTTTAGCAGAGATGGGGTTTCATGCTTGCTCACGCTGATCTCGAACTCCTGAGCTCAAGTGAGCCTCCCACCTCGGCCTCCCAGAGTGCTAGGATTACAAGCGTGAGCCACCAAGACTGGACAGAAACTGGCTTTTTCTGGGGCTCACTTAGATCAGGGTAGGAGCAGGGGAATATCCTGGTAATCAGACCCCTTCCTAGGTAGGGCAGTTTGAGAAAAAGATGGGGCACAGGAGGGAAAGTCAGAAAAGGGGGGCCTGCAAGGAACACATATACAATGTTTGGGAATGCCAGAGACAAACTCCCACCACAGACATGAGCTGAAGGCACGGCAACCTGTCCAGGTGAACAGCTGCCCTGGAGAGGGAGCTGGGGGAGGAATGTGCGGGGTTACTCTTTAGCGGTTTCTCTCCCAGATTCCCCTCCTCCATCAGGAAACAGCCTTCCCTTCTCACCCTCCCTACACCTACCCTCAACCCGCCCCAGGAGAGAACAGCAGCCCTGCCTTTCTGAGGGAACACTGCTTGGAGCCCACACCAGCCTTGTTGCATAAGCTGGGTGAGATATCCTATAATCTGCACCAACTCCACCTGCCCCCTTGGCACCTTCTAGGGCTCATCTGCCCTTGGTATGGTCCCGGCTGGTGGCCTTGAGCCAGCCACTCCCTCTCCCTGAGCCTCAATCTCCTCACCTACAAAGTGTGGATGTTAATGCCCACCTTGTAGATGGCTGTGGGCTGAAATGCAAAAGGAAAATAAAGCACCAGGCATACTACCTGGCACACAGAAGACCCTCGATACGTGATAGCTATTTTTTTTCATGTCTCTGAAGTTTAGTTTTATGATCAGTCATTGACCCTTCTGCCAAATCCTTGACTGAAGTTGTCTTTCCAGCACCCAAGCTTGATGCCTCTTGTTGCCTTGACCATCCTAGCCCTCTTGTCTACCATCCTCAAATTCTTTTTTAAATGCCACCTTCAGGCCGGGCTCAGTGGCTCACACCTGTAATCCCAGTTCTTTGGGAGGCTGAGGCGGGAGGATTGTTTGAGGTGGGAGTTTGAGACGAGCCTGGGCAACAAATGGCAAGAACTCATCTCCACAAAAAATTTTAAAAATTAGCTGGGCATAATGGCCCGTGTCTGTGGTCCCAGTTACTGGGAGGCTGAGGCAGGAGGATTGCTTGAGCCCAGGAGTTCCAGGTTGCAGTGAGCAATGATTGCGCCACTGCACTCCAGCCTGGGCAACAGAGTGAGATCTTGTCTCGAAAATAAATAAATAAATAAATGCCACCTCCACACTTTTGTTCATGCTGTTCCTGCCACCTGGATACCCTAAATGTAACCACATGCCATTTCTCAGGCACATAGGATATGCTTGGCTTTTATATGCATCATCATGAATCCTTACAACTCTGTTGCTATTGCCATCCACATTTTATAGATGGAGAAACCAAGGCTCTGAAGCTTAAATAACTGACCCAAAGTCACAGAGATATTAGAGGCCAAGATTCAAAACAGCAATCTCTGCATTTTTCACCTCACCATGACCCCCAATCTTGTCAAATCCTGCCCATTCAGTGTCACAGGCCCAGTTAGCCCTGTCAAACACACCCACTCAGGTCTTCTCTCCCCTTTTCAAATCCCTCAGCCCCTGCATCAGGCATCCAAATCCCTCCCTTATCCTCCTCCAGCCCACAAGCTCTGTAAAGGCAGGGCTAGGTCAGCCCACACTTGATTTCTGTCGTCTGCTTCCACCAGGCCCCTTCTCCATGCAGTAGGTGCTCACTTAATACCTGATGGGTCAATTTGCTCCAAAAAGGCCAACATGGGCATCCACAGCCCTAGGGAACAGCAGTTGCAACAGCCATAGAAAAACCATCATCCCCAGTCCCCACTGTGCCCCTAGAGCTACTATTCTGCTTGGCTGTGGGAGCCACAGAGAAAGAGGCAACCCGGGAAGCTCGATGTGCCCCTCTGAGTAAAATGTGTAAAGCAAAGCAACAGGAGTCCGAAGAAGAACATGGACAACAAGGAGTAACGTTTGTCAAACTTTCACCAAGTGCACAGCACTGTGCTAACAAACACAGACATGATCTGGGAAGAGAGCTCAGAGCCAGGGGGGAGAAAGGGGCCAGATCAGAAAGGGTTTTGTAAACCTCACAAGATTCTATCCTAAAAACATTGGGATGGTGGGCACTGGGTATGGGGAGGTGACAGAATCAGATCTGCTTGGAAAGAGCCCTCTGTCACCATGTAAATCTCGCCCCCTTCTCCCCATCAGGCTTCTGAGACATAAAGAACTAGAAAGAGATGGAAACGGCAGCATCTCACCGATTTCTGACCAACCTCCAGTGGGTGGGGGGGACTGATGGATTTGGTGGAGGAAACTGAGAAGGCCAAACTGAATCCCTGGTGTGAGGGGCATCAGAAGGAGGGGGGGTGTTTGCTTCTGATTCCCATTGGAAACGCTAAAGACTGAGCAGGAAGCATTAGTGCAGAGGGGAAAAGCTACTAATAAGCATAACTTGGAGGTAGGTGCCCCGGGTCAGGTCTGCATATTATCACTAACTAACTATGTAAGTTTATTCCTACATTTGTGAGGCAGAGAAAACAATTCCATTTTCCACCTGTCCTCAGAGGTATCAAATGAACAGACGAAAATGAAAGGTATAATACCCAACGTGGCCCTTTCTCAACAAACGGCTGAATTGTCTGTTGTGTTTCCTGTTTCACACTCTGGAATCTTATCTCCCAGCCCAGCCTCCCCACAGGGGAGCAGTTGGGGACCTTCCCTTTATCCCTAAAGCTAATGGGCTCCTCCTCCTCCTTAGGCTGGAAATGAGCTTTCACCTGACTGGGGAAGAGACCTTCTGCCTCTCTCCCGCGCAGATTACCACAGCAGCACTGGAGGGTCAACAGCTTCACCCCAGGGCCCCCTGCCCCTCTCAAGCCACGGAGGAGTCTGGGGTCTACCCAGCAGCAGCTGGCGCTGAAACTTGTGTACTGGGTCTCCATCCGTCTGCTCAGTAAAATCACCTGAGGAGCTGTTCAGTAATACTGAGGCCCAGGCCTCACCCAGACCAATTAAATTGGAATCTCGGGATGGGGCCCAGCATTGATCCCAACATTGGTATGTTTTTTTAAAACTCCCCAAGTGCCACCAGGGTTTACCCATTATGCTCCCATTATGCTAATGGTATGGCTCCCAGACGCCCTGGGAGCTACCTGATCCATTGCATCCCTTTCCCTCAGACCCCCAGAGAGCCCTTCTGCAAGGATGCCACCTTGCCCCCTTGAGCCCCGCTTCTCCCACCCTAACCCCAGAACATTCCCAACCCACAACCTAATCACCTCAAGGACCCCCGCAGACAGCCCTCATGACTCCTAGAGAGGAAAGCTTTCCCGTCCCCCTTGAGCCTGTCGTTTGTGTCACATCGGTCCCCAGTCCGGCCCACTCATGCCCCTGAGCCCCGGCCGCGGGCCAGTCTCTCACCGAAATCGTGCCAGGCAAAGCCTTATCCCGCGGCTGCCCGGAGCCAGATGCAAGCCAGTGCGCCTGCGCGCACGGCATCCAGGGCTTCCCCAGCCTCTCCCTCCGCCCCCGCCCGGCGATTGGCTCCGCGCCGCTCCCCGAGCAGGTTACCGCCCCTGAGGCTGCCGCCGCCATGTTTGTCTCGGGCGCTTGCCCTTAGGGATCAAAAAGGGAAAGTGGACGCTGGCAAACAGAGGCAGGTTGCCTGGATTTCTGACTGGCTTACACCCTCTCTTTCACCCCCACGAAGGCTTAATATCGCTTCAGTTCAACTAGTTTTTTTTCTGAGTGCTCCCTTTCTTCCTCCCTCATCCTTGCTTAGTATTAATCCAGAGAATGAAGACAGCACCTTCCTCCAAGCCTTATGGACTGACTGGATGCAAAGATGAGGCAGATTTGGAGGTGGCAGCGGCACGACCTGGGACTCTCTGATACTGCATCGTGAGCCCCTCAAAGGTGGACAGGCCCAGCTTGAGCTGTGGGCACCATGGCTTGGCCAGAGCGGGGGACGTGGGGCACAGCCACCAGGCCCTGAATGAGTAGCTATGCAGGCGACCGCCTCGTATTAATAGTAGCAATGATAAAATATAAGGAAGACTGAGCTCTTACTCTGTGCCCTGTACTGTGTTAAGAACTCTGGCCGGGCGCGGTGGCTCACGCCTGTAATCCTAGCACTCTGGGAGGCCGAGGCAGGTGGATCGTTTGAGCTCGAGACCACCCTGAGCAAGAGCGAGACCCCGTCTCTACTAAAAATAGAAAGAAATTAGTTAGACAACTAAAAATATATAGAAAAAATTAGCCGGGCATGGTGGCGCATGCCTGTAGTCCCAGCTACTCGGGAGGCTGAGGCAGAAGGATTGCTTGAGCCCAGGAGTTTGAGGTTGCTGGGAGCTAGGCTGACACCACGGCACTCTAGCCTGAGCAACAGAGCCGAGACTATGTCTCAAAAAAAAAAAAAAAAAACTCTACGTGCATTATTTTGTGAGTCCTCACATCTTCCTAGGAGGCATTTTACAAATGGGGAAACTGAGGTTCAGAGAGATTCATTGACCTTCACATAACAAGCAAGAGGCCCAGTAAAGCTGGACCCCAGCTCTCCTGACTCCTAGACAGGAGTCCTTTCTCTTCCTACCCCTGCCCAGGCCCTCAAAATGACGTTTTGTTTCACTCAGTCTAGTTTATGGAGGATGTTCCATGTCTTCCCATAACTGGCCTGTAGGCCTGGACAGATTTCTCCGCAATGGAACAGCACACATTCCAGACCTGCCAGATACCCTCACCCTGGAGCCCCCACCCAAGGAGCATGGCCTTTGGCTTCTGGGGGACCTGGAACTCAGTCCCTTAGCTCCACCACTTCTTTGCTGAAGGACCCTCCTTTCATGAACCTCTGTTTTACGCCTTAGGCATTTGAGGACATTAAATGAGAAACGGGTGTAGGAGTTTTGTGAACTGTTGACCCTTATGCCTTTGTCAGTGGTCATCAGTAAACTCCCTGCAACAGGAATATCGTGCTCTCCCTCCTCCTTGACATCCACAGCAAATAGTCCAACATAGGAGCCCAGTGTCCAGGGGCTACAGCCTATTCAACCAGTTCCTGGGAAGCCCCCAGGGACCCGGTGAACCTTGCCTCCAGCATCCACCTCCCACCAGCCTGTCTCATTTCCCTCCTTCTCTCCAATCTTCCCCCTTCAGACCCTCTGCTCAACTTCTATGGCCCTCAAGCCACACACACTCACACACACACACACAGTCTTCCAAACTTAGGCAATTGCTGAAACCCCACCTGACTCCAGAAAGTCCTCATGACTAGGAGGAAGGTGACTGTTTCTCCCCGATCCACACCCCTAGCCTCCATCTGTGCTCTCCTGGCTGAGAATCGAGGGCAGAAAACCCAGCATTCAACAAGAAGTCGGGTGTGTTGACTTGCCCTTTTCTGGCATAAACTGGGCCTTTTATAAATTTGCTAAAGGAATCCCCCTGCTTTTCTATCTCTGGCCAGAGTATGCCTTTATATTAAAGCAAACCTAAGTCTTTACTTAGCCCTCCCTGAGTGTCTCGTGGGGAAACGGGAATGAGGAGGGCCGACAGGGGCCAGAACTGGATGTGACCCAATAGGAAAGACCTTTGGCCCCTCACATTGCACTTAATTCCCCATGGTTACACTCTGAGGCCCCTCAGCCCTCAGGTTTTAGACACAATGTAACCAGTTACCTTTTTATGTCAGCACCAGGCCTGGGCCTTAGTAATTACCTCTCATTTCTCTCTGTGGTTACCAGGCACAGAGCTAACTGGAGGGGACATGGGGTGCAGCTAAAGGCCATATCGCCTGCCTGACTCCTTGAGCCCTATTGGAGTCCCTGGACCACAGGACAGAGAGAGAGACACAAACACTCTCTGTCCTTGAAATGCTCTCCTCCCTGGGCTTCCTACCTCTCTGACCCAGGTTCCGCCCGGTTCCCCTACCTCTCTAACCACTCCTCCTTCACTGGGGCACTTTCTCCCAGGGCTTCTAAAGGTGGAAGGAGGGTCCCCCAAGTTTCCATCTTCAATACTCTTCATTTATTCACTCAAACTTTTAGTCCATGCCAGGCCATAAGCTATATGGGGTAAAGGGGAAAGCAAGATTGCTGCCTGCAAGAGGCATAAGTGGGAACTCAACAAGTTGGAAACCACGATGTCAGTGGTGTGATCTGGACCAGAGACAAGCACAGGGTAGCAGCTGTTACGGTAACATCACTTACTACCTTTTCCTTCATGACCACTTCTACACCTCCCATTTCCAGCCTAAAAGTTAAACAGCCTGCTGGACAGCTCCCAGAATGTCCCACCTGAACTCACCATTCCCCCAACTTTCAGTCCCTCTTGGGTGTTTTCTATCTTCAGGATTGCCTTGACGTCCCACCCAGGCAGCCAAGCCAGAAACATGTGCATCCACATTCTATCCTACCTCCTTCGTCAAGGCGACCACATGGCATCAAACCCAGGTGAATTCCACTCCCATCTCTCTTTTCCATCCCTTGCTCCTGTTTGGTTGTCAGGTTTCCTGGGCTTACGTGAGAACCTCCTCCATGCCTGGCCTCCAACCCCTCTCTCTCTCCAAACTGTCCTCTGTTTTGCCCTGATCAAAAGATACTCAGGTTGCTGTATTTTCAAATTTATTTATTTATTTTTTTTTTTGAGACAGAGTCTTGCTCTGTTGCCCGAGCTAGAGTGCCGTGGTGTCAGGCTAGCTCACAGCAGCCTCAAATT
>NW_012153396.1:3758767-3761778 GCF_000956105.1 Propithecus coquereli | reverse complement strand
AAAGCGAGACTCTGTCTCAAAAAAAAAAAAAAAAAGCCAGCAATGGCTGGTCAAGTCTTTCTCATATTGCATCACTCTGACATTGATTGTTCTGCCTCCCTCTTCCCCATTTAAGGATCCTTGTGATTACACTGGGTCCACACAGATAATCTAGGATAATCTCATTTTAAGGTCAGTCTATTAGCAACCTTAATACCACCGTAATACCTTAATTCTCCCTTCCCATGTAACATAACATAGTCATAGGTGCCCAGGGAGGAGAACATGAACATCTTTCAGGGGGACTGTTACTCTGTCTACCACAGAAGACCTCCCCCAACAAAGTCCCCTGTGTCCTGGGACCAGTCCTTAGAGTGGCCAGAGGGCAAGGCTTCTAAGGAGTGTTAGGTAGATTACAAATGAAACTCTAGCCAAGCCCCTTGTCTCCATCAAGAGCCTAGCCCCAGCAGCTGCCTTCACTAGGCCACTGGCCAAATTAGACTTAGGAGAGCAGTTCAGTCAGGAATAATGTGACATCACACGGGGAGTGTGGGAGGCCTTCCCAGAGGGCAGTTGGGTTTTTAGGATACTGAGAACCCAGAAGAACCTGTGGGGTTCTGTGGGGATGCTGCTTGAGTCAACAGAAGGGGAAGGAGGCCCGGCACAGTGGTAATCCTAGCACTCTGGGAGGCTAAAGTGGAGGATTGCCTGAGGCCAGGAGTTTGAGACCAGCCTGAGCAAGTGTGAGACCCTGTGTCTACTAAAAATAGAAAAATTAGCTGGTCGCAGTGGTGCATGCCTGTAGTCCCAGCTACTCAGAAGGCTGAGGCAGGAGGATTACTTGAACCCAGTAGTTTGAAGTTGTAGTGAGCTATCATGATGCCATTGCACTCTAGTCTGGGCTACAGAGACTATCTAAAAAAAAAAACAAAAGAGAGGGGGGGGAAGAAAGTATGGCAGCCCCGAAGCTGGGAGAGGCTATCAGTTTTAATTACTCACGACTATCACTCACCCCATCGAAGAAGGAAGGGGTGGAAGGGTTCTGACCCATAACCGAAGGGGCCTGGAGCTCAGACAGGGCTCACTCTGTCGGGATGAAGTAATCTTTCTGGCTTCACCCAAGTGACTTCTGGGCTTTGGCTTCAGTTGGACTGGGTTCAAATCTCACTGTGCTAGTTATAGGCTGTGTGATCCTGTTGCAGGATGAGAAGGGGGAGCCTTCTCCAAATGACTGACCCAGAGACCAGGTGAGGGAGAAGACGAGCGATTATTCACCAGTGAGGCTCAGAGGACAGGGTCCAAATTCTGAGCCTAGAACAAAGAGTGTAACAGTCCTTTATACATTTTTAGGAGGGATGAGGGGCACAGTTACAATGTTGTTATCTCTATTCCCAGTGGGGGCAGGGTCCTGAGCAGGCAGTGGTCAGGCATGCATATCAGCCTTGAGTTCCTATCTTTTTGGTGCCGGCCTGCTCTTTGTAAGTAAGTTACAGAAGTCATAAAGCAAGTTATCAGTTTTACAATCTAGATCCTTAGCAATTTTTACAACTTTACACCTTTTGTCCCTGGTACAGAGTTCCCACAGAATTTCTTCCTGTTTCACAGGGGCTGGGGACGCCTACCATGATCCCAGGAAAGCAGCCTAACTTCTCTGAGCCTTTGGTTCCTTATCCATTAAATGAGAATATCACTATGTATTTCACATGGCTGTTGAGAATTGAAAGCACTGTGTAACATTCTAGAGTGGGAGGATTTTGAGATAGTCTGAAAGAAATCCCAGCATGGATTGGCAATAAGACTAATACTGTGAGCATGAATCTTGCAGCAGACATGAGGTTGAATTTTGCCCTTTCCATAACTACCTGTGAGAGTCTGGGCATGTTATTTAACCTACATTAACCCCAGCCATTGAACACATTTATTGTGTACCAACTCTGAGGCAAGCAGCTTCTTGCTATGTAATGTGGAGATAATATTAGCACTACCTTCCTAGTGTTGATGTAAACTTGAAGTCAGATGCTCACAAGCAACTTTGATTGAGTGCCTGGTGTGCAGGAACTTCACTCAAATGTTAGGGTACCCCAACCCATCTGGAGGGACTGAGAGGTTGGGGTGCAGCGACTGGGAGCTAACTCAGTGATGCTGTGAGGAGGCAGTCCCTGAGCTCGGGGCTCTGCCTTTAGGGCAGGGCCACTATGACAGGTGTTCACCGTGGCACAGACAGAGGCTGGCTGGCTTCTGGCCAGATCGAGGTGTTTCCCTTTGCCTGGTAACGGCGAGGTGTGGCTGAGGCAGGGCATGGAGGGGAACGGAGCAACTGAAAAGTGGTGGTGGAGGAGCCTCGCTCAGGATCCCTCTGGCTCCTCCAAATGCTGGGGACCAGCTCCCCCAGGCTGAAGGAGACAAGTGAGTGGGGAGTTACTGGGAAGAGCATCACAGGAGCTGAGGGCTTGAAAAGGCCTTGGGTCCTTACTCGTGCTGGGAGCCGGGGGTTCAGCCCAGCCTGGGGACAAGAGGTGAGGTGGGGAGCGAAAACACTTGATGTAGGGAGTTCGCCACAGCTATGATTCAGAGCTCTGGGTTACCAGGCCCCAGGGACCGATAGGGGTAAGAACAAAGTCTGTAACCACACACCCTCCACCACAGGTCCGGACCAGGATGAGGCCCCAGTGAAAATGGCCATCGCCTGAGGTTCGGACCATGTACTCATACAGCTGCCTGCCGCCCGAGGAGGGCGTCTGGCCGCCGGCGCTGCCCCTCACCTGCGCCTACCTGCCCGCCTCTCTGCTGCTGCCCCCCATCCAGGCCCACAATTTCTGCAGCCGACCCTGGAGCCTGAGTGCGGGCGAGTGGGCGGCCCCGCGGGAATACCACTGCTTCCACGGCCCGGGCGCGCCCCTGGCTGCCGCGCCGCCCTGGTGGGCCTTCCCGCCCGTCTACGGCGCGGCCCTGCGCCCGCCCTTCCCCGCCGCCGGCGTCCCGGGGCCGTCACTGCAGGCGCCCGCGGCGGCGGGGGCAGCGGCGGCCGAGAG
>NW_012153396.1:3752692-3757362 GCF_000956105.1 Propithecus coquereli | reverse complement strand
ACCCAGCCTACTTGGAAGTTAAGATGAAAGTCACTTCTGTTTTCCCAATTCTTGCTAAGTCTTTAATTTTTAATAGGTTGAGGTTTGCAATCTTACAGGAGTTTGCTGGAGAGTGGCCACATGTCCAATTTTAACTGCTCTAGCCAGATCACCAGCTCTGATGCCCAGCTGTAGAAA
The DNA here is from genome assembly GCF_000956105.1 of Propithecus coquereli. NCBI lineage: Eukaryota > Metazoa > Chordata > Mammalia > Primates > Indriidae > Propithecus > Propithecus coquereli. The sequence continues at coordinate 3,757,185 of NW_012153396.1, read as the reverse complement.
TTTGGTCCCTTGTGGAATTGCTTACTGAACTTTTGTTTGGTTACCTGGGTATACAAGTGTGTTATTGAAGCTGTAGACCACCTGGTTGGATACTGCTGTATTTATGAGTTTTATGGCGTTCTCTCAAACCTCAGCACTTTGAAGAGGTGTTTCCTCTGATCAGTGGTTTGCTCTTATCTTTTAAGCACCAAGGATCTCATAACTGATCATGTTTTTCTTTTTCCCTGGTTTCCAGGGAGCTCAGAGCCAAATTTGCTTAGTATCTTTTGTATAAAGGCTGGATCCTGAAATCTGTTACCCCTAGTTTCATCTTATTTTCCTTTCCCTTTTTTAAAAATGTTATAAAAACGCAAGAAGGTGGCATAGTGCAATGGGTCTGCTATGTGACCTTGTGTGAATTAGTTAATGTCCCTGAACCAATGTCCTCATTTCAAATGGGGATGATGATACTAGAACCTATCTCATAAGGCTATTGAGAAGATCCTATGAAATCTTGGTGTTTCCACAGTACACAGTGTCTACCACAGTGCCTGGCATATATTAAGTGCACATATGTTAGTGTTTATTTTAAAAAATAGTTTGCAATACAGAAATACATGATGTAGGAAGCTGACATCTTTTCTGATTTCCCTCACACCCTAATGATCACTGGGGTCCAATCTATTATGTTTCTATTTTTTTCTATGCACATAGTGTTAATTACATAAAAGGAATTTCACTGTTTTGCCTATCACATTTTACACTAAGTATATCTTGGACATCATTCCACGTCAGTGCATATAAAACAAACTCATTCTTTAACCGCACTCAGTATTCTGAAGCTATTGGATTATTTCCAGTTTGTGGATATTAAAAAAGTACAACAAATTTCTCCAGTGCCTATTATTTGCCAGGAACTGTTCTGGGCCCTGGGAATACAGTAGCGAATGAGACAGCCATGGTGGTCCCTGCCCTCATGGAACTTATATTTTAGTGGGGAGAAATGGGGATGGGGCCACAGGCAAATAGATAAAGGGAAGTTGTTATACTATAGCAGGAATAAGAGGGTGAGATAGAAAGTGGGAGTTAGGTAGCAGAACTTAATTTAGAATAAGGTAATCAGAGAAAGCTTTTCTGAGGAGGTGACATTTTAAGCTAAGATCTAAAGAATGCAAAGATTGCCTTGTATCAAAACAATAAAACAGAAAAAAAAAAGAATGCAAAGAAGGTAACAGGCAAACAGAAGGGCGAGGGGGAAGCCAGGCAGAAGGCCTGGTGGGTACAAAAGCCCTAAGGAGTGAAGGTTATCTTCACTCACTCATCAGGCATCTGAGAGCCCACGATATGCTGGTCAGATTCTAGGTACTGGAGCTATAGCAGAAAACCAAACAAGTCCTTGCCCTCATAGAGCTTGCATTATAGGTGTAACGTAGAGGAGGAGAGACTGACAAGCAAATAGGTAAGTATATGACATAATATCAAATAGTGAAAAATGATGGGTACAGTTTTAAATGGAATAGAGAAGGCTTCTCTGAAGAGGTGACTCTTGAGTGGAGACCTAATAAAGACCTTTGCAAGTCATTTGAAGGAGACTTGCAGGGGGAGAAAGGCAGATACAACCACCCTATGGCTGAGTGTCCTTGTCCTGTGAGCAAGGAGGAAAGCATATGATTACATATATGAAGATTATAACAGCATATTTTTACTGTAACTTTTCTATGTTTAGATGCACAAATATTTATCATTGGGTTAAAATTGCCTACAGTATTCAGTACAGCCACATGCTGTACAGGTTTGTAGCCTAGGAGCAACAGACTATACCACACAGCCTAGGTGTGTCATAGGCTATACCATCTAGGTCTGTGTAAGCACGCTCTGTGATGTTCACAGATGGCCAAATCGCCTAATGATGCATTTCTCGGAATGTATCTCAATTGTTAAGTGACACATGACCACAATAAAGGCAAAAGAAGAGATGGCTTGGTTTTATTTGGAAGTAGTGAGTGTGGTGAGAAAATAAATGTCCTTGAATATGCATCTTTGTTCACATATACAAGTGTTAAATTGTAGAATCTAAAGTCTTAGAATTAGAAATTGAATCACTGGAAAATGACACCCTAGCAGCACCAAGCACAACAAATAGGACTTCAGTTCTAAGTTCCATTCGCAACTAAGAGCCACCAGACCCCTTGGAAAAATGGCTGATCCCAGGGCCAAGACAGGGAAGGTACAAGATGAGCCTACAACAACTTGTTCCAGAAAATAAAGGACTGCTCAAAAATGTCAAAAGGACAAAGGAGCCAGCTTGAAGAGACTTCCACTGGCCAAACTGGGGACAATTTAAGCATGAAAATAAATTATGACAGTAACATATTGAATAAACCCATAACCCATTGAATAAGCCCATAACTCACTGAATAAAAATAAAAATCCATAAGTCCATACTAATATTAATAAAATAAATAACTATGAAGGGAAAGCTCTTCCTTACAGGAGAAGGAATAAGGAAATTAGAAAATCAACTGGGTGAGGTGGCTCGCACCTGTAATCCTAGCACTTTGGGAGGTGAAGGAGGGAGGAACCCTTGAGGCCAGGAGTTTGGGACTAGCCTGAGCAACACATTGAGACTCTCCTCTCTACAAAAAATGGAAACATTAGCTGGGTGTGGTATTGTGTGGGAGGCTGAGGTGCAGGAGTTTGATGTTCCAGTGAGCTATCATTATGCCACTGCACCCTAGCCCGGGCAACAGAGTGAGACCTTGTCAAAAAAAAGAAAGAAAGAAAGATCACCATTCCCAGCCATCGTAATCATAACTGATTCAGGCGAGAGTCATTCCTGGATACTAAAATGAATGAGTAAAATTTGATGAGAAACAGGATATTTATATAGTTTAGTTTCAAAATATATTCCAATAAGATACTCATCAATTATAATACAAAGTGAAAAATAGTAACCTAGTAGTGCAGTAGGGAAAACTGGCGTGTACCACTTTAACTAAGTTATCAAAGTTGTTGGGTCTCCCAGTGTCTGTCCCTCCTTTCTTTCTGTGTTCTGATGGAAAACAGTGCTTTGATCGCTCTGTGACCCAGGGTGTCTTCCCAGCAGGGTTGAACCCAAACCTGGGCCTCGAACATTCCCAGGCACTGATAAAAGTATCTAGGTTGTTGCCCAAAACACCGAAAGAAACTGGCCCTGGCCCTGAGCCAAATGCCTTAAACCTTCATATAAATTCCATGCCCTGACCCTTCGCTGTGGACATACGAAGGTAGAACATTTCTTTCGCTGTCCATCATGAGGATATGCTGCAGCATTCTGTAAGTGCCCCTAATAAATGCTTTGGACTGATCACCCTGGCGTTTAGTGCTGCTTTCTTTGGAATCCCAGCTGGCCTCATCTTTAAAAGGGTTGGGGGACCCCCTTGTGGGAACTCCCCTGACACTGCTTTTGGGGTGATTCCAGCTGGGGGTTCAGAATTACAAAACAAAAGTTAACATTATCACTAGAGGGGTAGTTAGAACCCGTCTCTAAATAAATAACATCAGTGACATAGATACATAGTACATTTATTTTTTAAACCTCATTTTTTATATAGTTCTCACATTAGATGATATCTATTTACTTTCTTCTGTTGCACAGGCTGGCCTCCAACTCCTGGGCTCAAAAAGCAATCCTTCTGCCTCAGCCTCCCAAGTAGGTGGGACTATAGGAGTGAGTACCCAGCCTTGATTTTGTTTTTTAATCTTGGAGTATTGTCTGCATGCTGGTAAGCCTTCTCAAATCCTTTTTTGAAACATTGCAGGTTTCAAATAAATGATGAGTCCCACACTAATATAAAATGTGTTCTGCATTCCCTTCCTCTCTGTCCTCCTGGGTCCAGACCCTTGAAGTCTCTCAACTTACCCTATCTCTGAGGATCTACATCGCTCATAGACATTCCTCCCTGTGGCATGCCCTGGAAATGCCATAGGCTGCACACAAATTTACCCCTATCCCCCCACCCCAGTGAAGGAGGAGGGCCCCTGATTGCAGGTTTCTTGAAGGAGCCGCTGCCACTCAGCTGCCACTCAGCTCAGCCCAGCATCCTACCTCACTCAGGCCCTGTGAATGTGAGCCCTGCAGGGAGTGTAGATGTGTCCTTGTTTGATCTTTTCTTTGAACTTAACCCTTAGAAGCTCAGAACTCATAAAACATCTGGGCTGCCAGGGATCTTGTTGTTCATCTGATCCAACCCCCTCAATTTTCATTATGCTGGGAAAGCAGAGCCTTTGAGAGGGAGTGCGTCACCCAAGGTCACACAGTATGTGAGAATCCAGAGCTGATGGTGGCTCCCAGCAGGGTCTGGGGCCACCAAGCCCTGAGCTGATGGCCTCTTGCCCCTGGCCTTGACCCAGCCTTACCTGTTACCCAGCCCTGGCATCTGGTCTGGAGCCCTGACTGACCAGTTTCAAGCCCCACTCCAACCCCCGCAGACCTTACCTGTAGATAGCTCACACTCTACTTGAGGAAACACAAT
>NW_012153396.1:3749076-3752387 GCF_000956105.1 Propithecus coquereli | reverse complement strand
TTTTTAGTAGAGACGGGATCTTGCTCTTGCTCAGGCTAGTCTCGAACTCCTGACTTCAAGTGATCCTCCCACCTTGCCCTCCCAGAGTGCTAGGATTACAGGCACGAGCCACCACACCCAGCCTGGATATAATTATATTGCGTGGATGTAATTATCACTCCCATTTACAGATGAGAACGTTGAGGCCCACGGGTTAACAACTTACCCAAGGTCACACACTGAGAACATACCTGAGAAATTCCACTGTAGTCTTAACCTCCAGGTCAAACTGCCTCTTCACACAGGAGACAAACTCAATAAAATGCAAGAAACATTTATTGAACAGCTACTATGTGCGGGACACTGGATTAAACACTTCGGGGCTTGTGAATCCAGCCCCTCTGGAGAGGAGCAAGGAGGATTTGTGCGAGATCACACATACTGTTGGGGAGTTGAGAGAGACTCTCAGAAAAGGCATCTGAGAGGGGCTTTGAAGAACATGTAGGATTCCAACAGACAGTGACGGTAAAGAAGTGTCCCCAGAAGAAACGAGGAGGCACTGGCAGGAGTGAAAGCATAAAGGTGGGGCAGGGGTAGTAGGTTATGACCAGGGGGCAACAGAAGATTAGTTTGAAAGCCAAGTGGAGGCCACACTGTGAAAGACTTTAATAGCAGGGTAAGGAGATTTGGGAAGCCATTGAAGTCTTTGAGCAGAGAAGTAGAACCAGTTAAAGTTATTAAAAGATCTGGCCAGTGTGGGGGGGAGGGTGGGGGTCCCGCAGGAGCGCCTGGCGGGTATGTTGGAGACTGAGCCATCAGCTCCCCCATGTCCTCTGCTGCGTTGATAGCGTGGCACAGCCAGGCACCAGAACTGAGTCCCTAGGGCATTTGCTAGAGCTCACAGCCTATGGAATTCAGTTCTCAGAGCCAGGTGGCCAAAGTCTTCTCAGCCTGGTCACTGCCTCCCACGAGACGAGACGCTGCCCTCCCGTGCTCTCTTCTGTGAATTTCCTCCCACTCCCGTGATGAGGCCCGGGATTGGTCAGATGAGGAACCTGGGATCTCAAGATCTGTCCCATCCCAGGCAGGGTCAGAGCTTGGAGCTGAAAATGGGGGTCCATAGCTAAGGAAAGGGACAAGAGTTCCCTAAATTTCAACGGGAATTGGAGTCAGGTGTAAGGGGAGGGGGCTCAAGGCCATGGCAGGAATTTTGCCCCCTAGACCCTGGGTACTGCATAGTCAGTCCTGTCACCTACTGCCCAGATGTGTTCCTGCTGGGGCCAGATGTGGGGCTGGAGGGGCGAGGGGCTGGGGAAAGAGCCAAAATAGGTCCCCTGACTGAGAAGGGCATCTCTCTGAGAACATACCTGAGGGTGTTCCTGAGCCAAACGGGATCCATGAGGTATGGATCCCCAAGGTAGGGGCCCAGGAGTCCTAGATCTCCCCAAATCCTCCTTTTTTTTGGTACAGACTGGGTCTCACTTTTGCTCAGGCTGGTCTCGAACTCCTGAGCTCAAGGGATCCTCCTGCCTCAGCCTCCCAGAGTACTAGGATCACAGGCGTGAGCCACCATGCTGGGCCCATTCTCTCCATTTGAGTAAAGGTCTGAAGTATCTGGGATAGAGGAGTGGAGGAGAAAGATTTCCTCAAACACATTTTCATTTTCTGGAGAGTGAAATTGAGGGCTGGGTGCTACTCTACTCACGTGGCAGAGCTGCAGCCTATCCCTGGGGAAGGAAAGCCAAGTGGGCTCAGGAACCGCCCTCCCCACACCCCTGCTGGAATCCAGACAGGGGGCCAGCACTTACCCTGGAAGCCTCCTCTCCTCACTCCTGGGGCTGGATCTGCAATGATGCTCTCAAATGGTGCTCCTTAAATAGGGCTGCCACCCCCGCCCCAGCCGCCTCCCACCCCCACCCAGGCTGGCTCTTCTGAGAAAGGAGGAAGGTGTGGGAGGGCCAGGCACACTGCCCGGAGATCCCTTTCTGACCTCAAGCCAGAGCAGGGACCCCTGCCCCCTGCCACTCTTTGAAGTGTTCCCTTCCTCACCTGGTCGCTGACTGGGTCCTCCCACCCCTTAAGACCAGCCCGCTGGGTTCTTTCTCTGCTCTTAATGCCTGGAAAATCTGCCCTTTATGCCAAATTCAAGCCAATTCCTCATTTTGAGGCAGGATGGTGGGGAATGTGCTAGGGGAAGCTTCAGCATAGGCTTCTAGCTTTTCCCCTCCGCTGAGGAGACTCAGGCACCCAAACACCAGCTGCAAAATCCATTTGAGGGAAGGGGGGAGAGGAGGCATCACTCAACTCCCTATCTCCCATGTGGCTTCAAGCAGCACCCAAAGGGCGGGTGGAGTCTGTTTCCATCCTGGACAGGGAGAGACGGAAACCCGAGGGGATGGAAAATCAGGGGCTTACGTCTGACCAGCTGTGGAATCCCGAGCAGGGCGGGGGTTCCCTGGGGCCCCTACCTTACAATCTGTGGGTATTTTGTGTCTGTGGTGGTCCCTTTCCTCAGCTCCCCTTCTGTCCTCGGGCCTCCCCCAACCTGACCCCTGCTTCACAGAGCTGGGACTCCCCAGAGTTTGAGTTGGGATTGGAGGGGCTCCCCTGAAAGCTCAGGAAGTTCTTTCTGATATCTAGCTACATCCAGCTGCCATCCAGGAACCAGGGAATGGAGGAAGGGGAAGGCACAGCATCAGGGATGGCTGCAGGGGTCTTGGGAGAGAACTAGGGGGCAGCTCTACTGAGGAAACCCAAAAGTTCCGGGAATGGGGGTGGTGAGAGGAGAAGAGTCATCAGTATTGTGCAATGGACAGAGGGGAGGAGGAAGGGGGACGGAGGGAGGAAGGGATGGCCTGGGGTTGATGTAGCTGCCCATTACCCCTTCCCAGGAGCCTGCCTGGCCGGAGTTCAAAGTGGCTGTCACCCCACCCCTCATTAACCTTAGCAGCGCCAGGCTGGAGCAGCAGTGTTTTTATGGGAGAAGCGATGCCAAAAATGCCCCTCCCTTCTCTCGGTCTCCTGCCCCTGCCCCGGCCCCAGCCCCAGCAGCTACCCTCTCGCTCTGTCTGAGCCGAGGACCCTAGTGGGGAAGAGGCGCCCTGCGGTGAGGGACAGGTGGAAGAGGAAGCAGGAATCCCCTTTTTCTCAGTAGTATCTTGGCACTGCCTCAGTCCCTAGGGGAGAGGAGAGGATGGGACTTTCTCTCTTGGACTGTGAGCTCCTGAGGGCAGGGACAGCTTCTGAGTCCCCAGCACCCTACAAGGGGGCTAGCACTGAAAACCCTGCTGATTGGGGATAGACTAGTTTACCTTTTTTTTTCTTTTTTCTTC
>NW_012153396.1:3744972-3748396 GCF_000956105.1 Propithecus coquereli | reverse complement strand
TCGCGGTGTGCCCTTGTAGTCCCAGCTACTTGGGTGGCTGCGGTGGGAGGATCCCTGGAGCCTAGGAGTTTGCGGCTGCAGTGAGCTATGATAGTGCCACTGCTCTCTGGCCTGGGCAACAGAGGGAGACTCTGTCTCAAAAAAAAGAGGAAGCAGAGGCCTCGTTGGGCCCCGGAGTTCAGCTGTCCCGTCTTGGACAAGGAGGCCCCCGAACATGGGCAGAAAGGCACTGGGAGTAGGCATGGTTTGCAGGCTGTCCAGGATCTGGGCTCAATCCTCACCTCAGTGCCTGCTATCTCCCATCCTCCAAATACCAGGCTCCACCTTCTGCAGACTCAGACACTGTAACCCACCCTAATGTTGAGGAGAAACATCGCTGTCAAGGGGATGCAAAGGGGAGAGAGAGTGGGGAAGTCAGCACCTAAGGGGTGACTGGGTAACAGGGCTTGAACCTGGACTGACTACTATGGGGGAGAGACACTGGGATTTGGGGGAAGAACACCAGGGTTGAGAGTAGGGGCCACCAGATCCAACCAGGGAGCCACGGGGACTGTGGAAGGGTGAGAGAGACACGGAGGAGAGAGGGAGAAAGCCATAGGATTTGAGGGTGGTGATCCTGGGGGCTAGGAAATAGGCGGATGGGAAGACACTAAGTGAGGTCAAAAGGTCCTGTGGCTCTGACAGATGAGGAGGAACAAGGTGAGGCTACAGTCCCAACCACTGCGACTCCACCCTTCGTGACTCCACCCACTGGCGGGACCTCCACGCCTAACTCCTCCTACCCGCAACAAAAATGGCCGCCGCGGGAGCCCATCCGAAGCCCCGGGACATTTGAGAATGAGGGTAGAAGCCCCGCCCCGTTGTGGGCAATTTGACCGTCTCAAAAATGGCCACTGCGGCGCCTCTGGAAGGGAACCGCTCTGGGCCCCGCCTTTGATCTCGTTGGTGGGGCTGGGGGATGAGAGCTGCACCGCGCGGGACAAGTCGCCGGCGGCGCCCGACGGAGCAGGTGATTTCCCCTCCAGCCCCCGGCCCAGGGCTAGGAGAGTCGCGGAGAGCATTGACCTAGGGTACCCGTCCTGTGTGTTCCCCATGGAACCCCGCCCCTGGGTCCCGCCGGACCCCCATCTCTGATTCTCGCCGTGGCCTGTATCAAGGCACATACAGTTTGCTCAGGCCTGTCTGGTCATGTGCCCCCCAAGGCCTCAGCCTCATCCCCGTGCCCTCGGGCGCACTATTCTGGACTCTTACGGGTGTCCCGCTAGCGGGTTTAGGGAGCTCCAGCTTCAGGAGTCGGCCATCATCGCGGTTCCACTTCCTGTGCTCCCCCTACTCCCGTTTGTGCTCCCTCCTGACTTTGGATGCCAGGATCCCTTGTTCCCCTCAATGTCCTTGGTGCCTATAAGGCCTGACTTGGAGATCAGGGGAAAATGATATCCTCTGGGGCGTGCATTATGGGTCTAGGGCCCCAGGAACAGGGCTTCATAGGGGCTGGGAGAAGCAGCGAATACTTTTGCTATACCCCTTGCTGGATGAGTTCCCTAGGACTCCTTTCACACTGGTTCCCAGGATTCCTCCTCCCACCTGGCCTGTCCTTCTTCCACTTTGAGCACGTCCCCACCCCAAGGGAGCAGCATGGCACTCCTTACCCCAGTTTCACTTAAATTTGTCTAGAGGGCCTCTATCAAGCATCTGGAGAGTCTAGGCTTGTGCCTGCCCTTGGGAAGCTCTCAGGCCAACTGGGAGCAGTGAGGATGGGGCAGTCAGGGTTGGCTGCAGAAAGGAAGTGAGTCCTGCAGAATGAAAAATTTGGAGAGGCAGAGAAAAAGATATTCCAATTTGGGAGAATGCTATGAGAAAGATTCTGAAGGAGGCAAGAGGGCCAGCAAAGCAGGAGAGGAGAATCAGAATGTAAGCTGGGGCCACACCATTTGTATCATAAGAGGCAGTGTACGTGTAGTGGTTAACAGTGAGGGTTCTGGAGCCAGACTAACTGGGCTCCATAACTTGCTACCATTAACTTGTTCCGTGACCTTGGGAAGTTACTTAGTTACTTGCCTCCATTTCCTTGTAGGTAAAATTGGGATAGTAATAGTATCTACATTTTAGGGCTATTGCGAGGATTAAGTAAGTTAGTACATGTAAAGTGCTTGTAACAATGCCTCGTAAGCAGAGTCAGTAAATGCGAGCATTACTGTCTTCAGAAGTGTTTAAGCAGGACTCACGACAGGATAACACTCACATTTCATAGGCACCGCCAACCAGTGATCCCTGACTTGGGGCCCCCAAGAAGTAATGGGGTTCTGTGGGCTATATTTGGAATTTGAAATGTCTCATGGAGATCATGTTCTTACCCTAGAGGAGGCTGGCTGCTCAGGCTGCAACTTAGGAAACCAGTTTGGTAGACCAAATCTTCCCCAACTCCGGGACTGTGGGGGAAGAATTTTTAGGAGGAGCCCCTAAGCAGGAAGGACATGTAGAGGAAGGCTAGGGGATGGGAAAGGGCAAGCTTAGAATGCTGGGTGAAGTTTGGGCATCCCAAGAACCGGAGAAGGGAGGATATTTTCTCGAGAGGCAGGCTAGAGCAAAAGCTCAGGGGAGAAAGACTTTTTATTTGGGGATGACGGGAGTTTCCCAATAACAATTCCCTGGCCCCCAGACCTTGGTTTGAAACCCAATAGCATCAGACACATCCCTGAGAAGCTTCTTCCCTAGAAACCGGGCTTTCATGAAGCAGCCATGGGCCTTTGTCCTGGCAGAGGTTTCCCGGCAACTGACGGCAGCCAGGATTTAAGAGTGTTGTAACCCATGGTTGACGTAGGTCTCTGGAGGGGGCTCCCCTTTTGGGGGAGCTGCATGGTGGGAGCTGGTAGGCCTGGGCTTAGCTGTTCTGCTCCTCCCCAGCGCCCACGATAGGGTTCTGGAGCAGGAGGCATGCATCCACGTAGTAGGCTGGGGCTTCTCAGTCCTGCCTTCCAAAGCGATCCCTATACTGTCATAGCAACTCTATGTTACCACTCAGAGAACCAGGCAATTGTGATCATAGATGGTTCCCCTGTCCTAACCCACTTGGAAGTCTTGATATCCCTTGTCCCGCAGACTAGCCCCTAGAGTTGATACTGAACTAGGTGACCTGAATTTAAATCTGCCTACCACAGTCAAGCCAGGTGACTCAGGGCAAGTCATTAAAGGCAGTGAGCATCAGTTCCTTCATCTAAGTGGGAGTAATTATTTATTCAGGGCCTACTTCATGAGAGACATTGAAGATACATTGGTGAGTAAGCCAGGTATGTAGTCCCTGCCTTCATGAAACAAGTGGAAGAAACAGTAACACATTGACTGCCACATTAGAAAAAAAATTTTTTCCTTAGGGCCATGGTGTTTTATTATGAAAGTAGAATAAAAACTTCAAAAACAAAATGAT
>NW_012153396.1:3697657-3744104 GCF_000956105.1 Propithecus coquereli | reverse complement strand
AAAAAAAAAAAAAAAAAAGCCATGAAAAGATTCTGGATTTATCCAAACGGTAGTGAGAAGGCACTGCTAGACTTTAAGCAGAAGACATGATTTTGTAAAGATCAGTCAGCTATGATGTGGAGAATAGGTTGTCAGGAGAAGGGTTAGGAAGCTCCTGCAGGCAGGAGATGGAGCAGAGCGGGAGGAGACGTGGAGAGGAGGAGATGTGGGGAGAGTGGTCAGAGCTTGGCGACCGACTGGAGAGGGAAAGCAAGAGGTGGGTGGTGTCAAGGATAGGACTTGGGGCAGGAACAGCCAGGTGCCTGGACATGCATTTACTGAGGATGGCCTTGGAGGAGTAAAAAACTTGAGAGAATGTCAGTGTGGGACATGTTAAGCGTGAGATGCCTGGAAGACGTCCACATGGCTGTGTCAGGGAGGTAGATGTCCCAGGTTTGTAGCTCAGAGGAGGAGACTGGACTAGAGGATTGAAAATTTGGGACTTGGTGACGTAGAGCTGATACATAAAAATGTGGGCCAGATGAGGTCTTCAGGGAGGCGTGAGACAGCGGGCACGCAGTGAGGAGAGAGGAGCAGCAGCTTTAAGCCTGAGGAATTCCCGAGACTAGAGGGCAGCAGAGGGGAAGGGGACAGAGAAGGAGCCTGGGAAGAAATGGCCAGAGAGGTAGAAGGATACCAGGAGTGTCTGATGTCTCAGAAACCAAAGTTGGTGCTGTTGAAAGGGCAAATAAGGTGAAAGCATGAGAAATTGCCCTTTTTTTGTAGATCACAAAACCAGACAAAATTGCCGAGCTCATATAGTTCAACCTAATTACACCGAAACCTGAAAAGTAACTGATGACCTCAGGCTAAGAAATTCTCGTAGAGATGTTGGAGCAGAAGCCAGGCTGGAGATGAGAAGAAGTGGATAGAATGGAGAATAACGAGGGAATAGAATTGACAGGACTTGGTGATTGGGTGCCGCAGGTGGGGGTGAAAAAGGGCAAAATCAAGGGTAATCCCCAAGTTTCAGGTTTGGCAGCTGAGTGAGTGGTATCAGCTGATGACACTCATCCAGGCCACTGCAGGAGGTAGGGGAGGGTGTGAACAGACCAGAACATATGAGTTTGGGGTGGGCGGAATTTGAGGTGCCTCAGAGCCTTCTGAGTGGGATGATGAGCTGACATTTGGACCTGTGGGTCAGGAAACATTCATTACCACCCTCGTGTTCCTAACTTCCAGGCACAGACTTGTGAGAATCAAAATCATGTAGGTGGGGATGAAATATGTCAACAACTATTTATCAAGCACCTAAGTGCAGGCATTTTTCTAGGTTCTAGGGCTACACCAATGAGTAAGACAAAGTGTCCCCCTCGCCCCACATTCTATGGAGGCGGACTGACAATAGGCAAATAAACTCAAAATAATGTTAAACTGAGAAGTGCTGTGTAGCAGGGTAAGGGATTCAGGAGTATGGGGAACACTTATTTTTAGTAGGTTAGTCTGGGAAGGTCTCTCTGAGGAGGTAACATTTGAGCAGAGGCCTGGAGGAAGTGTGAGGATGAGCCAAGTGCGTGTCTGGGAGACAGGCAGGAAGCAGCTCAGCAGGCTTGAGGAACAGCAAGGAGGTCTGTGCGGCAGGAGTGGGGAGTTTGGAGAGGTGGGAGAGGGATCTTGTGGGGCTCCGGAGGCCCTGGGAAGGAGGATGCAAAATCCTCTGTTGATAGCCCCAGGCTGCTGCAGGGGCAGGGATTAGACAGGAGAGACTTCCATGAAAGACTTCCCCTTCCATCTGGGCCCCAGAGCCAGAAAAGCCCCTTTGTGCAGAAGGTGGGTGGCATGTTCTGGGTGGGGGAAGTGCTGTGCTTGGTCCCAAGGTCTGCTCCTTGAGAGGCTGGACAATGGGGCCCCTTGTGATTAGACTTGGGGGCCAAGTGGCCCCGTCAATAATGGGATTCCTTAGCCAGGAGGCATGTGACCCCAAGACCTTGGCTTCTTGCCAGAGGGTCTAGGCCTGCTGCTGGGGAATGGGATGGGGGAGGGTGACAGGGAGAGGGAAGGGTGTGGGGGGGGCTTCCCTCTGAAGGCCTTCTCTGGGGACAGTGCCCTGCTGTGTATCAGGCTGCAGGAGGTGAGATATAGGTGGGGGAGGGGCTGTGGCTCTGCTTGGGGCAGTAGGGAGGGTGACATCTAGACACCTACAGATGGTTCCACTGGCAGGCCAGGAGGGAGGAGCCGCTGCCCCCAGGCCCAGTGGGTGGGGGCAGGCAGGAGAGGGCCTGGCAATCCTGTCTGTTTGTGTTCCTTCAGAAGAGGAGAAAGCATGGAGCTGGAAAGGATTGTCAGTGCAGCCCTCCTTGCCTTTGTCCAGACGCACCTCCCGGAGGCCGACCTCAGGTAGCAGCAGCTGCCCCAGAGGGATCACGCTAGGGCCAGGGCTGGCACTGCCAAGCAGTACTCTGGACCCTGGCTGGTGAAGAGACCAGGGAGCAAAGCACTCAGCCCTATTCCTGAGGTGGGGGAGGGCCGATTACCATTTGTTGAGGTGGCCTGACCTCTCATCCTGTCCCTGTCATCTTTGTTGGACAGATGTGAAACCATAGCTCTGAAGGAGGGTGGGATAGTCTCTGGCCTCAAGGACTGAGGTCTAGCTTAAGGACCTCATGAAGCTGGAGGGCTGGAGTCTCAGGCTAGGTGGGGTGCTGGAGGTATCCAGTGTCCTACCCAGGGCTTGTCCTGTCTCCTTCCTGCAGTGGCTTGGATGAGGTCATCTTCTCCTATGTGCTTGGGGTCCTGGAAGATCTGGGCCCCGCAGGCCCATCAGAGGAGAACTTCGACATGGAGGCCTTCACTGAGATGATGGAGGCCTATGTGCCTGGTTTCGCCCACATCCCCAGGTGGGACCTGGCAGGGGTCAGGAGGAGGAAGGAGTCTGGCTGCTTGTGGGGGGAGGGCAGAGTTGTCCTTTCACCACCCTCCTTGTCTTTTCAGGGGCACAATAGGGGACATGATGCAGAAGCTCTCAGGGCAGCTGAGTGATGCCAGGAACAAAGGTAAGTCTGGGGCTTTGGGCACTTGAGTAATACATAACTCCCCATGCCCCCCCTAAAGCCCTGGCCAACCAGATGCTCTGTCTCTGTAAGAGAACCTGCAACCACAGAGCTCCGGTGTGCAAAGCCAGGTGCCCATCTCCCCAGAGCCCCTGCAACGGCCTGAAAAGCTCAAAAGAGAGACCAGGTCTTCTGCTGATGCTGCTGGGGACACCCAAGATGAGGTACTGGTAGAGGAGGGCACAGATGAGGCACCGAGGGGGAGGGAGAGGAGGAAGTACTGCCTCTGATTAACATGGTGCCCACAGGCAGCCAGCGCTGAAGAGGAGCTGCTGCCAGGGGTAGATGTACTCCTGGAGGTCTTCCCTACCTGTTCCGTGGAACAGGCCCAGTGGGTGCTGGCCAAAGCTCGGGGTGACTTGGAGGAAGCTGTGCAGATGCTGGTAGAGGGGAAGGAAGAGGGGCCTCCAGCCTGGGATGGCCCCAACCAGGTATCTTCTCCCAGTCCCCTACCTGCCGTATGTAGCCTCAGCTACATTCCCCCTTAGTGTTAAGCCCCCACCCCTACCTATGCCTCCCTCTTTCCCCTGCTGGTGCCCTTGGGCCTACACCAGGCCTCCCCTCTCTGCAGGACCTGCCCAGGCGCCTCAGAGGCCCCCAAAAGGATGAGCTGAAGTCCTTCATCCTGCAGAAGTGAGTCTGGGCTGGGGTGGGCTGGGCCCTGGAGGGTCTTCCCAGGGTGACAGGAGCTTCACCCAGCCAGTTTTTGGCAGGTACATGATGGTGGATAGCGCAGAGGATCAGAAGGTTCACCGGCCCATGGCTCCCAAGGAGGTGAGAGGTGCTGGGGATGTGGAATGGGTGGGACTGGCTCCTGGCCCCTGCTCCTGCCACTCACTGCTTGATTGCCTGACAGGCCCCCAAGAAGCTGATCCGATACATCGACAACCAGGTAGTGAGCACCAAAGGGGAGCGATTCAAAGACGTCCGGAACCCTGAGGCTGAGGAGATGAAGGCGACATACATCAACCTCAAGCCAGCCAGAAAGTACCGCTTCCACTGAGGCACTGGGCGGACTCTGCTGGAGCCTTCTAGGCTCAGGTCCCAGAGGGATGCAGGAGCCCTACACCCCCACATAGGGGCCTCCCTAATTCCTGTCCCCCTTCTTTATCCCCCTTCTCTATTTCCTTGCACCACAGTGTTAACCTACTCTCGGGGCTGCCTCCATGGGCACAGTAAAGGTGGCCCAAGGAAGGTGTGAGTGCATTCTGGTCATTTCTACCTCAGGGCTGGGATACTATGCCTGTCTGACCTTCCCTCCCCAACCTCACATCCCCTAGTCTCCGACAGGGCAGCACCAGGCAAGAGGGGGTAAAAAGCTCTTTATTTGAAGCTCCAGGGTGGGGCAGGGCACTGGCCTCTCACCAGAGGTCCCCACAGTTCAGTTTCCCTACAGTTCAAGTGTCAGGCCCCAGCCACACAGTCCAGCTGTGCTCCCACCAGCAGGTGGGTCAGACCTGCAGGTTGACAAAAGGTGCAAAGCCCGCCATGTCCTGTAGCAGTACCAGGGCCTGGTGCAGCGGTGGCTCCACGTCGATGTCGACGCCGCGCTTTCGCAAGCGGCTCAGGCTGGGCTCGGCCACATGGTGGCAGTGCCTCACCCGCAGTGAGCGCAACGCGGGGCAGTACTCGGCCAATGTCCTGAGAGAGGAGTGGGGTGAGGATAGGGGCACGAGGCCACCACAGGCCACTGCACCTTTGGCAGGGGAAGGGGTGGGGCCCAAACCCACTCAACCTGGGACTGGCTCCAGGAAAGTCCTGGTCTCCCTCCAGCTTGGGGCATACTTTTTCCTCCCTACACAAGGGAGGAGGCCTGTCTTGGGGACATATACTCCATGCCTCCAGTTAGCTGGAGACTTCTGGTCTCTTTTAAAGGGGAAACCTAAGTGGGGCGCAGTTGCCCGCTCCTGTAATCCCATCTACTCTGGAGGCTGAGGTGGGAGGATTGCTTGAGCCCAGGAGCTTGAGATCAGCTTGGGCAACATAGACTACTCTCTACAAAAAATACATAAAAAATAAAAAGGGTACCTGCTCCTCAGCTCCACCTAGGATTGTACATTTTACCCCTTGTTGAAGAAAAGCCAGAAATCGACTTTCTATGTGAAATCTTCCAATGTGTAAGTGCTGGTTAAAAGTTTTTAAACTGTGGGCTCCCTGGCCTGGGCAATCCTAGAGGTATTTTCGGTTCAGGATTGGGGTGCTGTGGTTAGCAGGAAGACCCAGAACCCCCAGTCCAGCCCTTTGACAACTACAGCTCGCCTACCCCCAGAGGCTGAGTGATTGCCCTCCCTCCACCCCACCATCCCCCCCAGGCCCGGGCACCTGACGCCGTCGCTTCCAACGCGGAGGCAGCCGGTAAGGTCAAGGTGCTCGAGTTCCGGGCAGTTCCGTGCTAACTCTTGGACCGCGGCGTCCCCCACATTGGCGTTGACAGCCAGCGAGAGGCTGCGGAGGCCGGCGCCGCGTTTCTGCGCTAGGTACACGATGGCCTCGTCCTTAAGCTGGCGGCAGGCAGTGAGGTCCAGCTCCTCTAGGGCCCGGCAGCGGTCCACGAGGCCGCGCAGCGCCAGCCCATCCACCCAGTCACAGTGTGCGAGCGACAAGCGCTGCAGACGGGGGCAGCCCTCGGCCAGCGCCCCCAGCGCGCGGCGGCTCAGTTGCCCGCAGCCCGCCAGCGCCACACTCCGCAGCTGCGGATTCCGCGCCAGCACCGGCACCAGGTCCTCGTCTGACAGCCATTCGTGACACGGCGCCAGCAGCAGCACCTGCAGCCCCTCGGCGTCCCGCAGCAGCAGGGAAAAAGCGGCCCGCGGGATCTGCGGACCCACCTGAGGGCGCGGAAGCAGCTCAACTCAGCCTGTCCAGCAGGCGGGACGGGCGCTGCCTGTCCACCCCTGAAGAGTTCTTTCCTGGCAGCCACCTGCCCTCCCAGAAGAGACCGCATGTTCCCTTTAAGTCGCTACCCAGTGCTCGCCCTTTGGGAGTACTCCTTGCTGCGTGGATCGCTTCCCGGGCAGCCCCGGCGGCCCAAGGGAGTCCGGAAGTGTATACAGCTGGGCTGGGGGCTGGGCTGGAGGCGGGGCGGGGGCGGTACCATGAGGGGGCGGGGCTTCGGACCCCGGCTCACCTGAGCGGCGTCGAAGCGGCGCAGTCCGGCCAGGTGCAGCTGCACTAGCGCCCGAAAGGCCCTGCTAACGCTCTGCAGTCGGAGCAGTTGGCGCAGCGGGACCCGGTTCAGGACGTGTGGGAGCAGCACGTCTTCCCAGGGCAGGTCCAGGAGCCTGCGGGTAAAGGGGCGTTGGTGTCCTCAGGCCACTTACCTGCGAGTACGCCCCTCTTATGCTCCTGCGCATAGAGCAACCCCTAGGCCCTGCCCCGGCTCAGCTCCCCTCCCCCGGGTCCCTCTTCCCTCCCTCTGCCCCTCCAGTGCTCGGTACCTGACGGCTCCGGGCTCTTGCTCCCCTCCGGACGGCTCCATTGGTGGCTCCATCGGCTGTCTACTGCGCGTGCGCAGTAAGGTCGTCTCGCTTTGGCCTAGGAGCGGCCGCGGCCAAACCCGCCTCTTTGGCCTGTAGAGACAGACCGATTTAATCGAATGCCGTCTCACTGAGGATCCTATCTGAGAGCTTTCCGGATGGACCCCGAAACTGAGGCGAAACAGATCGGTGGTGTAACATTAGACCTCGACTTCTCTGCTACTGGGCTTGAGGCCCTAAGCTGGAGAATGCAGTAGACATCAGAGATTCGTTTCTGTCGTCGTCTTGGGCCAGTAGCCGCCTCTGAGTGAAGCAGTGATGGGAGGAGCAGGGAAGGCCAAACGCAGAAGGGGCGGAGCCAGAACTCCTAGGTTACGGGCCTCCCCTATGCCCTCTGGTAGCGTTTAGCGACTTTGAAAAATGAGGAGAGACTATCCAGGCTCTTACTGTCTGGCACGTAATAGGTGTGCAATAGGTAATTGTTCAAATAATGAATAAAAGACCAAAGCTAGAATTTTTATTACTTCATAAAGCAAACTTGCTCAAACCTCCCATTGCCGGTTAATTGTGAAGTACCGAGCTATCCACTGTTCACTCCGAACAGTGTAGGCCGGGTTTACCCCTGGGGAGAGACGTAGGGGGCGCTAAGAAGGACTATATATCCAACTGGATCCCTTTCCTTTCCTCCAGAGGTCCAGAATTCTGAGAAAAATAAGTGCTCAGCCCAGCCCACTACGGGTACTTCTTGACTGGCCTTGACTGGTTTAGTTGTAGGTTCTGGGGTGACGCCCACAGCTCTGGACTCAGCTTCTGGGCTGCCCTTTCACCGCATCCCCAGATCCTCGTTCCAGGGTCCGCTCTGTGGGAACCCCTGGAGTAGTGCCTTCCCCATAATCCACGGGATGGATGTGGGGGAATGTGAAGGACGCGAGGGCCACTGCCGTCGCTGAGGGTTGCGCGCTCCTTCCGTGCATCCGCTTCAGCTGGCTCTTCGTAACGAAAACTCCTTCTCATCCGTTATCCCATCAGGGCTTCGGGCGCCTCTGCAAGGTGGGCAGTTCTGTGCTATCACTCCATTTTACAGATAGGGAAACTGAGGCCCTGGAGAGGAAGCGCCTTGTCCAGAATTCAGGCGAGACACAGATAGAGAACGCAGACATCTGGTTTTCCCATAATCCCTTCCATGCTCCCCCACCCGCCAGCGCAGCTAGAAGGGTATCGGGAAGGACCAGAAGAAGGTCAAGTTAGGTGAGGGGCTTGCTTCCTCTTCTTCCTTAGCCTGCACGGGAGTGGGTAGCTGGGAGGATTGACCCCTGAAAAGATAGAGCCACGTGAGCGCGCACCACCTCCGGCTGCGCGCCTCCTCCCCCTCCCCTCTTTGTTCGCGCCTCTGCGCCTGCGCAGTGCGACAAATCTGGCGCTGTCCCCTTCAGCACCACGCGGAGCCCGCGCCACCCCTCCCCGCGGTGAGCCCCGCGCGCCCCCGCCTCGCACGTCCTTGCGCCCCCTGACCGCCCAAACAGACCCCTTCTTCCTTCCGAGGTCGCCACCTTCCCATCCTGGCCTTCCAAAGGAGAGTAGTTGCCATAGTAACTCGAGCGGCGCTTTCTTAAAATAGCCAGGACCCCTTCTACCCTGGTCAAGGGCACCAGGGTTGCCTGTCCCCCACTTCTTCCAGTCCCGGGGTCATCCCATCTAACCTCTTACCCCTAGGCGGGAGGGCCACCGGCTCAGGCAGTAAGGAAGTTCTTCCTGAAGTCTGGCTTAACATCCCTCCTGCTGCACCTAGCTAGGGTGGGTGGTCAGGGTCGGGTCTCCTGGGTCCAAGACTCAAAACCCCAAGGGGTTCAAGACTGCGTTCCCTATATCTCCCTTCCATAGTTGATGGTCTCCTGGATTTAAGAGGCGGGTCTGGTCTACACCCATACCGTGTGCTTGGCGCGTCCGCGTGCTCGTGGGGGCGGGAGCGCGTGTGGCATGTAACAGGTCATGTGGCAGCCTCCTAGGGACACGCGTGGAGTCTGGAGCGGGACACGCGTGTGCACCTGGGCCATACATGTGGCACAGGGGTCAGTGGGTGAGAAAGACGTAGACACGAGTGGGGTGGGGCACGTGAGGGTCTGGAGAATAGAACCAGGGGTTCCATGCGCCCTCCCCCTTGTCTGGGGCGGGTCTTAGGTTGGCGGGAGAGCTCAGCGGAGACCTAGTGACGAGGGAGGCTGGCAGCCTCCGGGGCTCAGGGCCCTGGGAGAGGGCGGGGGGTGGGGGGGATTAGCGTTGCCTGAGCAGCGCGCAGGGGGTAGGAGGAGGGATTGAGAGGCGGGCGGGCCTGGAGCAAGCAGGAGCCGCGCTGCCTTCACAGCTGAGCAGGGCCCAGCCTCTCCTCTGCCTCTCCTCGGTCTCAGCTCCAGGCGAGCAGCGGTGAGTACTGAGGTGGCTTTGAGTGGGGGCTGCACAGAGAACTGCGCTGGGCCCCCTTTGAGCTTCCGGAATCTGCCTGGCCGGGTTGCTGCTCCTGACCTCTGCCCCTACCCTGTGTTGCCACCAGAGGCCCCATTACCCCTTTATGGTCCCTCCTGGGCTGGACAAGATCTGTCATACTCCTGGGGAGTGAGGAGGAGGAGAAAGATGTGGTGCAGTCTTCCCCCGCCCTAGGAGACCCCAGGGACTGGAAGCGGGGGGAGGGTATGCATCCCTGCTTGAGTATGCGTGTAAATGTACATCTGTGTTTGTATGTGACTGTGATCAGTATGTCTCTGTGAGTGTCTGATACACCTGGATCTCTGTGTGTATTGGAGAATGAGAGCCTGTGTATATATTTGGGTATCTCTTTGTGTGTTCCTCTTTGATGATGGTGTGTGTGTAAAACAAGCATGTGCCTTTCTATTACACACATATTTGTTATGACTGTGAGAGTGCATGAGGGTGTGTCTTTGAGCAATATGTGTGTCTGCCTGTGTGTGCCGGAGGGTGTTGCCTGTGAATGTGTTTAACTGTGTACTGACATATTTGTCCTTATGTGTGTGTGTGTGTGTGTGCATGGGTGCATGTGTGTGTGTGCATGTGCCAGTCTGTACCTGTGTGGAGAACAAGAATGTCCCTTTGCCATTCAGCATATATGTACTGGGGATAGGGATCACTGCTCAGGCCTTTCTCCTCCCCTCCACCCTGTGCCTCTAAGCCCTTCGTCGTCCCTATATAACCCCCATTCTTCCTCCCTCTCCTTCCAGGAGACCTGGGTTCCCCTTTCCTGAGTGAGGGGGCTCCATAAGAGGGACTGTAGCGGACCCAGAGCTGTATGATGTGATGGTTGGCTGACAATCCTGATCCAGAGGGTGGGGTACCAGCTCCCCCACACCAGAAGTAGCTCCAAAGTGCCACAGTAACTCTGGGCTCACTCAACTTCTGGAATAGCTTCCTCTCTCCCCCAAGGGTGATCCTCAGGGCCCCCAGGCAGAAGGAGAGGATCCAGGGGCCCACTGGGTGTACAGTTCTTTTCTCCTCAGGTCTCCATGGAAGTAGCCCCCGGTTTGGGATCAGTGATCCCATATTCCCAGGGAGGGCTAGGTCCCTGGTGCTCAGATGCCCCAGCCAACTTTCCCTTCCCTGTCTCTGCTGTCCCACCCATCTAACTTCCTGGCAGTTCATCCTGCTCCCCTTCCTCTCTTACAGGCCTGTCTGAAGAGCATGCAGCCCCCTCACTCCCCGCCTGGCCTCGCCATCCCTGCCCCCCCAGCCTGACCCCCCGGCCCCAGCATGGCCCAGGGTGCCATGCGCTTCTGCTCGGAAGGCGACTGTGCCATTTCCCCACCACGATGCCCACGCCGCTGGCTTCCCGAAGGTCCGGTGCCCCAGAGCCCCCCAGCCAGCATGTATGGCAGCACAGGCTCTTTGCTACGACGAGTGGCAGGTCCAGGTCCCCGAGGCCGGGAACTGGGACGTGTGACAGCACCTTGTACACCTCTGCGTGGCCCCCCCTCACCCTGCATTGCTCCTTCACCCTGGGCACCCTCTTCACCCACTGGGCAGCCCCCACCAGGGGCCCAGAGCTCCGTGGTCATCTTCCGCTTTGTGGAGAAGGCCAGCGTGAGGCCACTGAATGGGCTACCTGCTCCCGGAGGCTTGAGTCGGAGCTGGGATCTGGGTGGGGTTTCTCCTCCTAGGCCCGCCCCAGCCCTTGGGCCTGTCTCCAATCGCAAGTTACGGCTGGAGGCATCCACGTCAGACCCACTCCCAGCCAGAGGAGGCTCAGCCCTTCCTTGCGGCCGGGACCCTTTACATGGGCCACCAGTTCCACCCCAGGTTGGGACAGATGGCCTTTATTCCTCTCTCCCCAATGGGCTGGGGGGGCCCCCTGAGCACCTGGCCACGCTATTCCGAGGACCTGCTGACACTGGATTACTGAACCAGGTATGCAACCTCCCTTGGGCTCCCTGGGACCCCAGTGACCCAGTGAAGGGGCAAGGCTTGGACCCCTGTCAGACTTGGGCCTGTCTGCTGTCCACTCCGAATCCTTTAATCTGTCCTAAATATGTCTCCTTCTTGCCCTCTGTGTTTGTCTAACCTGTGTCTCTACACCTCCATCTCTGTCACTGTGTGTTTTTGTTTCTGTGTTTCTGTCCCATATTCTTGTGTCCTTGTATGTCTGGCTTTTTCTCTGGGTGCCTGTGTCTCCCTCTTGGCTCAGGGAGACACCTGGTCCTCCCCCCGGGAAGTTTCCTCTCATGCCCAGAGAATTGCTCGAGCCAAATGGGAATTCTTCTATGGCTCCTTGGACCCCCCCAGCTCAGGTAAGGCCAGGACTGGGGCAAGGAGAACAGGGCAGGGCCGTCCCCAAGTCGGCTGAGGCTTGGGAGGGAGCCTGCCTTCAAACTTCCCCTGGTCCCTTCCTGGGCTCCTGAATCAGCCAGGCCGCCCTAGGCCTCAACCTTTCCATCTGTGTTATGAGGGCACCTGGAGGATAGGGCTGGGGGGCACCTGGAGGAGGCTGGGTAGTGTAGGGAGAGGAGGGAGGATGTCAGTGGTCATTCCATGCAGTGAAGAGGCAAGTCTCCTTCAGGCTCCTCCAAGCTGTTTGACAAGAACTTGGTTTGAAATGAGCTCCACTGGCACCAGGAACAAGCTAAGTTTGTAGCAGGAGGAGTGGTGGCAAGACAGTGAGAGGACTTCTGCCAATATGAGGCAGTGGGGAGGGTTCTGAGAACAGGGTCAGGACAGGGAGCTGACAAGGACAATGTCCTGACCTGGATGCTATGCATACTACAGGTGCTAAGCCCCCAGAGCGGGCTCCCCCATCTCCTCCTGGGGTGGGCTCAGGGCAGGGCTCTGGGGTGGCTGTGGGGCGAGCAGCCAAGTACTCCGAGACGGACCTGGACACGGTGCCCCTGAGGTGCTACCGCGAGACTGACATCGATGAGGTGCTGGCTGAGCGGGAGGAGGCTGACTCGGCCATCGAGAGCCAGCCCAGCTCTGAGGGCCTGCCTGGCACTGCCCGCCCACCTGCCCCCCGGCCCGGCCCAGGCCCTGGCCCTCGTTCCAGCCTGGGCAGTGGCAATGAAGATGAGGATGAGGCAGGCGGGGAAGAGGATGTGGACGATGAGGTGTTTGAGGCCTCAGAGGGGGCCCGGTGAGTAAGGGAGTGGGGGAGAAAGTGGCTTGCTCCTTCCCACTGGCCCAGAGGCCAAGCTGGGTCAAAGGGACTGGGATAGATGAGGACGGGGCCAGGAGCTGCAGGGCCAGGCTGTGGTGCTGCAGGGCAGAGTGGGGAGCAGGAGATTCTGCACAGAGGCCCTAGGCCTGGCGCAACACTGAGGATGTGGGGAGCTGGTATCAGCAAGAACACAGGGGGGTCGGGGCAGCCAGGAAAAGGAGGCAAGGAACTCTAGCAGGACAGGGGTCAGGTGCCAGGCCAGAGGCCAGGATCAAGCCTGGGGATCAGGGGTCAGCAGTCCAGATCCTGGGTCCTGGTGGGAGAGTGGGGCATGTGGGGCTTTCCTTTCCGTCTCACACCCCATTGCAGCTTGGAGCCTCATCTTCTCCTAAGATGTTGCCAGAAATAGAAATGGGATGGCAGGAGGGAAGCGGATCAGGGAAAAGGAGGAGAAAGGGAGATTAGCAGGGAGGCAGGGGGGAGGGAGAGAGAGGATGGGGTGCTGGGGACTGGTAGGGCTGGGATGCCCCAGGGGCACTGAATATCTTGGATCCTATACCAAGAGGGTCTTTTTTGTTAGGGGCTTAGGAGCCTGTGAAAAGGGGAAGATAATCCCCTTAACAGAGTCAGCTGTGTTCAATGAAATCCTGCCTGAGATCTGTCCTCTGGGCCCCTGATCAAAGATTTCCCCTGCCCCTGCAGGCCAGGGAGCCGGCTGCCTCACACCGGGCCTCTCAAATCTCCTGTGCCCTTTCTACCTGGGACCAGCCCCTCGGCCGACGGGCCTGACTCTTTCAGTTGTGTGTTCGAAGCCATCCTGGAGTCACACCGGGCCAAGGGCACCTCCTACACCAGCCTCGCCTCGCTGGAGGCCCTGGCCTCACCTGGCCCAACCCAGAGCCCCTTCTTCACCTTTGAGCTGCCTCCCCAACCCCCGACCCTGCGGCCTGACCCACCTGCGCCTGCCCCGCTTGCCCCTCTGGAACTGGACTCTGGTACCAGCTCCGCTGCTGATGGTCCTTGGACACAGAGAGGGGAGGAGGAAGAGGCAGAGGCCAGAGCCAAACTGGCCCCAGAGAGGGAGCCCCCTAGTCCCTGCCATTCAGATGACAGCCTTGGGCTGGGGGCGGCACCCCTTGGCAGGTGAGTAGTTACTTTGGTCCCTCAGATCTGAGGCCCCTGGAGCCCCATCACTGTCCCAGAACTGATTTAAGGGACAGATCCTGACTGTGAGGATGTAGTTAATATTCCTGACCCCTGACTAGGGGTGGTTATGGGGTACAGATGCCTGTTTTCCCATTTGGATGATAGCGCCTCTGGTCTCAAATCCAGTGACTTGAGAAACCATGAGTCAGGACTGAAGGATCCCCAGAGAACATCCTCCTTTCTCCCTGGAGCGCCCTTTCCTCTCCAGGCAGTCTCTAACCTGCTTAGAATTCCCATGATCTTACCCCACCCAGCCTGGAGGCTTCACCAAAGATGGAGCCACCAGCCTCTCCCACTGCCTCCCTCCCATGTTGCCCCCTGCCCAATCAGGCATCTCTCACCCTGCTCCAGGAAGTCCTTTCACAGTCTAACCTTTCTGCTCTCCACTCTGCCAGCTACCCTCTCAGTCATGGAAGCCATGGCAACAGGAGGGGGTGGCCAGGGAGACAGCGTTGCCTAGCAACCAGGAGTTTCCGGCCTCTTGTCTCTGGGGTGACAGGTGGCTTTGCCAGTAGAGCAGCTGGGGTGGGAAGGGAAGAGGAGGAGAGAAAGAGGATGAGGGGTGCACCCTGACCCCCAGTCTCCCTAACCCCAGAGGCTGTTTCTTTGGGGAGCACCAAGGAGAGACTCCTTTCCCTAAACAGTGGGAGGAAGAAAGACTTAGGAGCAGGAGGGTGTCCCTGCTGCCCTCAAATCTTTGCCTGACCCTCCACTGCTCCTCCCTGCAACCCATCTATTCCGCCTTTGTCCATAGTCTCAGAGACAGAGGACTATGAGTAGGGCCAGTGTAGGGATGGTGGTCTATATCTAATAGCAAACTTAGGCCTCTGGAAACTTAGGGGAAGCAGCCAGAACTCCCACAGCAACAAGATGGATGTGGGTTAGATTTGAGGCAGGACTTCTATGGACAGGTGGTAATGATAGAATAGACTGATGGACACAACGTGTACAGTCTCCTTCCTTGAAGAAAAGAAAAATGCCCTCCCCATGTCCCTCTCTCCCTTTCCCCATCTTCTGGACCTGGAGGCAGAGGGAGGGACTAGATGGCCTCTGAGGGCCCTGCCCCACCCCTGACCTGGTGGTGTTCTACCCTGGCAGCGAACTACCCCTGAGCCAGCTGGTATCTGACTCGGATTCAGAACTGGACAGCACAGAGCGGCTGGCCCTGGGAAGCACGGACACCTTGTCCAACGGGCAGAAAGCGGATCTGGAGGCCGCACAGCGCCTGGCCAAGAGGCTGTACCGACTAGATGGCTTCAGGAAGGCCGATGTGGCCAGGCACCTGGGCAAGAAGTAAAGCCACTGGACTGGGACTGAGGAAGGGGGTGGAGGGAATGCATCCTGGGGACAGCACCTCCACATCCTCTCCATCCAGTGCCCCTGGGTCTCTAGGTAACCCTCAGCTGACTCCTTGACACTGCCTCTTGAGACCCCACCTGTTTCTCTGCCCTGCCCACAGCAATGACTTCAGCAAACTGGTGGCTGGGGAGTACCTCAAGTTCTTTGTCTTCACGGGCATGACTCTGGACCAAGCTCTCAGGTGGGTGTGCAGCCAATTGAGGACAGGCCCCCAGTCTCTAGGCTTGGTGTACAAGGTGCCAGCTGTGCCTCCTCTGAGCCCTTGGGTCTCCCCTGAGCTGACATCACCCTGCCCAAGCTGGTAAGGGAACCTTGGGTAGGGATGATATCCTCCCTCTTTCCCTGTCCCAAGGGTGTTTCTGAAGGAGCTGGCCTTAATGGGTGAGACCCAGGAACGGGAGCGTGTGCTGGCCCACTTCTCTCAGCGATACTTCCAGTGCAATCCTGAAGCCCTGTCCTCAGAGGGTAAGGAGGCCGAGAGCAGGATTGTCCCAGCTGGCCAGAGGCAGATGGGCTGGCACTGAGTGTGTGTATAGGAGCATGAGTATGTGTGCAAGAGGGAATGAATGTGTAGGCATGTGAACATGCATGTGCACAGACAGTGCTGGCATGGCTACATGTATGTGGAACTATACATGGGGCAGGCATATTGCTAGGGTAAAGTGTGTGTTGTGAAGAGGCAGGGGTTTGTATGCGGTTGGTCACATACACGTGCAGGACAGTGCTTGGCTTGAGTGGGGATTCTGCCTGGCTGCAGCGATCTACGTAAGTGTGGGGTTGACTTGCTTGTGTTCAATGCATAGAGGCATGTGAGTGTGGGGGCAAGCAGTGGGCCGCCCCCAGTACCTTAGGGAGCTAGGAAAGGGGTCCTGAGAAAAGGGAGAGGTCCTTGCTGAGAGATCTGCTGGAGGAGGAGGTCTTTTCTGGGGAGGGTTCAGGACGTAGGAGTGGGTGGTTGTGGGCCAAAGGGGGCCCTGAAACGGTGGGTGGGGGGCACGAACTATGAGGCTAGGGAAGATGGCTGTGGGAAGAGTCCCTGGGAAGTGGCGGTGGCTGAATGTCAGCTCCTCCCTAGATGGTGCCCACACGCTGACCTGCGCTCTCATGCTACTCAACACGGATCTCCATGGCCACGTGAGTGGGGGGCGCACAGGCAGGAGCCGGGAAAACAGACCTTTCTCCAGACACTTAAAGGCCGGGGAGGCCCAGGGCCCTCCAGGGTCACAGGCCTCTGTTCCCTCCCTTAGAACATCGGGAAGCGCATGACCTGCGGGGACTTCATCGGGAACCTGGAGGGCCTCAACGATGGCGGAGACTTCCCCAGGGAGCTGCTCAAGGTGGGGGGCGGGGCAGCGTAGAAGTTGCTGGAGGGGAAGGATGGAGGACCCAGTCGGCAGCAGAGTCGGAGGGAGGGCAGGGGTGGGGCTTTGAGGCCCCGGGTTCCTGCTGCGGGAACCTGGGCTCTCGTGACTCAGCCTGGGGACCGCCCCCTCCCCCAGCCCCCACACGCAGGCTCTCCCGGAACATGCGCACACGCGTGCAATCGCGGCTGCGCGCGGCGGGGGAGGGGAGCGGCTCTGGAAAACACTTGAGAGGGCGGTCCTGCACCCTGCCTTTGCCTTGTCGGTTCCCCTCGTCCAGGGTGCACTGGGGGTGAAAGGGGGTCCCTGCATGGGGCAGAGGGTACTCAGGCACACCGCTCCCACCCCAGTGTGTACAGCCACAAAGACTTTCCTCGTACCGATGCGCTGGAGGGACCCGGAGGTAGAGGGGGCCTGAGAGGGACAAAGGCTTTTCTGAGGTTGCGCAGCAAGTTGGCGCAGAGCTGGGACTCGATTCTGCGCTTCTGGCTCCCTTGTGGGCAGGCCCCAGGCCCAGGCCTCAGCTCCAGCGCCATCACCTGAGGGGTCAGATGATACACAGGGGCTGGTGGGGGTGGGAGGAGAAGGGGGCGTCCCAGTCCCGTGGGTTCATTCCTGTCCCCGATCGAGTGGTGTTTTATGCCGGGGAGTCCTGGGCTCACTGGAAGAAACCCCCAGGGTTGGACAAAGGTGTCTCTGGGCCGCTACATATATGTAACTGCACAGGAGTGTCGTAGGGCGTGTCTGTGACAAGCTTGGGGTGTATTGGGCTTCTGAGTTTGAGGATGCGTCTGAATGGGGGTGTCTGTTGTGAGTTGAGGTGTTGGATGAGTTTGGGTGTATGCCCGAGTTGTTTATGTGCGACGGGGCATCAGTGAATCAAGGGGTTTGTATGGCTTGGGGTATTTGTGCTTTAGGGCTTATAATTTAGTGTGTATCCGAGTTGGGGTGTAGGCTGGGTGTTTGTGGGATGGGTTCTACGTCTGCGAGTTGGATGTGTCTGATTTTTGACATATGCCTGTGAGTAGGGGGTGTATGTTGAGTTAAAGATTGTACATTTGAGGTGTACATCTGCGTTTGAAGTGTCTGTGAGTTGGTGTGACTGTGAATTGGTGCGTGTGGTTAGTTGAGGTGTATGCGTGAACTGGGGTATGTGGTCGTGAGTGGGGATATATATGGGGCGTTTGGCGGGTATCTGCGGGTGAGTTGGATGAGGCCAGGGCTATTCCCTGGCTGCCTCCATCCATCCTGCCTCGAGTGCCCTCCCGACTCAGTGTCAAAGGGCCCCCGGGCCGGCGGTCCGACCCCTCCCCTCATCCCCACCCCCATCCCGAGGAGCCAGGAGGGAGTTCCAGACCCTACAGGTCAGCCCACCTTCACGCCCCAGGCCTAGAGCTCCCAGCGCCCCCTGCCAGTCTCCCCGGAGCAGCCCGAGCCGCCCGCCCCCACGCAAGCGCCCCTACTGGCCTCCCCAGGCCGCTCCCGGTGGTGGCGCGGCGGGCCCCCCTCACGGTCGGGCGCCTGCATTTCGCGCCGTCCCCGCCCCCAGCCCTCGTCCTCCCCTCCCCGTCGGCGCCCCCCTCCCGCTCGCGCCGAGCTGCAGAGCAGACAGCGCCGCCGCCGCCGCGCGCTCCGTGCGTCGGTGGGAGCCGGGCCGGGCCGGGCCGGGCTCGGGCCGCGCCGCGCCGCTCGCGCTGGCTGTCGGGGGAGCCGTCCGCTGGCCGTTCGGGGCGGCCCGGGGGCCAAGGGCGGGCGGGGGCATGGCCGGGGGCCACGGCGCTCCGGCCGGGCCAGCATGATCGGCGTCAACAGCATTCACAGCAGCGCCGGGCGGCTGCGCTCGCGCTCGCTGTGCTCCGTGCGCTACGGGCGCACCCACCGCGGCGCGGAGACCCTGTGCTACGGCTGGCCGCAGCGCTCTCGCAGTCTCAAGCCCGTGCTCTACACCGACCTGGTGGTCAGCCGCCTGCAGAGCCGCAAGAAGAAAAAGGCGGTGAGGGCGTTCGGGCCGCGGCCCACGCCAGGCGGGGGGGCGACCGAGGAGGAGGCTTGAGGGAGGCACCGAGGGCGGCAGGAGCCCAGGGGAGCATCGATGGGGCCAAGGGGGGAGCCTGGCAGGGACAGAGCTCACGGGTATGGACTGAGGGCGACAGGGAAGGCACAGACCGTTGGACCAATGTGGGCTTCACTAACCAAAAGGTCTTTGGGGAGGAAGAGGGTTTTCTAGATGGGAGCATGACATGGGACTCTGCAATGGGGTTCAGGACCTTCCAAGGAAGGTGTGTTTGTGGGCCAAAGGGGGTCCTGAGATGGGGCAGGGGACGAACTAGAAGGCTGGAGACAAGGATTGCAGATTGGATCTTGGTGGCCACTTAAGCCTCCTGGCCAGAGAGTTGGGGAGTGAGGGTTTAGGGGACTAAGCCATGCTGCGTTTGGGCTTCCGTATGTGCTGGAAGTGCTATGTGTTGATTAGCCTGGGTTGTGCTGGGGCGGCGGTGGAGGCTGTGGCGTGCACCCACCCCCAGACAGGGTGTGGACAGGGTGTGTGCGGGTGGGATACCTGGCTAGCCCTGTGGCTGGGCATGGCTGTGGGCAGCGAGAGAGAGTCAGAGACTGTGGTGTGTTGGAGGGAATGAAGGCTGTGTCCCATCACAGGGAAGGTGCCGACGTCACCATTGCACCCAGCTCACATGCAGGCAGCATCACATGCCACACACTTAGCCCAACACGCACATGCTGGGGACACACCCACTCAGACAGGCTGGCGGAAGCACCCCCACAGTTGGAGGCGCTGGCATGGACCCATGTTCCAGGCTACTCCCAAGAAGAGGGGTCCCCTACACTGCTCATGGAGCCTATTCTCTCCTCTGACCACCTCAAGCCTCCCAAGTGTCCTCCAGGCCACCTATATGGAGAGGAAATGACTGCTTCAGAAGCTCACAGGAAGTTTGGGCTGGGCAGTGATTGGAAGCTAAAGCCGCTGCCTTTAGACTAGTGTTCACTCCCCAGCAACATGATGTGTGCGTGCACACAGGCAGGAGCTGGATGGCCCTGGCGATTGGCTTGGTAGGGCTGTCTGGGTTAGGGGGGCCTCAGTTTGTCCTGGGGTTGGAAGCCATGACAGTGTATTCTCTGTTAGTCAAGGAATAAGCTGAGAGGGTAAGTCCTCTATGCTGGGGCCTCAGTTTCCCCATATGCTGTGTGTGGATTTATCCTGTGGAAACAGGCCGAAGCATGTGGTTGGGGGAGGGAGAGTTCCTAGGGCTGCTCTTTCCCATCCCCTCCAGGGCCGTCCTTCGGCCCAAGGTCTGAGCAGGATAGCCCCTTAACAATAATAAAGGTGATAATGGCAGCTACCTTTATTGTGCGTCAACCTGTGCCAGGATGCCCTGTGCGAACTGCTTGTGCCCACGTGTTACTACGTTCGTTCTTCCCCATGGATACTTGCCCAGCATCATGTAGCTAAAGTGGTGGAGCTGGGCCTTGTCCAGAGCCTGTGTTCTTGGTCATTATACTCTGCTGCCCCTCCCCCTTAGTTCTGTCTTCTCTCCCAAGTTGGGAGGGAGGGCTCTGACATTGGGGTACATGGTGCCTCCTCCCCCAGGACTGACCCACAGCCCCCTGATTTGTTCCTCCCTCCCCAGGCCTTGTACAGCTCCATCAAGAATGAGAAGTTGCAGTGGGCCATGTGAGTCCTGGGGCTGAGTGGTGGGTTAGGGGTGGGGCTTGGGGAAGGGGCTACCTGGGGGGGCCAGGAGAATTGGGTGGATCTTGTGAGTCCTGGGGCTGTGGGGCAGGGGAGGGGTGAGAGTTCATGAGAGACAGTGAAGCTGCCTCACTTCCTTCTTTGGAGATGCTGCCTGGACCTGGGGCTCTGCGTCTTGTCTCTAGCTGGGTTGTTATGACAAGCTGGGGTTGGGGGTGTGTGTGCTGAAACATAAAAGGGAGGTCCCCTGGCAACCCTAGTGGGAAAGCAGAAGCCTGTGGAAGTAGGGCCCTGACCAGTAGCACGAGTGGCCCTACTTAGGTCCTAGGAAGCCCAGATATCACAGAACAAGGAACCTATTCTTGTCTATTCTTGGCAGCCCCCAATAGAAACAGCAAGGCTTAAAGTGTTAGAGAGTGCAGTCTGAGAGAGGAGGTCCACTTTGGGCTTGGGACCCCCAGTCTGAGGGTGCAGCTCTCATTGTAACAGCCAGTAGATTGCTGTATTCGCTGGTATTTGCTGAGAGCCACTGTGCAGTTTAGCTAGGAGCTCCGGTTAGTAGAGAAGACCTCACAGGAGGCAGAGCTCAGGATTAGGGTGCAGGGGGAGATCAGGGAAGGCTTTTTGGAGGCTTGGGACTGACACAAGTCTCGAAGGAGGGGAAACATTTGGGAAGAGAAAAGGGGAAGTTGGTATTTGGGAGGCAAAGGTGTGGTGGCTGATGTGAGTGTGAGTGGGAGACCATGACGGGGCAGGCCTGCCTGGAATGGAGCGTGGAAGAAGACGATGTTGGGGGAGATGCAGTGTAGGCTCCAGGTGGGAGGCAGTAGGGAGCTACTGCAGGTTCTTGAGCAGGGTAATGGCAAGATAGAATCCAATTTTTTATCTGACAGAGCCTGCAAACCAGGATGTACGGGGTGGGGGGGGCACTAGGAAGCTGCTTCTTCCTTCTTCTGCCACCATTTAGCCAACACGCTATGAGCAAAGCCTAGTGCTGGGTGTGGTTGAGACAGAGTTGAGTCAGACATGTGTCTGTCCTGGTGGAGAAGGGTGTGAGGGTTGGGGTGTATGTAGAAATGGAGAGGACAGGGCTGGCGACACGTGAGGGGAGGAAGGGACAGTTGTGGCCTTATGCTGCAGAGCTCTGATCTCAGGGAGGAGACAGCCTGCCTCCGGGTGCCCTGCTCTGAGGCGGGGAGACCCACTCTGAGGTGGGAGACATGACAGCGTCCTCAGGGTGATGGGACCCCCCCCCCAGCATCTCCACAAACACTGAAGGGGCTTTCAGGTGGGCAAAGGCCAGGACTGAAGGGGGGGTGATGGCTCCATGGCCAGCCCCCACTGAGGTGATCACGCCTGCAGAGACGAGGAGGAGCTGAGACGCTCTCTGTCTGAGTTGGCCGACCCCAACCCCAAGGTCATCAAGCGGGTCAGCGGGGGCAGTGGCAGCGGCTCCAGCCCTTTCCTGGACCTGACTCCGGAGCCTGGGGCCGCCGTCTACAAGCACGGGGCCCTGGTGCGAAAGGTGCACGCAGACCCCGACTGCAGGAAGAGTATGTGGCCAGGTGGAAGGGGCTGGGGGATGGATGGGAGTGGGCCTGTCCCTGGCCCCCCTGACCTGTCTTCCCTCCCCCAGCACCTCGGGGCAAGCGGGGCTGGAAGAGCTTCCACGGAATCCTCAAGGGCATGATCCTCTACTTGCAGAAGGTGAGGGGCCAGGCCAAAGGGTTGGGGCTGGACTGGCCGCGGGGGGGCATAGGTGGGCCGGGCTGGGACTGGGGCCAGGACAAGATGGGCACCCCTGCAGGAGGAGTACCAGCCAGGGAAGGCCCTTTCGGAGGCAGAGCTCAAGAATGCCATCAGCATCCACCACGCCCTGGCCACCCGAGCCAGCGACTACAGCAAGAGGCCCCATGTCTTCTACCTGCGCACAGCTGACTGGCGGGTCTTCCTCTTCCAGGCCCCGTGAGTGCCTTCCTGCTGCCCATCCTGGACTCCTTCACCCCACCTTCCGTCTTGCTCCCCTCCCTTGTCCCTGGATTGCCTCATTCCTTTTCAGGCCCAGAACCCTGGGCCCAGGTCCCAAGGGGCTGTGCTGTCTCCCCAGGAGCCTGGAGCAGATGCAGTCCTGGATCACTCGCATCAATGTGGTGGCTGCCATGTTCTCTGCACCCCCCTTCCCAGCTGCTGTTAGTTCCCAGAAGAAGTTCAGCCGCCCTCTCCTGCCCAGCGCTGCCACCCGCCTCTCCCAGGTAGCCCCAGCTCAGTCCACCTGGTACCAGTGAGGTGGAGGGGGCAGGCCCAGGCTGACTGCACTCTGAGCTGCTGTGTATGATCACGTGGCTGTCCCCTGCACCAGGACACTGGCCACAGGGGGCGAGTGGAGGCTGAAACCCAACCCCCACTCCCCTTGCCAGCTGGTTACCCAGACGTGGTGCTTTGTTTGTCCAAAGGAAGGGGCATCTTTTTAAAAACTTGCACAAAGGCACTGTATGGGCTGGAGTGACCCTGACTGTGCTTCCCTCGGCTGCCAGGAGGAGCAGGTGCGGACCCACGAGGCCAAGCTGAAGGCCATGGCAAGTGAGCTGCGGGAGCACCGGGCTGCCCACCTGAGCAAGAAGGCCCGGGGCAAGGAGGCTGATGAGCAGCGGCAGAAGGAGGCCTACCTGGAGTTTGAGGTGAGCCTCCCTGCCTGGGTACCTCTTTGTCACCACACACGGGCTCGGACTAGGGTGAAGGGCATGGGCTCTTTAGAGTGGGACCAGCTGGATGACGTTGGGCAGGCTGCTGACTCTCTCTGAGCCTCAGTCTCCTCTTCTGTGGAACAAAGACAACATTCCACACCCACTAGGGTCGTGAAGTGACATGTCTGTAAAGTGCTGTGTTCCCCAACTCTGGTAAAGCCTCAAGAAACTTTAGCTGTTGCAGTTAGTAGTCCTGAGAGAGCCCAGAGAGGGTGACCAACCTGCCAGGGGGCCATCTCACGGTCCTTGGGGGCTTCTGGGGCTTCAGAGGTGGGCAGGACCCTACCATCTCCTAGCCTTCTCTGGTGGCCCTCCCTGTCCAGATGGGGTGGGATGGGCGGAGGGGGCAGAGCGGGCTCTCACAGCCCTGCCTCTCTTCAGAAATCCCGCTATGGCACGTACGCGGCGCTGCTGCGGGTCAAGCTGAAGGCGGGCAGCGAAGAGCTGGACGCCGTTGAGGCAGCACTGGCCCAGGCCGGGAGCGTGGAGGACGGACTCCCCCCATCTCACTCCAGTCCCTCCCTGCAGCCCAACCCCTCCAGCCAGCCCCGGGCTCGTCACGGCTCAGAGTCTCGGGCAGGGACAGGCAGTGGGCGAAGGAAGCCCTGAGGTGGGGGTGGAGGTGGGCACCGGCAGGATGACACGGCCCTGCCTGAGCCCGGGCCGGCCTCGGGCCACCCATGAGGGCCTTGTGGCCCAGGGCCCGACCGCGCCGGACGCGGTGTCCGGGGCAGGGCAGGGCTGGGGCATGGGCCTCAGGAGCCTACACTGAGGGCCCCTCGGAGACCCCCTTTTTGTGATAATGTTTTGCACTTTTTCGTACTGGGGGGGCGGGGGTGGGGGCAGGAGGGGCCAGTGCCCCTGAACTTTTGATGCTTCTTTTTGCGTGGGGGAGGCCTGACAACGTTTCCGCTTTCTGCTGAGACCACCCCCACCCTGACACCAGCAATCCCCCTTCGTCCTGGGGCCTGGCTCAGACAGAGGCCAGGAGTTGGGGCTGAGCTGGTTTTCCCTCCTTCCTCCCCAAGGGCTCACCCTCTCTCCTTCCAGAGGTGGAGGAAGGGCATCCACGTCAAGGCCTGGTACGTGGGCCAGGGACAGTGCGGCCTTGCCTTCCCTCCTCAGTGGGCCCTGCCCTCTGTACAGCCTCCGCCCCATTAAACTGCTCTGGACTTGCCGACTGGGCCTCCTCCTTCTCTGCTCTCCAGTGCCTGGCTTGGGGCCAGGGTAGGTGGCTGCTTCCAGGGACAAGAGTCACATCGAGACTGCCATAAGTTGGGAAGGGGACCCTCCCCTTCCCTTGAGAATCCTTTATTTGCCCGAACTGAGGGGTGGGCATGGGGAGTTAAATAAGATTTGGAAGAGGTGGGGGTGCTGTACAGAGAGTCCAGAAGGGGGCTGGTGCGTGGGCGACAGTTCAGTGCACCTGAGGCTGGGGGTGCCCATGGCAGAGCCCTCCCGGTGGCTCAGGGGGTGGGCCCAGCTTCTCTGCCTCCTGTTCAACCGACTGGCTCCCGTAAGCACTGTCTTCCTTCACCTCTGTCGGGGCGGGAGGGCAGAGGGGAAAGGAAAAGGGGGTTGACGAGGCCACAAGCCTCTCAGCCTCCAGCCCAGATCCACCCTCCAGGTAGCCCCCTTACCTGTGCTGGGCAGCTTATCCTGGGTCTCGGGGCCCCTCAGCAGCCTCACTCCCTCCTCTAGGCCCATGTCAGACAGAGCGTCCAGCAGACCCCCCAGGTCCCCGCCAGCCAGCTAAGGAGAAGGAAGAGGCCTGAGGCGTGAACTAGGGTGTGGGGTCAGGGGCCTTGGGGCCAAGGGCGCATCAGGCTCTGAGACTGGGGAGGGGAAACCGGGGCTGGGGCAGGGCGCAGGCCGACCCACCTCGTAACTGCGCAGGAGACTGCCGCTGGGCGAGGCCGTCTTTCGGTACGTGTCCACCAGACTGCGTAGCCCCAGCCGCTCTGCCAGCTCTGCCCAGCTGCCCTGGGCTTCTGGCCCATCTAGCAGCTGCTCCAGGTTCTGCAGGGCTGTATCACCAAGTGACAACCCTGGCCCTGAGAGGACATAAATATAGACATGTCAGTTACCTCCAGAGTTGGGTGGAGACAGGTCCACCTGGACACTGCCTTTCTCCCAAGATGATCTGACAGTGAAGTCAGACAGGGCCACTGGGGGCTGAGGACGGGGTGGATGAAAGGAGACATCCTGCAGGGTCCTGGAGGAGGAGACATCTAGGTGAGGAGGGGGCTGGGAGTACATGATGACATCTCACCTGCCGGGCTGGGCGGGGTCAGAGGAGGTGCCAGGGTGTTCTGCGCAGCATTGAGCAGCAAGGTCTTCACCTGGGGAGACGGCCTCACCTTTACTACCTCCTACCATGTCCCCAAGCCCAGGTAGCCTTAAGTCCATATACTCAGGACCCCACCCCCATGCCCCGAAGGTGCCCTGTTCCTTGCTGCTGCTAGTCCCAGGTTGGCCTCACCTTGGTGCTGCGAGTGAGGTCAAGAGGCGTGTGGCCCCGGAAACTGCTTTGAGGGTCCCTCTCAGGCCCCTCGCAGTCCGAGTCGCTATCAGAGGTAGGGGGCGAGGGTAAGGGGCACAGGGGCTCCTCGTTCTCTGCATGGATGTCAGCACCTTTGGGAGGGAGGCAGTCATCGGGAGGTGCAATGGGGCCCACATTAAGGACTGCAAAGTGGGGAGTCTGGGAGGCACCTCTCCCCCACCCAACCCTGTTCAAATGTCCGTAAGGGTGAGACTGACCAGCCTTTAGAAGGAGGCGGGTGAGGGTCGGGGATCCCAGCCCAGCTGCCAGGTGTAGGGGTGTGTTTCCCGAAAAGGTACGAGCGTTCACATTGGCCTGGAGCTGTGGGGTGCAAGGGAGTAATTGACCACAGCACTGTCCAGTTGGCCACCCCCTCCCACGCACCTCTTCACCATCCTTAGTCCCTCCACAACCCTCGGCCCCACCCCTTCCACAATCCTCAGTCCCACCTTGGTGACCAGATGGGTGACCAACCCCAGCTCCTCCATCTCTGTGGCTAGGTGCAGGGCTGTCCGGCCCCCTTGCCGTTCTGCAGCCTCCACTTCGGCCCCACTGTCCACCAGCAGATCCAGACACTCGGGGCTTCGAGCACGGACCGCCAGGTGTATTGGGTACAGCCCTAGGGACACAGCACACTCAGCCTGCAGCTGTAGCTCCGGACCAGCCCTGACCAGTCAGCCTTGACACGTGTCCACTCTAGGCACTCACCAGATACCCTCCCTGGTCCCCACTCCTGCCCCCTTAGTCCGAATGAGATGGAGAACTCACCTTCAAAGTCAGGCATGTGTAACAGCTGTAACAGCTGGGGCGCGGTGGGGGCTCCACTCCGCAGCAGGGCACGCAGCAGGTTGGGGGCATCAGCACCTGCCCGCAGCGCCAGGTGCATGGCTGAGTCTCCGTGCCGATCCAGCAGAGCTGGGTCTGCACCCACCTGCAGCAGGAAGCTCACCACCCTCGTCTGCCCGGTGATCACTGCCAGGTGCAGGGGTGTCTGGGGACAAAGCAGGGTGAACCAGGCCTGCCCCTGGCTTAGACCCACTTGCCTCCCAACCCCTACCCCTCACCAGCCGGTACCCCCCCCACCTGGTGCAGGTGGTTGGTGAGGTTGACAACGCCGAGGTGCTGGGCATGGTAGATGACGTGGGCTATCTGCTCGATGACGCTGGTCTGCCCGTGGATGATGGCCAGGTGCAGCGGCCTGGGGGGCGGGGAGGGAGTCTGGCCTAGCAAGCCCAGCCACTCAGAGCATCCTCTGCCCTCAAAACCCCACTGCCTCTGTAATCTCCCTCGCTGGGGCCTGTTGAACCCAGAACGTCTCCAAGGGCATTGGTTTACCTGAACTTAATCCTTCCCAGCACCCTTTTGAGGTAGATAAGTAGTATTATTGTACCCATTTCACGGTCGACAAAACTGAGGTTTTGAGAGACTAAGTACCTTGAGCAGAGCTAGTTAATAGCCAGGCCGGACTTGAAGCGCGGTCTGGCCGGCTCCAGGGCCCTTTCCTGCCCCCACCCCATGAACTCCCCCAACTCAGCCCTCCCTCTCGCCGGCCTACGTGTCTCCGTTCTCATCCTGGGCCGTCAGCAGGTGGCGCTGTCCTGCCAGCAGCGCGCGCGCATCCGCCGTGACGCCGTAGTCCAGCAGGGCTCGGGCGCTGCGCCGCGCCAGGCAGAACAGGCGCGCGTTGTACTCCCGCGCTGGGGACGACAAGGGCCGTGGGTAAAGGCTACGTCCCCACCCCGGTGTCCCGACCGCCCGGATGCCGGAGGCCGTACCTCGCTGCAGCATCTCCGGGGCCTGCGGTTCGCACTGGGGAGTCACAGGGTCCACGTCAGGTGCCGAGGCGGCCATCTGCGCCCCGCCCCCGCCTCCCGGGTAGCAGCCCATGGGGGCCGCGCCCGACTGGTAGTGGCTGTAGGCCAAGGAGGAGGAGAAAAAGCCGAGGCTGCCACCTGTGGGTATAGGCAAGGCTGTGGGGAGAGGGCACCAGCCAGGACCCTCCCAGATTTCTTCCACCGATTTTCTTCCCTTTACCCCTCCCTCCTCCATCCCCCTTCCCGCCACCAGCACCCCCTCACCTCCTCCTCCAGCTCCTCCATAACCCCCAGCCGAGCCCCCAGAGCCTCCACCCATGTGGGAGCCACCCCCGAAGGGCTGGGAGAAGGTGGGCAAGGCTTTCCTCCGTTTCCGCTGCACCTCCTCCTTGTCTGGGGGCAGAGGGAAATGGGATGTTAAAACCCCAGTTCAGGGGTCATGCTTCAGGGTCCTTTCCCCAGAAGCCCTCAGGCTGGCTCCTAGGAACCACTACCTGGGACCCTCCCCACTCTTGACTTGGCTCTTGGGTCCCCCGATCTAGTGCTTGGGACCCTCTAGCTCAGCCCTGCCAACCCTCTTCTGCCAGCCCCCTGGGATCCTCAGCCCTGCCCCACCTTCCACCAGAGGGTAATAGGTGAACTGTTTGGAGTCAGACACATCCCCCCCACGCTTTCGTTTCAGTTGCAGGAACACGGTTACAGGCCGCTCAATCTTCATCTTGTGATAGGGGGGTGTCCGGAACACAATGGCATACTGGTGTGGGGGGGACAACACAGGGTATCAGTGAAGCCTTCGCCTAATTCAGCTCCCAGCCCAGGCCTGGGCCCCTGGGTACCTGTTTATGAACATCTGTAGGAGAGAAGTCCCCAAAGGCCTGCCATCCATTCTCATCATCCTCATAGAACCGAACCTCAATGTCATCTACGGGGAAAACTGAAGCTTGGCCACAGCTCCAGGGCCATCTATCCTGGAGCTGCCCTGGCCCCCAATCGTATACCCAATGTCTTTAGCTCCCAGTCTGGGATCCAGCCTCACCTTTCTGCACCTTGTCACAAAGCAGATAAACTTCATCTCCACCCCGCACAGAGCCCGCTGTCTTGTCCATTCGAGAAATCTTCAGGTTTGAGGCCCCCGGAGACTCTATGGGGTTGGGATGTAGATTAATTGAGATGATATAACAGCCATGGCCACATTTATGAAGCCAGGTGCTTTGCACTCATCATCTCAACAACCCCAGGAGATGCAGGAACTGCTAGCATCCTTACTGACCAAAGACACAAGCGATACTCAGTGGGGGAAAGGACTTGCTCAAGATCACATAGCTCATATGTGGCAGGGCCAGGGTCAGAAGCCCAGGCCTATCTGACTCCACAGCTTGAGGTCACCCCTCATATTCCCTCTGGTACCCAGGTCTGGCATACCCGGCAGTCAGGATACTCACTGCTGTCATGGATGGGCTGGGAGATAACTGGCTTCAGGGGCAGGGAGAAGGAACCATCACTGGCTCGAAGGAAGGCTGAGAAGCGTAGCCGCACAATGCTCAGATCCATCACCTTCTTCAGCTCCTTGGCTTCCTGCTCCAGCTCGCGCCGCTCGGCCTCTGGGCAGTAGGCACACGTGTGACACCTGGGCTCCTCCCTCCTGCTCCTTCCATGAGCACCTCCCATGACTCCCCTGCCCCACACCTGTAAGACCCTGGGGCCTGGAGCGGAGTCTCTGCCTCTGAAGTTTTTGTATCATAATCTCCATCATGTTCTTCTTGGTCACATGTAGAACACCCAAGTTGTTAAATCTGGGGACAAGAGAGAGTCAGAGGCCTTCGCCCATACAGTCCTTTCCTCCTGAGGCACCTTCCTCATTGCCAGGGCTCAGCTCAGCCCTACTTCCTCAAGGAAGCTGTTCTAGTTTTTACTTGGGCCCTTGGGTATTGGGGCCAACCTGTGTCTCCCTTTGGTCAGATGCTAAGCTCACAGAGGTGGGCTGGGGCGTGGGACTGGCAGGCAATGAGGGGGCATACCGTGGGGGCCAGGGGTAGGGGACACCTACTGGGCAGTCATGTCCTTGGGCCCCACAGACACGGCGCAGACCCCCAGCTCGGAGCATTGCTTGCCCACCAGGCTGTGGGCATGAGCACGAGGCGGGTCACTGTGTGTTACCAGGTCCACCTCGATCTTGGCTGGTCCCTCGTAGTTACAGATCTGGGAGGGGCAGGAGCTGTCAGTCATGCCCCTCGACATGCTGTCCAGTAGCCCACCCTCCAGCACCATCCTGGCTCACCTTGACAGTGGGATAAGTCTTCCGGCCTTTCTCACTGGAGGCACCTGGCAGTCCTCCATGGGAGGGGCCTTCACAGCCATATCGAAATCGGAAGCCTCGCTGAAGGTCCAAAGGCAGAGTGACATTGGGATCAAGAGAGACTACCCCTGCCAGCCACATGCCTGGCCAGCAGTGACTAATGACTGGTAGTGTCTGCCCTGAACCAGAACCGCACCACTGCAATCAGCAGTAGTCTACCGTCCAACCCACTGTGGCCTCCTCCGCCAGTGACCGGCCCCGTGGCCAGCCAGCTACAGCTACCCCACTTGTCCCCAAAGCTGAAGCCATTCCATGCCATCCCTTTTGCTCACTCACCTGCTTAGGCTGTTCCACAATCACCAGGTAGGGGCCATCAGCTGGGGACAGAGAGGCCTTGCTGAGCCAGGGTCTCCAAGCCCACCCCCCAGGCAGAGTGCGCACCACAGGCTCTCCCTTCCCCTCCCTCTAAGACAAGGGGAGGTCAGGGGACTCACGTGTCTCTGGGGCTGGCTCCTTGGGCTCCACAATGGAGGGGTTGAATTTGAAATCATCATATTCAATGATGCCATCCAGACCCTGGTTTGGAGACAGACTGGGGGTGGCGGCCGATTCTGAGCCACCCCCAGGGCCCCACCTCCCATCTCTAAGCCCTCAGTAGTCACTCTCCCTCCTCCTCAGGCCCAAGAGAAAGCTCCTTGGGGAAGCAGAATCTGCAGACAGACGGACGGGCAAGCTCGGATAATCTGAAGGCACACAGGTGTAAGGGAGCAGAAAGGATTCCAGCAGACAGACACGGGGAGCCGCCGGCCGGTTTCAGGGCAGGCGGCCTGACTCACTGGGTCGTAGCAACTCTCCATGTCTCTGGGCTAGGCCCGGCTCTGGTGGCTCCGGCCCGGTGCTGCTTCCAGAGTTTTAGGCGCCCGCCTAGATGGTGGGGGGGAGTGACAGGGGGAGGGGAGGTCAGATTATAACGGGGGTGGGCGGGAGATGGGGGCCAGATTGGGGGAGGGTCCGATCTCCTCCAGCCGCCCGTCCGGGTGTGGCGGGTGAGATCCGGTGGAGGGCGAGATCCGGAGCTGGGCCCGGCCGGGGAAGGGGCAGGAAAGTTAGAGCAGCTTAGGAAAGTCCCGAAAATACCAGGGGGAGGCGGAGCCGGAGAGGGCGGGCCTGGAAATGACGCCGCGGGCCCCGCCCCCGCGGCGGGAGGGGCGGGAGGCCAGCACCCGCCTGCTGGCGCCGGCTGCTTCTCCGCGAGCAGAGGGGCGCGGAGAGTCAGGGAAGCCCCTGTGGGGGCGAGGCCCTCTCCTCCCTCCAGGGCAGGGGATGGGCCTCACGGCCGGGGGAGGCTCGAAGTCCGGGCCCAGGTCTGCCTCCCGCCCCCCTCCCCTCCCTCGGCCTGGAGCAACTTTGGGATTTTCTGCCGGGAGGGAGGCCACGGCTGATTCACCCCGGGGGGTTTTGGGGGGACATTCCTGCTGTCGGAAGGCCTCCTCTTTGAGTGGCCTGTAGGCGGGGGCTCTTCCCGGTGGGGGGCCCCAGGGGTTCTGACCCGAAAACGCGATTCTGGGGCCACAGGGCAGGGGAGGAAAGGTGTCCCCTTCTTTAGATGGGCTCCTCTGGTTCCCCTCTCCCCAAAACATCTCAACATCCGTCGATCCCCACACCGCACCAGCTCTGGGTGCCTAGGCGACCGGCAGACCCCTGCACGCTCCCACCCCAATCTCACAGCCGTGTGTAATACACGTGTGTTTCCGTCACAGCTCTACAAGTGTGGTTTCGGCCCTAGTGCTTGGGTGCATGTTGTGTGTGCATGGCGTCAACATGAGTGTGCAAGTGAGCATGTCTGTATACAGGTGGGTACATGTCAGTCTTGATGTGTAAGGGCGCCGGTGAGCACGTCTGCATGTGCATGTGTGTGAGTCCGACTGCACGGGCGCTGCTGTGCGCACGCCAGCACAGGTGGCAGGTGTACGCACGGCCCGCGTGTCTCTGTACAGGGATGTCGACGTGTATCCGTGTGTCTGGCTCGTCGTGCGCGCCCTCCCTGGGTGTGTGCATCCGCGGCTCTCCAGCCCCAGGGCTCGGTCAGTTATAGGCCCTCTTCCCGCCCTTCTCTGTGTCCCGGCCACCCAGGGGGCTGAACCCGGCCACTCACCGTGGCGGCGGCTCTGGTTCCGGCTTATCCCCGCGTCCGACCCGCCTCGGACGGGTCGCGACACCTCTCCAGCCACCCGGGCTGCAGCCGGGAAAGCCCCTTTCCGGCCCCCCGGAGGGGGGAATTCCCGTGACGTTTCCGTGCGTCACTCCCCGTGCCCTTTTTCATTGGCTGAAAGTTTAACTCCGGCCTCGCGCAGCCAACCGGGAGCGACTCGGGCGCGCCCCTCAGAGGGGAAGTGTTGGCGCTGGGCGGGCCTTGGGGATGTCTGTCCATCAGGCGCGAGCTCTGGCGGGGGGACCAGCCCCAGGAAGGACTCGCTGACCGAGCGCCACCCCAGCCGAGCGCCCCGGTTGCAGTCTCTTCACCCGCCTCGGCCTGCCCCAGACGGCTGGGATCTTCCGGCGCTACTCTGCTTTCGCCGCACCTGACGCTTGGCTACCTCTGAAGCTGGGGAACCCCAGAGGGGAGCCGGCCGGCCCCAGACCCCGGGGCCCCCGCCCGGAGCCGGACCCGCTGCCGGGAAGAGTTAGCGGAAGAGGAAGGAAGTTGATCTTGCGGTCGGTCCCAGGGCGCCATCTGGTGGTCTCCCTGGAGCCGCAAGGAGACTCCGGACGGGACCCTGGGCCCCCCTCGTCTGTTGCTCAGTCTCTTAGTCTCATGGCTCTGGGAAGACAGTCTGGACCTAAAACTTATTCTGTAAGTGGCAGATTCACAGCGGGCCAGGTTTTCAGGCCGATCTGACTTTAGGAACTCTGCACGGGAAAAGGGAAATTAAGTGTTTATCTGGGAGACCGAGGCCTCGTTCATCCATCACGGAGATCTGGAATATTGGAATTGAAAATGCGTCCAAAGTCTAAATGGTTCAAACTTACCCCGATGTAGGAAATCACATCTTCTACACCTCCCAACTTCTAGAGGCAGCAAGGTCAGGACAGGAATTCACCAACCGCTGATTCCGTGTCTGGACCTCTCTCGTTAGTAGCGTTTCTCTTCAGGAGGTGCCATGAGTCATCTCCATTCCTGGAGTTGTCCTCCCCTTAGGCTTGTGGTAGAACACAGGCTATTTCAGCTGTCTCTGCAACTCGCCCCTGACTTTTAAAGGACGAAATTACAGGCCTGCACTAGCACTAAGTAAAGAGGCTATTATGGCTCTTGATTTGGGCTATTTCCTATTACGTGCCCCTCCTCTTCATCTTGCCTGCAAATATAATGTGATGGGTAATAGGTTAGGGTACTTTAGTAGCAGTTCTTATTCTTTCTCCCTCCCAACAACCCTAGGAGGTAAATATTACTGTTACATTATTAATGAAGAAATTAAGGCTCAGAGAGGTGAAGTAACAAC
This sequence comes from Propithecus coquereli, assembly GCF_000956105.1. Taxonomy (NCBI): domain Eukaryota; kingdom Metazoa; phylum Chordata; class Mammalia; order Primates; family Indriidae; genus Propithecus; species Propithecus coquereli. Next base: position 3,711,361 of record NW_012153396.1, on the reverse strand, counting down.
CAAACACACAACTAGAAAGAGACAAAGCCAGCATTGAAACCCAGTCTGTCGACTCCAGGACGAAGCTCTTTCCCCTAAATTTGTATGGAGCAAAGCAGGCCTTTCCACCTTACTGTAGGCCTCTCACGCAAATATCATAAGGTGCTGCCAAACGATTTGCTGTGATCCAGGTGTATTGTTGTCTGCAGTTCCCTGGTAAATCAGACTGCTTAACCCTTAAGTTAAAATGGAACAAGGTGAGTTTGGTACATTCCACCTTAGTGAACCTGTGCTGGTTGCCATGTACCATGACTATCCAAAGTGCTCATAAATGACAACCAAAATTGGCATGAGTTTGTCCTGTCTCCACAACATTGCTAAAAGCATCCCTAGGTGTTGGAACTATTTTAGTTATAAGAGTCTGAGCTGTAATTTATCTGAAGATTAAAAAAAAATTTTTATTATAGAAAATTTCAAATATATAAAGAGTGGAGAGAATAGTATAATGAACCTCCATGCATTCAGCTTCAACAATTTCCAATTCATGTTGGCCTGGAGATTTTAACTAACTCAAAATAGTTTGTTGTCAATAGCTATAGCCTCATCTATCTGGTCTTAAGAAAGCTCTTCATCGTTCCACCAATTTTCATCTACCCAGCTCTAGCACAATGCCTGGCCCAGAGCAGCTACCCCATAAATTTGCTCCATTCGCTCACCAATAAATAGTGAGGGCCCACTCTGGAAAACAATGTCCTTGCTTACAGATAAAAATCAAACAGAAGCCGGGCACGGTGCTCATGCCTGTAATCCTAGCACTCTGGGAGGCTGAGGCGGGAGGATTGCTTGAGCTCAGGAGTTGGAAACCAGCCTGAGCAAGAGCGAGACCCATCTCTACTAAAAATAGAAAAATTACAGATCTAGTAACAAGGAGGAAAAATGATCAAGAAAAAAAGAAAAATTAGCTGGGCATCGTGGCACATGCCTGTAGTCCCAGCCACTCGGGAGGCTGAGGCAGGAGGATAGCTTGAGCCCAAGAGTTTGAGGTTGCAGTGAGCTACGATGACACGACTGTACTCTAGCCTGGAAAACAGAGCAAGACCCTAAAAAAAAAAATCACATAGATATATAATATGGCTATAAGTAGGTAGAAAAAAATTAAGTAGGTAAGGGGATAGAGAGTGATGAGAGTTTTCTAGATAGCAGTCAGGGAAGGCCTCCCTGATGAGGTCACGTTTAAACAGTGACTTGAAGAAAGTGAGGGAGTGAGTCAGGGGGCGGGAGACAGACTCTGGAGGGAGAGCATTTCTGGTGGAGGGAGCAGCAGGGCCAAGGTGTGCTATAAAGTGTTTGGCATACTTAAGGAATAGCAGGAAGGTCAGCCAGGGAGAGTAAAGTAAGAACTTTGGGTTTGGTTCTGAACAGGATAGAAAGTCATTGGAGGGTTTTGAGCAGTGGAGTGAAAATGGGATGATGTGTTTTAAAAGTACCCATCTAGCTGCTGTGCAGAGAGTATAGACTATAGAATGTAGGGACCAGGATGAAGGAGGGAAACCAGTAGTCTAATAGATGGTGGCTTACACTTGGGTGGTAGTGGGTGAGGATGGTGAGAAGTAGTCACATTTTATTAATAGATTTAAAGATAGAAGCAACAGGACTTGCTGAGGATTGGATGTAGGATGTGAGAAAAGAGAGGAGGTTTTTGGCGTAAAAACCTGGAAGAATGGTGTTGTCCTTTCGTGATATGGGGCAGCCTGGGGAGTGAGCAGATTTGTCATATCTGAGCTGCCTATGAGTCATGCAAATGGAGATATTGGGGGCGGGTGGGTATGAGTTCGGAGTTGAGGGGTCAGGCTGGACATGTAAATTTGGGAGTTGGGCATAAAGTCAGTGGAATGAGGGTATTTAAAGCATTGATAATGGATGACAGCGAGTGAGTACAGAGAAAGGGTTTGAGGACTGAAGGACGTTGAGCCCTGGGTCATTCTAATGTTCAGAGGCTGTGCAGATGAGGAAGAGGTCAACAAAGGAAATTGAAAAAGGCATGGCCCATAGGTGGAGGAGAACCAGGACAAACCAGTCTCAGAAGCAGAGTGAGGAATATTTCAAGGAAGGGGTGATCAGCTGTTTACTTAGACTAAAGCTACTTCTCAACTGAAGCTCAGAGCCCGGTGGTTGAGTGGTCCTGCTTTCTCATGGCCACTTGTCTTCCAACCAGTGAGCCCTGAACAAAGGTAAATACCCATGGCTCTAATAACCACAGTTTTTTGTTGTTTCTACTACGTTTTTTTTGGGGGGGGGGCATTGTAGCCTATTCTGTAATTCATCCTTCCTCATATCATTATGTACTCAGAAAATTCACATTTATTCTTGGTTATGTGCATCTCTTTCCAGCTTTTACAGACTCCTACTAAACTCTGAGCTCACTAGGTAACAGTTTGCTTCTTCAGATGCTCAACCTTTTATTTTTCATGAGAAACTACAAAAAATGTGTTTAGCTTTGGAAGGTTCCTACATCACCACTACTTTTGAATGGAAGCCATGTCATCATAGAAAAGAACATGAGGTTTAGAGTGAGACTGACCTGGGTTTGATTCCCAACTCTCTAACTTCTGTGACTTGGCCTCTCTGAACCTATTGCTTCATCTGTAAGAGGAGAAAATACCTCTAAAATGTTTGAGCAATGCACTTAATGCTGACATACATAGGTGTCTGACAATTCAGCTCTCTGTGTTAGGGTCTTAGGTCACGGAACCATCTCTAGTTTTCCTCTATACTTTTGAAAATCTGCTGTGCTAGATTTCTGGTGGGAGATGTCATTAAGACTAGCATTTCTCTCTGGACTATGCTATTACTTTCCCCCAAGGTTTTGTCACTTCCATATCACCAAACCATTCTTCCTTGTTGGTCGGAATCAAGGCCTGAGTATTAGTTCCTCTTGTAGCTTCCTTTGCCTTCGAAGAGACAACATTGTCAACAACACAAGTCATGCATGTATTAGCTGCTCTTTTTATAACAGAATGAGACTTCCGGCAAATGTTTTTCTTTGTTACCCAGCAGGGAGAGGGTCAGTTTGCAATTGTTTCAGCTTATTTCCTAATTTTTGAGACAAATTAAAAGACATTAGAGTTGTCATATTCCTTTATTCATAGGATGGACTTCTTTGCACCTGTCAATACTATTTTCCCCAAAGGGAAATACATGGAAGGTTCTAAAGGCAGAGCTTGTGGGACTCGGATGGGAGAATAGAGACATTATAGGTGAGTCTAAGGGCCTTAGTGTCTGTCTGGCTACAGATCCGGGTTTTTTTTTTTTTTTTTTTATTTCAGCATATTATGGGGGCAGATCCGGGGTTTTTTGCACTCACCCATAGAGCCCTCTGCCCCTCCTAATTTTCCCAGGGGCAGGGTTGGGCAAGGCTTCCGGTTAGTGTGGAAACCAGGCACGGCCTGGACTTGGGGGAAAAAGGAAGGGAAGAGGGAAAAACTAGTTTAGGAGCTTCAGGTATCATGTCTTAGTATTTTGTCACATCGGGCTGTTCCCCTTTCCGAGGCACCCTTTTCTACACCAAGGGAAGCACTTGCGGAAATCCAAATGCCCAGCAATGTGGACGTGTTGAGCAAAGGGCAACTTGCAGCGCTGAAGGATCATACAGCCTGCTGGGCCCCAGAGCAGGGGGTGAGTACCCTTAAATCTCCATGAGGGAGGCCAGCTGGTAGTACAACAGGGTCCCACTCTCCTCTGTGCACCAGGAGAGGGAAGGCACCATGTTGGGGGAGGAAGCCAAGATGATACAAATGCTTTGCGTGGGAAAGCTTGATGAATCCCACCCTGAGGGGGAAAAACACACTTAAACGTGCTCTTTCTATTCTCTCACTCAATAACAATCAATACAGAAAACTTCTGTGACCAAATGTGTGGGGGTCCTGCCTCTCCCCACCAAGCAAGCAGTCAGTTCTGCAGCAGACAGCAGATGAGTGTCCTCTAGTTCAATTCCAACACTATCTACCTTCAGATAGATCCCACAGGTTGAGAGCTCAGTCCCCAAGACTGCTCCCCCATCACTTCCAATGCCAATCACAAGCCCCGGGTTGTTTTGCCTGTGCTCTGACTGACCGGCTATAAATTGGGGTTCTTATAAACCCTTCCTTGGGTACGACTGATTTGCTAAAGTGGCTCACAGAATTCAGGGACACACATACTTACGTTTACTAGTTTATTACCACGAATATTTTAAAGGATACAAATCAACATCCAGATTAAGAGATATGTAAGGGTGAAGTCTGGAAGGGTCCCGAGCATAAGAGCTTCTGTCCTCATGGAATTGGGGTGCGCCACCATCCTGGCATGTTGAGAGTTCTTGCTTACCTTCCCGTAAGCCTCCACCAGAAGCTCTCTGAACCCTGGGTTTCTATGGTGGCTTCATTACATAGGCATGATTGGTTAAACCAGTGGCCACTGGCAATCAACTTTCAGCCCCTCTACTCTTCCTGGAGGTTGGGGGTGTCTAATCCCTCCAATCCTGCCTTGGTGACCAGCCCCCATTCTGAAGTTATCTAGGGGGGTGCCAGCTATCAGTCAACTCATTAGTATTCAAAAATACATCACTTTGGAGATTCTAAGGATTTTAGAAGTTGCAGGCCAGGAAATGGGGTTGAAGACAAAATATCTATTTCACAACATCACACACCCACATCACCTCAGCCCTGCAGGGGCACACTGCCTTCTCCATGCTCCACACACTCCCACCTGTCTTACCCTGATGCAAAGGGAAAGGAGAGGTCTTTCAGTCATGCTTCAGTGATGGGCGGATGGAGGCTGTGGGACAGGAATAAAATTGTCCTTCTTTGGTTTGGGGTCAAAATTAATGCCCTTTAGCCAGGTGTGGTGGCATGTGCCTGAGGTAGGAGGATCCCTTGAGCCCAGGAGTTTGAGGCTGCCATAAGCTGTGATCGCATCGCTGCACTCTAGCCTGGGCGACAGAGCGAGACCCTGTCTCTTAAAAAAAAAAAACAAAAGAAAAAAGGATGCTCTCCCCCAAGAAACACATGATCACAGCTGTGGGCAAGGTGCCCCTCCACTCTTAAACCCCAAGAGCTCCTTTGTGCTCTTGAACCATGAGGCACATCTGTGGGAAGACTTCTGAATGACTGCAACTCAGCTCTGACTCATCTTCCTGCTGACCCCAGTCCAGGCTGTCTCACATCTCCCTTAGAACAGTTATTGGAAAAGAATAACTGCCCAAGCCCCTGCCACACCTGTGGTGACAAAGACACACTGCTGTGGCAGTGGAAGGGGGGCAGCAGTGTGAAGGAATCCTGACCCCAGTCCTAGCATCTGGCTGGTGGCCAGGGCCGAGGTAGGCCAGACTCCTGGTAGGCTCAGCCTCATTCTACCTGTTCACCTAGGCCCAAGCCCTAGGCGTCACAGTAACATGGTGCCCTGACCCATAAGCTCAAGAAGGAAACCAGAGGGAAAGGCATTGATGTTATACTAAGACATTTATTATATCATAAAAAGTCCACTGTTGTCCTGTTTTTCCATATGTACATGCTCCTGTGGGCAGTCCCCCATCCAGCCCCACCTGCCCGCCCTCCATGGTGCCAGTCAACTCTCCAAATTGACCCACTACTTAATAAAAGAGGAAGAACTGGAGGAGGTGGCCCAGGGCTGATGGGCGTGGGGAGAGGGAAACAAAGTGCAGAGTGGTTGGGCGTGGCTCTCGATGCCTGACCACGGGCAGCAGGGGCACACGGGCAGGCACTGCAGGGTTGGCACAGTGATGCCTCCCCAGAACTGCCAGGCTGGAGGCAGAGGCTGCAGCTGATACCTGAGTGCACTCTCAGGTTGGACCCCCAGGAATGGAGAGCAGAAGAAAAGGTCCCACAGTCTGACTGGGCGGTCTCCACAGGGGCTAAGTTCTCCTTCTCAGGTCCCCATCCAAGTGGCAGTGACAGCAGCTTGGACTGGGCCTGAAGAGTTTGTGGCCCCCGGGACAGCCGGAAGGGGGACCAGGGATAGCCTGGTGGGAAGCACTGGTCCTGATCTCTGAGGGACCTGCCTTAGTTGACCTCGGAGGTGGGTATGGGGTCTGTGGGGCGTGGTGTGGCCAGGAGGGGCACTGGTGAGGTGGCTTCGATGAGCGCAGGGTTGAGGATGATAGGTAGAGTCATGGGTGGCACGCCCACTTGCAGTGGGGAGGCCAAGGGCTGCAGGATCAGTGGGGGCTGAGCCAGGGGCGGAGGCCCATCTGGGCTGGGGCTCAGCCTGCTTGGGCTAGAGGCCACTGGTGACCCTGGGGAGCTGCTGCTGGCGGCCCGGGGGCTCTCGGGCTTCTCAAAGTCTGTAGGGAGAGCAAGGTGGCTGCAATCAGACTCTCTTGTTGGCACAAGGCAAATTCCTACATTCCCCAGCTTGTTTACCAAACCTCTGTTCCTCCCAATTCCTGTGAACAAAATGGCCCTTTCCAGGCTAAAAAGTTGGGTGTCTCCCTGAAAACTTATTCTAATGTTCAGCTACCTTGTATCTTCCCTCCACCTCCTTTTGCTATATCCCTCATCAGGTTAATTTTGGTCTGGTCTTTACTAGAATCCCTGAAGGGCAACCTCTGTGTATTCAATCCAAGTCCCTGACTCAGCCTTCTCCTCCTGAGTTTGAAAATCTCAAGCAGCCAGCTCATCACAGCTTACATGGTCCCGCTATTCCCCAGGATGAGCAGGCAAACAGGATTCTCTGGTTGCCTCCTTCCCCGGCTCACAGCCCATGCTCCAGCAGCAATCCCAAGCTACCCTGGGCCTCCTCTCAGGCCTCCTGCTTGCTGCCTGACACCCAGCAGGCCAGCCCAGAGGGACTCACCACAGGCCCCTAGCTCAGAAGGTGTCTCTGGGGGAGGTGGATGGCCAGGTGTCCTGGTGTCACCAGCAGCAGGAGTCAGGTGGGCTGAGGCCATAGGTTTTTGGCTGTGAGGCTCCACGGGCATGGGGTCTGGGGAGGGTGGAGAGTCCAGATGGCAACTCTTAGAGCTTTTTTTCCCACAGAGCACTAGCCCACCAGACTTTCCGCCCATCTACGGCACAGAGAATGGATTCAGTTTTGGGGAGTCTTTTTGATAAAGCTGGGCTGAGCCCCCTACCCTGGATGACAGTCTGCTTGAAGAGCTCATCTCGTAGGTGGGGCAGAAAACAGTCAATGCGTTCCCAGGTGATCTCCCAGAGGGCTGAGGGGCTACCTCCTCGTGCATCTGCACTGTGGAAAATCTCCGCTGTGTCCATCACCAGGAGCATGTTCTTCAGAGACTCGGGGATGGCCTCTGACTGCAGCGGTGCGAATATGAGAATAGGAGGGAGAGCATAGGGGAGCATGGCAAGGGGAGATAGCTGGCAAGGGGGAAAAAGCAAGTCTTCCCAGCAGGTGGGAGTCGAGCTGAGGTAGAACATACCAGTAAGTCACTGGAGCCTGCATGCATGTACTTGTCCATGAAGTCCAAGATGGTGAGCCAGAGGGCCGCAAAGGTAGAGAGTGACAGCAATGGAGACAGGTGCTGCAGGAAGACCTAGGGCCCACCAGCCCCCTTCAGCTGAGGGTAGTGTATGAGCCTTCTGCACTCCTCTCTAAGGCTGGGAGGCAAGCCTGCCCTATCTTTCATGGGACTCTTAGATCAGACATTCCTCTCAGGTCCCTGGGTCTTGCTGAGTCTCCATAGGTGGGAGTCATGAGCACCTACATTGCACCTCTAGGTCCTGCCAGAAGCCCTGACTTCCCTCTTTGGGAAAAGGCAGGTATGGGGAGAGTAGGTGGGTGTGAGGTGGTGAGCAATACCTTAGAGAGCAGTGTAGAGGCCCTCATCCGGGTCTCCTCCATCCCGCCCACATCTGCAGGGCTAATGTTCTCCAAGAGCTTGGTCAGTAGAGGAAACAGCACCTGGTGGGGAAATATCCAATGTCTTCTTAGCAGAGTCAGTTGGGCAGCCTTGCTCTAAGGAAGCCAGGGGTTGGGGTGCATGGGCACGGAGCAGAAGGGAAGGTATAACACAGGCTAAAGACTGATATAGGGGCTCTTCGGGCTGGCTGGCTTTCCTCATCTTAGGATTTGAACTTTATATTAAAACCAGTAGGAAGCCCTACCTTGTTAAAACAGGACTCCCATTCCAGGGCATCTAGCTTTTGCAGATCATGTACCAGTAGTGCTCGCTGCAGATAGGTCAGTGCCTGCATCCGCACCTGGCGCCGGGCATCGCAGCATAAGCAGGCAATGCCTGAGAGCGAGAGCAGTGTCAGGATCCTTCTGGTATCTTGACCCTGGTGCTCCCCAGGCTCCAGCTCTACCTCTCTCCCTCCCCTGACTGCTCCCCCAGGTTTACCCTGTAGTAAAGGGCACCAGCAGTGAGTCCAGAGGGTACGTGAATCCGCTTCAATCCTTCGGCCACCTGTCTCCAAGTGGCGCTGCTCCTCTGCCCATGAGCTGTAGATAGAGGCTGCCCTCGTGTGCAGGGTATGCATCAGATCTAGCAACTGGGGTCACAGGAGGGGGCAGGACATGAGTGAGCTTAGGCCTGGTGGACCCCTTCTCCCCTCCCCCCTCACTGTCCCTGACTGAGTCTTCACGTGGCTCCTAGAACCAATCACACCATTCTCCACCCTTCTCACCACTCCCTTTTCCTTGACTTGATGAGCTAGTTGCTCTAGTCCTGGCCATGTTTCTCCAAGTCAGGTATTACTCACAGTAGAAGAGACTAATACATCTCCTAAAGTATGGAGATGTATTACTAAGGATTTAATAACACTGAATTACACAGTGAGAAAGGTACTTTCAATTTGATTTCACACCTTCTGATGATAGAAAGCCTCATCTTGTCAATCTCATTTTAAAAACAGAAAGCCCAGTCTGAGCAACATAGTGAGACCCTATCTCTACAAAAAAAACAGAAAAATTAGTGGGCATGGTGGTGCACCTCTGTAGTATTAATACCAGCTACTTGGGAGGCTGAGGCAGGAGGATTGTCTGAGCCCAGGAGTTTGAGGTTGCTGTGAGCTGTGATGACACCACTGCGCTCCAGCCTGGGCAATGAAGTGAGACCCTGTCTCAAAAAAAAAAAAAAGTAAGAATAGAAAGCAAGCTCAGGCTCAGAGGCTTTGATGGGCAATAGTGTCTGGCCAGATTTAATAAATTTTTATTTTCATCATTTTTCTAAGGTTATTCTACTTAAGGCAATTTGTTCTCCATTTATTTAGTGATACAAAGCCTGTTCATAGGACAAATTTTATATGCCTTGAATAAACAAAGAGTTACTCTGGAAGGATAGATAAGAAACTGGTGACAGTGGAAATGGAAACTTACTTTTATCAGTTCACCCTTTTGTACCTTTTGAACTTTGTACCATGTGCATATATTATCTATTCAAAAAATAAGTAAACCTTAGTTTAAAAATAAACTGAAGCAAAGACTTACAGGTGGTCTTGGACAAGGGGATACTGTGAAGGTGGTGGTCCAGGGCCTGGGCTGGAAACGCACGGGCCCTTCCTCTCAGCCCTGGCTTTCCCTGGCCACACCCAGGCTCCCAGTATCAGGCGCAGGGAGGAGAGGAAGTAAAGGGTGCCGTACTTACGTCCTGACTGACCTGTAAAGACACCGTATGGTAGCTGGCAGGCACACCTTCGTCCTCATCATCGTCACTGTGGCCGCCCCGAGTGGTATGTTGGCTGGAGGTTCGAGGTCGCCGAAGCATCGAGCCCTCCTTGGATTTCTTCTTGAAACGGTTCCCTTTGCTGTCATATTTGTGACTCTTGCCACGTTTCTCCTGGGACTTGCACCCTGAGCAGAGCCAGATGCAGGTCACATTTCCATAGCCATAGGTACAGGTGCCCTGCCTCCCTCCCCTCTCCACCTCTCCCCTGTAGATTCAGGTGGCCACTCCCCAACTGCCCGTTCACCAGGTGACCCACCGCCATTCAGACTGGCCTCCACAAAGATGCGGAGAGTCTTGACGCAGAGCTCAAAGTTGTCAGGTGTGATATGGGCAGCGTCACGCACGATGAAGGACAGTGATTCCACACATTTAAGCAGAGACTTAGTGTCGTGTGGCCCCAGGTCCAGTCCCACTGTTAGGCTGTACTGATTGATCAGGGGCGAAGGGCCTGGCCGGCTGGGCCCTGGCCCTGGCTTGGAGTTATCAATATCATCCTTGCCCACCTGTAAAGTACACAGAGGGGATGTGGACCCAGGCTTGGTCCTGCCTACACCTAGATGCCCTCTCAGAGGACCAGGAATATTTCCCACAGGCCCAAGGAGGGGAGACTCACCCACTGCCCATACTCTCACTCACCATTAACCAACCGCTGTTGACCACATCAGCATCTGTGGCTGATCGGTGCATCTTGCCAGGCCTGCCATGGTCAGTGTAGACCTCAGAGTCAGAAGTGTACCCTCGGTCCAGGCTGACATCATTTTGATGGTAGGATGGGAGCTCACTGTCTGACTGGGCCCCTATGCCAGGCAGGAAGAAGGGCAGAGTCAGGGTTGGGGTGGGCTACTGAGATAAGAGATAACTTAGGCTTTCAGAAGAAAGGTGCTGAGGCCTGGTCTCCCCTCTCTCTAGCGTAGCTTACTTTCAGCCCTGTCACCAGAGGGCTGAAGGATGGCCTGGACAGCTTCTTTCTTGACCAAATAGGGCAGCAAGCTAATCTGGGCTCCTGATGGCATCTAGTAGCAGCTGTCAGGGGACAGGAGTGGTAGAGAGGACACAGTTTCTGGGAAAACAGTCCTCAGGACAATAGGAAGCCTAGCTTCATAGCATTCTGTGTTGCCTACTTGCTTTCATGCTATTTAACCTATGGGTACTGGCCAGCGGTAACTGTAAGCTCTGGAAGCATATGGAGAAGCCAGGGGTGTTTAATCTGCCGAATGCAATAACCTATGGTGTTTTCCTGTTCCAACTCCTGGGCCCATAACTGTTTATCTGCCAGCCTGAGTCTCCCTGGGAAAGGGCTTACCAGCATCAGGTGCATCAGCCCTGGCTGTGGCCTGCAGAGCAGCTGGAGGCTTCACGCCTGAGCCGATGCACTCCAGCAGCGTGAAGAGGGTGGCCCAGTCATCGCCCGAGTGGATGTTGGCAGCATTAGTCTTAAGAAGTTCATGGAGCCCATATGCAACCTGGTGGCTGACTCGGGACAGCACGCTGGGCTTCATCAGTAGCAAAATGCGCAGAGAGAGCAGTACCTGGTGTAGGGGGTGGGAAGTAGGAAGTGGGGAATGGGCACACAGCTTCCTGTCTAGTCTCCTTCTCCACCAGTCTCCTTAGGCCAGTGAGGAGAGTTTGGCTGGGACCCAACTTAAGGTTGCTGCTGGTCTTTTTTTTTTTTTTCCATTTTTTCAAATAGAATTTTTTTTTTTTTTGAGACAGAGTCTCACTCTGTTGCCTGGGCTAGAGTGCCGTGGCGTCAGCCTAGCTCACAGCAACCTCACACTCCTGGGCTCAAGCGATCCTACTGTCTCAGCCTCCTGAGTAGCTGGGACTACAGACATGTACCACCATGCCTGGCTAATTTTTTCTATATAGATTTTTAGTTGTCCAAATAATTTCTTTCTATTTTTTTAGTAGAGACGGGGTCTCGCTCTTGCTCAGGCTGGTCTCGAACTCCCGACCTTGAGCGATCCACCCGCCTCGGCCTCCCAGAGTGCTAGGATTATAGGCGTGAGCCACCGCGCCTGGCCCAAATAGAATTTTTTTTCCCCGAGACAGAGTCTCACTTCGTCTCCCTGGCTGGAGTGCTGTGGCATCAGCCTAGCTCACAGCAACCTCAAACTCTTGCGCTCAAGTGATCCTCCTGCCTCAGCCTCCCAAGTAGCTGGGACTACAGACAGGCGCCACCATGGCCGGCTAATTTTTTCTATTTTTAGTAGAGACAGGGTCTCACTCTTGCTCAGGTTGGTCTCAAACTCCTGACCTCAAGCAATCCTCCCATCTCAGCCTCCCCGAGTGCTAAGATTATAGGTGTGAGCCACCATGCCTGGCCTCAAATAGAAGTTTTTATTAAGTATAGGTTCATATGCAGTTGTAAGAAATAATACAAAGAGATCCCTTATATACCTTGCCTAGTTTCCCCCAATGGTAACATTATGCAAAAATATAGTATATCACAACGAGGATACTGACATTGATACAATCCACTGATCTTATTCAGATCTCCCAAGTTTTACTCGTATTTATATGTGTATGTATATGTATATTAGATTCTACACAATTTTATTACCTATGTAGGTTGTGTATCCACCACAAGACAACACACTGAACGGTTTCAACACCACAGGATACCCCATGTTGCCTTTTTATCACCACAGCCACCTCCTCCTTCCTGTCCCCATCCTGGACCTCTAGTATGTAACCTTCTGAGATTGGCTTTTTTTTTTTCACTCAGCATAATTCCCTGAAGACTCATCCAAGTTGTTACATGTATCAGTAGTTTGTTGCTTTAAATTGCTGAATAGTATTCCATGGTATGTATGTACCACAGTTTATTCACCTGTTGAAAGTCATCTGGGCAGATTCCAGTTTTAGGCTACTACAAATAAAGCTTCTATGAACATTTGTGTACAGGTTTTTATAAGAAAGTAAGCTTTTATTTTTCTGGGATAAATGACCAAGAGTGCAATTGTTGGGTTGTATGGTTATTGCATGTTTTGTTTCATAAGAAACTGCCAACAGAGTAGCTGTACCATTTTACATTCCTCCCAGAGATGTACGTACGATCCGGTTTCTCTGTATCCTTGCCAGCATTTGTTACTGTCACTATTTTTTACTTTAGCTATTCTGATAAATGTGTAGTGATGTCTCATCAAGGTTTTAATTTGCATTTCCCTGATGGCTAATGATGCTGAACTTCATGTCATGTGCTTATTTGCCATCTGTATATCTTCTTTGATGAAATGTCTATTCCTATGTTTTGCTCATTTTCTAATTTGATTGTCTTTTCACTGTTGTGTTTTAAGAGTTTTAATATTTTAGATACTAGTCTTTTTTCAAATATATGATTTGCAAACATTTGCTCCTAGTCTGTAGCTTACTTTTTCATCCTCTTCACATAGGCTTTCATAGAGCAAAAGTTTTTAATATTGACAAAGTCCAGTTTATCAATTTTTCCTTTTCTGGATCGTGCTTTTAGTGTCAAGTCTAAGAATTTTTGCCTGGCTCTAGATCCTGGAGATTCTCTCCTATTCTAAAGGCTTTATAGTTTTACATTTAAATCTATGATCCATTTGAGTTAATTTTTCTGTAAGGTATAGGTCAAGGTTCATTTGTTTTTCCCCCCAGTGGATTTCAATCACTCCAATACTATTTGTTGAAAAAACTATGCCCCTCCTCCATTGAATTGAATTGAACATTTATGTTGAGTTTATTTCTGGGTTCTCTATTCCATTAATTATCTACTTATTCTTCTACCATACCACATAATTTTTTACTGTAGCTATATAGTAACTCTTAATACCAAATAGAGTGATTCCTCCCACTTTATTCTTTCTAGCTATTCTAGGGCCAGTGCCTTTCCACCTAAATTTTAGATTAAGTATATCTATGTCTACAAAAACCCTCTCTGAGATTTTTATAGGAGTTGCATTAAACTTATAGATCAATTTGGGAAAAATGGACACTTTTACTATGTTGAGTATTCCAATCCATGAACATGGTATGCCTCTTCATTTATTATATTTAGGTCTTCTTTTTTTTTTTTTTTT